>NC_079505.1:29354995-29685810 GCF_030052815.1 Hevea brasiliensis
GAACACTTCATCAGAGAATTCAAGGATAGCAACCTCGCCAAAACGCCCTATTAGAGGAAGTCGATAATCACCGTTGACTCGCTACAAAAGGCAAATACCGAGAACTCACAGCTGCAAGAACGAATGAAACAATTGGAGGACCAACAGCAGAAACTTAAGAGAAGGGTGAGAAGACTCAAGGAAGAGGCAAGAGCCGAAAGGATGGAGTTTGACAAGCAAGAGGTGCAGTGGGAAAAGGAAAAAGACTCTCTTCAAGCTGAGGCCAAAGAAATAAAAGTGTAATGGTAAGCTTGTAAAAGATGAAATACCAAGAAATACTCATTGAAGAGTATAAGCAAGAAAACAAAAGAAGAAGCTTGAATTAAAGAACAAGCACTACTCATCAACGATATCTTGAAAGAGTGTGCTAAAGAAAGGAAAGAGAAAGAAAAACAAGCTGCTCTCTATCAAGGACAAAAAGAGAACGTTGACCAGCTGGAAAAAACGATAGCACAGGGAAAACAAGAACTATTACCTGAATCCGAGTACGCTCTGAAAGCATTCGATCCTGCCAAGCAAGAAGAAAGGTTATATGAGTATCTCAGAAAATGTCATCTCATTATAAAGAACCTCCCAGAGCCTAGGCCGATGTAAAGAATATGGTGTACAAATTATTCAGTTAATAAAATGATTTTGGACCATTGATTAGTAAATTTGTGAATGAATAATATGACTTCCGTAGGAACTCCCTCGCTAGGGTTATGTGAAAAATTGAATGCGCTTATATGGACAGTATCATAAATGCGCATTCAATCCCATTCACAATCGGACTATCGGACGATGCCATGATAAAGTTGATGCGATTGTCCTTTACGATTTCAACTCGCTCTCAAATGCCATCAGATCCTTCGTCCGCATCAGGACTTTTAGTTTCTTTGCAAAATTCAAAGTTCATTTAAAATTTTCTTCTTTTTTTACCCCTCATAGGAAATCAATATTGCTTCAAACAACGCAAGTCTGACCAAGCACACGGTTCAACCTAAGCGAGTGTACTTAACAAGATCTCGAACAAGGAAGATAATGGAAAATCAGGAACAAGTACAGAACCTACAGGGGCAGGTCTCTGAGTTGAAAGATCAGCTTTCTGAAATTATGAGACTAATGAAGGAAATGTCTCAGAATAAACCTACTTCAGAGCCTAGCCCACCATTACCTCCTCCGCCTCCTACGACAAATGATCCTCATCAAGCTTCAACTTCTTTTACCTTTCGCCTCCCATCCGGACCCGACAATCACTGTCAATCCGGTTACCACAAATAATGACCTACCTTACTCTCATTACCCAACCATTCCAAACACCGACCCTTACCCTTCAAATTCAATCCCTCCAATTCACTTCACCCCTCACCTCCCAACTGGGGGAATATCCCATGCAGTGGGAGGGGAAAATAAGTCAAAAGAAAGCGAGAAACTGTCTGCTCTAGAGGAAAGATTGAGACCAATTGAAGGGCTAAATATGTATGGCTCTGTGGATGTGGCATCACTTAGATTGGTTCCCGATGTGGTGGTACCTCCTAAATTCAAGGTCCCCGATTTTGACAAGTATACTGGGAATTCGGACCCTCGAATTCATTTGGCCACCTATATTGCCAAGATGTCCTCTATGACAGATGATGACAGATTGTTAATCCATTTCTTCCATGAGAGCCTCTCTGGAGCACTCCACGAGGTGGTGCTCAGCTTAGATAGGAGCAGCATCACGCTCTGGAAGGATTTAGCCGAGGCCTTTTTAAAGCAGTACAAATTTAACTACGATGTGGCCCCCACAAGGAGGGATCTTCAGAATCTGGTGCAGAAAGACCGGGAAAGCTTCAAGGAGTATGCCCAAAGATGGAGAGAAAAGGCGGCAGAAGTCCACCCTCCTGGATCGACAATGAGTCAGGTTTCTATTTATTGAGACTTTGAAGGCTCCCTACTTCAACTTGATGATTGGGAACACTTCCAACAGTTTCTCTGACATCATCCAGATGGGTGAGAGAATTGAAGCCAACTTAAGAATGGGACGATCAGTGAGTCACCGAGAACCTCAGAAAGAAATCGCCAATTTTGGCAAGAAAAAGTAGAGTGACGTGCATTCCATCACTTGGCAGAATAATTACTCCCAGTTTCCCCAAAATAACTACCGGCCATATCCTCCCTCTCATGGCCAAACCATCGCAAACATTCCACCTCCTTTCCCAAATTATCCACAACCGCGCCCATAATATGCCCCACCTACAAATTTCCAACCAAGACCACCTCCTCCTCCCGTTCAACCAAGACCACCACAAAACAACCCAAGGCCCCCAAGAAACCCTGATCCACCTCTTCCCCTCCCACTCAGTGAAATATACCGATACCTTATCGGTATAAACCAAATTGTACCAGTCCCCTTGGACCCAATCCAGCCGCCATATCCCAGGTGGTATGATGCCACTGCCCGTTGTGAGTATCATGGAGGAGCACAAGGGCACTCAACCGACAATCGGGGCACTCAGAGGGAGAGTGCACGCTTTAATCCGAAACGGGTTGTTGAAGATCGAGGGAAATGGTTCCCTCCCCAATGTTACCTCAAACCCACTGCCTAACCATAATACGGGCAGTGGTGTAAATATGATAGGGTCTAAGGGAGAAGGATCAACACCAGAAGTGGATAAGCTGGTTCCTTACTTTAAGGAGATTTTTGCTGTAGCAATGAGGGAAGGCTACCTTTGTCCTCAGGTAGCGGGATTCGAAGAGAGTACGGGGTGTCCTTACCATGGAGGGGCAAACACCATGAGTCGCGAGATTGTGAGGGGTTCAGGCAAGAAGTCCGGAACTTATTGTCTCTCAAGGTTCTGAGGTGCCAGACAAAGTCAAAGACGGAAGAGGGAGTGAACACCACTAGGTTCAGCCAAACTGCTTCTATCTCCAAACCCAGAATCACCTTCTCACCCCCGGTAGCCTCACCGCCAGTAACGGTTATCCGAACTCCGCCTCAGCTCCCCGTCACCAATACTCACGCCATTCCATGGAATTATAATTTCCAAGTTTTCACTCAGGGAGCGTCAAGCAGTACGTCGGCTCCTAGTCTTGTCTCACCTCCGGCACCACCAAAACCATGTTTCCCTCCTCATGAGCACTTCAGGATGACTTATGCCGACTGCAAATGACATTACTCCTGCACCATTTCTCACCCATTATCACAACAAAGCCCACTCCACTGAGCAAGAAGTCGAGTTTATAACTCAAGTGGGAGGTGTTATGAACGAAGAAAGAGAGAGGAGGAAAGGGAAAGTAAAATGGGAGAGTCATCAAGAAATACAAAAGAGGAGGTGGAGAAAGCAGGGAAGTAGAGCTGTTGAGCACAAGGAAGAGGAAGAATCGCTTGCTCCAAATAATGAAACAGAGAGTATGATGTGGTGGAGTAGTTGAGAAAACACCCGCCGGATTTCATCATATCACTGATCCTGAGCTCGGAAGTCCACCGACAAGCCTTACAAAGAATCCTAGATCAAGCCTTTATAAACCCCGACATTACTCCGGGGCAGTTTGAGAAGATAGTAGAACAAATCCAGGCATCCAGCTTTGTAGCCTTTTCTGAAGAGGAGGTAGACCCCACAGGCTTAGGGCACAATAAAGCTCTACATGTAACTGTGAAGTGTAAGGGTTGTGTAGTGGCCAAGGTCCTCATCGATAACGGATCAGCCCTCAATGTACTGCCTAGCGCTACCTTAGCCAGCACGGCCGACCAATCATATATACGTCAGAGTGCTATGGTGGTAAGAGCCTTTGACGGTACCAGGAGAGAGGTGCTGGGAGACATTGACTTGCTAATCCAAGTCGTTGCATGTACTTTCAACGTCACGTTCCAGGTGATGAACATTGAGCCGGCTTACACTATGCTGTTGGGAAGGGCATGGATCCATTCTGCGAATGCTGTTCCTTCGACTTTGCACCAGAAGATCAAATACATTAAGGACGGCAAAATCATCACTGTAAGGGGCGAAGAAGCCATACTGGTCACCAAGCCGCAATCACTTCCTTATGTGGAAGCGGCCAAGGAATCGTTGGAGAGTTCTTTCCAGGCCCTTGAACTGCAAGATACCGGGAAGGAGGGGGCTATGGATATGGTGGCCAAAGTGATGTCAAGGAAAGGGTATCAAGAGGGGAAAGGCTTGGGTACCGCCTTGCAAGGAATCGTGGAACCCATACCGGCTATTCAGAAGGTAGGCCGTTGTGGTTTGGGATATGAGGAGGATGCCCTCGTGGATGGGCGGTTCTGGATGAGGAAAATACTTCGGGATCAGAGGTTTGATCAGGAGATGGGAAAGATGAAAATAGTCCCGAGAATTACGGAGATCTTCACTAAGCCGGTCATTCAACATCCGGCAAATACAGAAGAATCACCCGATGATCCATCCATAGATGTCATCCAACTGGACTCCTTGTATGAGGCCCTAGTTCGCCAAATGGGTGAGGGGCGTGGAGCTTGACAATCGGACAACAGAGGATATCCTGTGCACTCAATTTGAGTAAAGTACCTGCGGTTATCAACACTTGATCATTTTGTCCATGGTGACAAGTGTAATAATCAGAAATGGACCTTTTCTTATGGCATTAATATTAATGAATTGATAGCGCATTTTAAATCCAATACTCTCTTTCTTTCCTTTTTAATTCCATCCTTATAACACGTTCTATTCTTTATTTATTCAGGACCATTCATCAATTAACACCTAATAATCCAATAGACTCGTAAATCCTCTGTTAATTTTGAAATCCCCATAATCGCCATTACTTCAAGTGATTCGAGGAATAACTTACACAAGAAGACAGTGAAAAGGATGAGCCCTCCTCGTGCCTTGTGGAGCAGACGCACACAATAAACTTGGGCACGGAAGAAGTAAAAAGGGAACTTAAGGTATTGGAGAGTGAAGAATTGGGAGATATGATCAGTCTGCTTAAAGAATTCATCGATGTATTTTCCCGAAGCTATGATGATATGGTGGGTTTGGACCCTCAGATAGTAACGCACAAAATTCCTTTAATTCCGAACGATTCCTGAAGCGTAAACTAAGGACAATGAATCGACACCGCTCAAGGTTCGGATGAAGTCAAGAAACAAGATGACGGGTTCTTGGAAGTAGTCAAATATCCCCAATGGGTGGCTAACATCGTCTTGAATGAAGAAGGACGGAGAGTCGTGGTGTGCGTTGACTACAGTGGATCTTAATAAAGCTAGCTTGAAAGACGATTTCCTCTCCCCACATTGATGTGTTAGTTGACAATGCCGCGGATTGGGCAGTATTCGTGTATTGATGGGGCATCGTGGTACAATCGATCCCAATGGACGAAGAAGACAAGGATAAACCGCTTTCATCACTCAATGGGAGTATTCGCTATCGGGTCATACCCTTCGGGTTGAAGAATGCCGGGGCTACTTACCAGCGCGCAATGGTCACATTATTCCACGATATGATGCATAAATAAGTAGAGGTATACGTGGATGATATGATCATCAAATCCAGGGGAGAAGAGAGCCACGTTCAGGTGATGAGGAGGGTATTCGAAAGGCTCAGGAAATACCACTTGAAGTCGAACCTCGCTAAATGCATATTCTGAGCTAGATCGGGAAGTTGTTGGGATTCATAGTAAGCGAAAGGGATAGAAGTAGATCCGCATACAAAGTCCGAGCTATTCAAGAAATGTCCCCCAAAAACAGAGAGGAGGTGCTAGCTTTCGGGGAAAGTCGAACTACATTTCGAGGTTTATTTCTAATCTCACCGCCAAAGCCGAGCCTATTTTCGACATTACTCGGAAGAACAACTCTACTCAATGGGATTCGCTTTGTCAAGAGGCTTTTGAGAAAATCAAGCAGTATCTGTCAAATCCACCAGTATTGGTTCCACCTGTGGCGGGCAGGCCTTTGATCCTGTATATGGCAGTTCAGCAGAACTCGATGGGATGTGTTTTGGGACAACATGATGATACCGGCCGAAAAGAGAGGGCCATTTATTACCTGAGCAAGAAGTTCAATGATTGTGAGTCAAGGTACTCTTTCTTAGAAAAGACTTGTCGCGTTAGCACAGACAAAGAAATCGCCTCAAGCACTACATGTTGAATCACAAGACATGGCTCATCTCCAGGATGGATCCTATCAGATATGTATTCGAAAGCCCATTCGTGCCAGGAAGGATAGCCAAGTGGCAGGTTATACTCTCCCAATACGACATAGTCTACGTGACCTGAAAGTTGTGAAAGGTAGTGTGATCACGACCTCCTAGCGAAAAATCCTATCCGTGATTATGAAGCTCGGATTTTGAATTTCGATGAGCATATTAATGAAGTAGATCTGAAGAAGAGGGCCCCGATGTATGGGAAATGTATTTCGACGAGTCAATTTGTCCCAGAATGGAATCGAGTCGCATCGTATCCTGGACGGAAAACACTTCCCGATAGCTGTCAAGTTGAGATTTTACTGTACCAATAATGTCGCAGAGTATGAAGCTTGTGTAATGTGTCTACAAGCATCTATCAAAATGAAAATCAGAAAGATGGAGGTGTACGGAGACTCGGCTCTGAAAATTTATCAAGTCAAGGGAGAATGGCAAACTAAGGATCCCAAGTTGATCCCATATCAGAAGTACTTATCGAGCCGATTAAGGAATTCAAGAAATCTCTTTCACTCATCTTAGCAGACAAGAATCAATTTGCTGATGCTTTAGCTACTCTAGCCGTTATGGCTCAAATGGAAGAAGGGCGGATAACTCAAGCATTGAGGGTTAAAGCAAGGGATGGAACCACCATCGCTTCATGATTGAAGAAGAGCCCGATGGAAAGCCTTGGTATCATGACATCCCGGTTCATCAGAGAACTGAGAATTCCTCGTGGGCAAGCAAAAATGAAAAGAAGATGATTCGAGATTAGCATTGGGATACTTCCCAAAGGAGAAACCCTATACAAGAGGAGCTCCAACGGCGAATTATTGAGATGTGTAGATGAAAAAGAGGCAGAGAGAATCCTTTTTGAGACTCATTAGGGAAATTGTGCAACCCATGCCAATGGGCACATGATGGCCAAGCAAATCATGCGACGTGGGTATTTTTGGACCACAATAGAGAAGAATAGCATCGAGTATTTCCGGAAGTGCCATAAGTGTCAGATCTATACCGATCCGATAAACGTCCCACCTCATAAGCTGTTCAACCTCGTCTCACCATGGCCTTTCGTAATGTGGGGCATCGATGTAATTGGTCCCATCAATCCCAAGGCATCCAATGGACATAGATTTATCCTAGTGGCCATCGACTATTTCTCCAAATGGGTCGAAGCAACGTCGTATGCTCACATCATGCAAAACACCTTTCTTAAATTCTTCAAAAGCAACATCATCCACGGCATGGCCTCCCGAATGAAATTGTCACCGATAATGCCAAGAACTTGAATGGTCCAAGGTTAAACCGTGTGATCAATACGTAATCCGACATCTCAACTCCTCCCCATACCGTCCCCAGATGAATGGAGCGGTGGAAGCCGCAAACAAAAACCTCAAGAGGATAATTCGGAAAATGATGGTCACATATAGGGATTGGCATGATATGCTCCCCTACGCTCTTCACGCATACCGGACTTCCGTGAGGACCTCAACCGGGGCAACTCCATACTCACTGGTCTACGGGATGGAAGCAGTATTACTTATTAAGGTCGAAATTCCTTCCTTAAGGATTCTGAAGGAATCAGGAATTGATGAATCAGAATGGATCCAGTCAAGGTTGGATCAGTTAAACCTGCTGGACGAGAAAAGATTAACAGCAGCATGTCATGGGCAATTATACCAGAGGAGAATGGCTAGGGCATTTGATAAAGGTGTCCGCACACGCGAATTCCAACCCGGGGACCTAGTATCAAGAAAGTGTCGCGAACCAAAAACGATCCCCGGGGCAAATGGTCACCAACCTATGAGGGACCCTATGTGGTTAAAAAGGCATTTTCTGGAGGAGCCTTGATCTTGACCCACATGGACGGTGAAGAATTCCCGAGACCTGTGAATGCCGACACTGTCAAGAGGTACTATGCATAAAATGAGTAAAGGATGAAAACCCGAAAGGGCGTCCCAAAAAAAAAAAAAAAAAAAAAAAAAAAAAAAAAACTTGGGATGAAAACCCGAAAGGGCGCCCCAAGAACCAAAATGGAGAAATAAGGAAGGGGATATGAAACCGAGGATGGAGAGGAAACTGTCGTGGCATGAGGCTTCAGAGAACTTGAAATAATGGCAGTTAAAAGACTTCGAAACCAACTATAAGGAATATGTGAGATCTATCCTTGTACCCTTCCTTTTCCTTTGAAAGTCTATCCCTATTTTCCCTAAAGCCATAATAAAATTATACTTTATTCCTTCTGCTTTTGTTTTCCTGTTTACTCACTTTTTAAATACTATCCTTTCTCTTTGTTTAATGCGCTATTGATTAGTTAAAATTTTTGCCATAAGATTTGAATTCGAAAATTGATAACCTCACGTACTTTACTATGAGATTTGCAGGGAATGGCCTTCAAAAAAAAAAAAAAAAAAAAAAAAAAAACTAGGAGTGAAAACCCGAAAGGGCGCTTCTGGTCGAATGGACGAAAAGAAAGTAAAGACCCGCAAGGGCGCTTTCCGTAAAATAAGAAGAGAGTCGGGAACAGAAAAGGGGCATCCGAAGGAATGGGATCATGAGTCAAGTCTTGCAACTCCTCCTCCATTAATCATCGGCCTTCGGTATCTTGTTAAGTACACTTCGTCAGGGAAAGAACTTCATGCGTCAGGGTTAGACTTGCTTTGTAAGTTGATTTTAATTTCATGCAATTTAAATTTATGTCATCAACCTCTGGTTCCTTGATCTAAGTTGATTTTAATTTCTTGCAATTTACATTTCTGCTATCAACCTCTGGTTCCTTGATCTAAGTTGATTTTAATTTCTTGCAATTTACATTTCTGTTATCAACCTCTGGTTCCTTGATCTAAGTTGATTTTAATTTCCTGCAATTTAATTTTCCTGTTATCAACCTCTGGTTCCTTGATCTAAGTTGATTTTAATTTCCTGCAATTTAATTTTCCTGTTATCAACCTCTGGTTCCTTGATCTAAGTTGATTTTAATTTCCTGCAATTTAAATTCCTGTCATCAACCTCTGGTTCCTTGATCTAAGTTGATTTTAATTTCCTGCAATTTAATTTTCCTGCTATCAACCTCTGGTTCCTTGATCTAAGTTGATTTTAATTTCATGCAATTTACATTTCCATCATCAACCTCTGGTTCCTTGATCTAAGTTGATTTTAATTTCCTGCAATTTACATTTTATGTCATCAACCTCTGGTTCCTTGATCTAAGTTGATTTTAATTTCCTGCAATTTAAATTTCTGCTATCAACCTCTGGTTCCTTGATCTAAGTTGATTTTAATTTCTTGCAATTTACATTTCCACCATCAACCTCGGTTCCTTGATCTAAGTTGATTTTAATTTCCGCAATTTAATTTTCCCGCTATCAACCTCCGGTTCCTTGATCTAAGTTGATTTTAATTTCTTGCAATTTACATTTCGTTATCAACCTCTCGGTTCCTTGATCTAAGTTGATTTTAATGTCCTGCAATTTTATTTTCCTGCTATCAACCTCTGGTTCCTTGATCTAAGTTGATTTTAATTTCCTGCAATTTAATTTTCCTATTATCAACCTCTGGTTCCTTGATCTAAGTTGATTTTAATTTCCTGCAATTTAATTTTCCTGTTATCAACCTCTGGTTCCTTGATCTAAGTTGATTTTAATTTCCTGCAATTTAATTTTCATGCTATCAACCTCTGGTTTCTTGATCCAAGTTGGTTTTTAATTTTCTAAGTATTCCAACTTCCGTTGCCAATTTCTAGGTCGTTAACTTAGGTACACCTAATCGTCCAAAATATGAGTCTGAATCTTTACATAAATCCTACACTAAATTTTTCCTTTAATAGAAATTATGTAAAGAGGGGCAAATTGTCGACACCATATTTTGGCCGATCCCCAAAATCAATAAAACTTTGAAACCGATCCCCAGACTAAGTCTCCTTCTGACAACTAATCACATTTCCGATCCTCTTTGATAGGTCACACAATTCCGATCTCTCCCGCAAAGAATTAAATCAAATTGTTAAGTTCTCGTGATCACCAAAGCTTTACGCCTATCGCTCACCGATCTCTCAAACCCATTGTCGAAACTCAGACCCGTCAAGTATATTCCTAATAAATGAAATGAACTGGCACTAGATCTTTTCTTACCAGTTTTATTGCCGATCTCCTTTTCGAAAGATTAAGAGCTAAGGTTTTGGTTCGGTTTAATGAGGATTCCGATCTTAAGTGTTCAAGTTAAATTTTCAATTTTAATCAAGTCCCATTCAGCATTTCTTCCCCACCGATCTCATGCTTATTGTGCTTTCCGATCTCTTATACTTAGATTAATAATTGCATTTAGTTCTTGTTTCGCTATGCTCATACAATCAAATACTTAGGCAATTCAGAGATTTTCCAATCACATCCATTCATTGAACAAAGAGACATTCCATTTCATTTCATTTTTTGTACAGCTATTCACCGGAGGGTCACCCCACTGATTTACATTTTTCTCACTCTCTCTCACCCTCGGCTTCCTCCTCACTGTCCTCATCGTCGCCCTCAGGAGCCAGGTCGGCCATCCAAGAGAAGTCTTCTTCTGGGTAACGCTTCTGGAGTTCGGCCAAGAGATCCTTGTGAGCATTCACATAGGCTCCGGCTATTCCCGTCACCATCTCTTCATCTTTCTCCTTAAGCTCCTCGTCTTTCTCCTTGAGTTCCTCGATGAGTTGAGCGACCTGAGCAGCTTCGTTGGCCTGAAGCGCCTGGACTTCTCCGAGAGCCCGATCCCTTTCAGTAACATGAGACTGTTCGGCCAGCTTGTCTTCATAGTACTTCGCCCGTCCCTCAACTTGAGATATATAATCCCGAGCGGATGAGAGTTGGGATCGGAGGGAAGCCACTTCCTGATTTTTCTTCCCGATCTCCTTACCCAGACGCTGAACCTTTTCCCAAACCATGGTCTGATTCACCAGGCACTCCACGTTCAGGCTCATGGATTGAGTCAAGATATCATCAAGGCTGTTCGAGGATAGCCTGTCCCGATCCTCCCGAAGGAAGATGGAAGACCCCAAGACTCGGGCAAAACCGGGGTTCTCCCGAACAGTGCTATTCTTCGTGGACTCGATTAGCTTTTGAGCGCCACGAGAAGAGGTCCTCCCGGAAGATTGAGAAGGACCCCTTTCCGTGCTTGGAACAATCGGAAGAGCCGAAGGTCGCTCTTCCAATCTAGGAGGAGATCGGATACCTTCAGCGGCCAGATCCGAAGGTTGAGGCGGGTCCCCTTGTACTTCCCCAGATTCATGACCAGGTGTTCGAAGCATTTCCGAACGTTTCATCTCCTTTATTTTCTGGAAGATCTCTTTGTCCTTCTTCCGCTTCCTAGAACCCTCACCACCCGCCATACCTGCACAAAGAAAAGGTCAGTGAGATCGCTAAGGTCCTGAGAGCTGAGATATAGAAAATACCAATGCCGAGGTCAGAGAGCGGAAGTTCGCGGTCTTGGCCAGTGAGCAAGAGACTGAAAATGGAATGAGAGAGCAAATGGCTAAACCCCCCATCCCTATTTATACTAGTCCGAGCATTTAATGCTCATGAGGTTCCATGCAGTGCATCGGTTAACGGGATTCGCCAGCTGTTCTGACACGTCTCTCGAACATTCCGAGATATATTAACTGGAGATCGACATAATAAGTTGAATATTTTGAATGAAGGATCAGTTAAGAGTCGTTTTGTTAGGAACCAGATCGGACAAATATATCAGAGATCGAAAAATAATCAATAAAATAATAATTGGAGAAACAAGACTTTTATTTCCAAAAAGATTGGATTACATCATTTGGGCGATCTCTAGGGATCGGATTACAATAAAGGTCTAACTACATCATTTGGGCGATCTCTAGGGATCGGATTACAATAAAGTTCTAACTACATCATTTGGGCGATCTCTAAGGATCGGAATACATTGGAGATCTGATCATATCAAAAGGCCGATCTAAGGATCGCTTGTAATCGATCCCAAGGATATTGCCGACCGGATGCTTCATCCGCTGTCGGAACACCCAATGTGGGAGGAAACCGCTGTCGGAACACTCAATGTGATGAGAAGCTGAATGAACTCAGTTGAGCGACTCGAGATCGGTACAACCGAGGTCCGCAATACAGATCGGTCAAATCCAGTTCTCTCACCATCGTCAGTTAGGGTTATGCGATCACCGGGATCGTAAATTTTCAGCCGGTGGTTAAAGAAGCTCATCGGAAAGGGATCAAAACCACAATCATGGCGTAACTTCCACCGAGCAAATGAACAGGGAAAATAAGAAAGCAAGAGAGGAAAATCAGATGAAGGAAATGTCTCACAACAGTGGGTATATATAGGGGAAAATGAGCATTTATTGTCGAAGTAAAACGGCTTAACGCCGAATCGAGGGGCAATTAATGCTTTGACCAGACCGGACCTAAGGAAGGGAAAGATCGGAATAATAGATCGAAAGATGGGAGACCAGCATGAAAGATCGGAAAGAACATGTGAAAGAGATCAGAAAGAGGAGGGATCGGAAGGCAAAAAGAATAAGACAAATCCCAAATAACCGCTGCCGTAATCGAGCCGAGGTAGTTAAAGCGTTGCATTTAGATCTCCACCGTACGCCTAAGAATTGCCCGCAATGCTGACAGGTGCCAGGGTATGTCATGACAGTCCTGTACATCCCAATCTCCACCGTTGATCCCACTTGTAAGGACAAACCCGGAACCCTTGGATCAAGAGAGAAGACGACAATACCAGCGTCTTTCGCTCTTAGCCCTTAGATCGTTCCGGACAAGAAGATCTGGGACCGTCAGATTGAAAGAAGAAAAGGACAAACGTTCTGAAGAGGGATCTCAGCCATTCATTTTGATTCTCTTTAATTCCTGGACATCCGATCATGTCCTTCAAAATCTTGACCCTCCATCTCCCTCAAAATAAATCCTGACCCTCCACGGGGAGCGCCCGATTCCTATAAATACCTGCATGAAAAACTGTTCAACGAACGGACGGACAAAAAAAGAGAGGCTGTTATTATAGTGGAAGAACTCTGAAAACTTCATTCAGTTTGTTATTCCGCTACTTTGAAGTGTTGATTGGAAAAACTTTTGAAACTAGTTTTCTGAAGTGTTTCTTGAAAAGGATTCGAATCTTCGAACTCTACATTTCAGCTTGTTCATTATCTGGTCACACCCTCACTTTCAGCCCTTTATCATCTCTGTTTTCATTCCCACTGTCTAAGCTAAACTTCATTCCACTCGGCTTCTATCTTAATCTGATTATATTTTAGCTAAGCTCCCTTCACTTCCCGACGAACATCGCTCTCGTGCTAATCACCCACTGCCTTATCTCTATTTGCCACCCCGTAGCTATTTCAAAGAGATTTGGCTCCTCACGGTAAGAGCTCATATTCTTGCTTTTACTAAGTGTTTACATTTATTTTTCGCACTTTCTTTGTTCTTCTTACGTATGTGATTTTCTCCAAGTTCATTTTGTGCAAAAGGACCCAAAAGAATGTTACTCTCGAGTTATCTCTTTAGTGATTAGTCCGTCATTTTATTAATCTTCGTCATTTCTGAATGCAAGTTTTTCTGGTTCCTAATAGCGTGTAAATGGTTAGGCAAGACGTAGGTAACTGCAACTTAGGGGTCTCTTTTAAAAGAGAGAACCTGAATAACGCGTCAGGAAGATAGCCAAACTATTAGGCTGACGTGAACAGCAATTCGACAAAGAGGTCATAAAGTGGAATAAAACCAAAATAAACAAAACAGAATATATCGGTCATTAATAGATATTGGTAAAATGAATACATGGAAGGTCGGTAAATTAAGTCTAGTTTTCCCCATCTAGCCAAAAGGCATCGAGAAGCCTTATCCCCAGCATCCTTGAATGCCAGAATCCTTAGCTTTAGGCTCTTATGTCATGTAGCTGAAATTAAAATCCGGGAGATCGGAAAAGTCCCTTTCAGGCTCCTGTTAATCTAAAAGAGATCGGAGGAGAGTTCTTATCCGGTCTCAACTCAAAATTTTAATAACTATTAAATAGAGATCGGAGGAGGGTTCTTATCCGGTCTCCACTCAAAGTTTTAATAAATAACCATTAAATAGAGATCGGAGGAGAGTTCTTATCCGGTCTCAACTCAAAATTTTAATAACTATTAAATAGAGATTGGAGGAGGGTTCTTATCCGGTCTCCACTCAAAGTTTTAATAAATAACCATTAAATAGAGATCGGAGGAGAGTTCTTATCCGGTCTCAACTCAAAATTTTAATAACTATTAAATAGAGATCGGAGGAGGGTTCTTATCCAGTCTCTACTCAAGGTTTTAATAAATAACCATTAAACAGAGATCGGAGGAGGGTTTTTATCCGATTCTCACACCAAATCTTAACCCGTACGCAAAATAATCTCAGAACTAAAAAATTCGTAACGTCAATTCACTAAGGTGGTCTCATTTACTTGTGTATCTGGGTGATCCAAATTCAGTGAGAAATCAAATGTTTCTTTAGCCAAAAGGATTAACATTCCCATTCAAGCCCTCCTAACTAATTTATAAAAAATGCAAAATTAAATCTACTTACCCTTATTAAGGGACGAGGTGGGGTGCCTAACACCTTCCCCACCCGTTTACGGACCCCGAACCTAGAATCTCTGTTTTGAAGTGGTTTCATTTTTAATTTATCTTCCCAAATGGTTTTCTTTAGTTTCCCTCAAAACTAAGGTGGCGACTCCTCACTTTTCCCACTTCGGTGAGTGATCGTCCAGGCGACCGCAAAATCCCTTTGCGACACCAGGGAAAGCTATTGTGGTGGCTGACGCCTTAAGTCGCAAGACTATGGCAAGTCTAGGGGTTACTTCTTTGTTTATGATACATGATTTGAGATCATTGCATGCCAGTTTAGAGATTAATGATGAGAGGCAGACAGCAGTTGCATGGCATGTACAGCCAGTGTTGATTGATCATATCAGAATGGCCGTTCAGAATGATCAGAAGTATCAGAAGCTGTTGGAAGAAGTCAGACAGGGCAAGAAACCAGAATTCTCAATCAGAGATGATGGTCTACTACTACACCATGGCAGAATGTGTGTTCCTAATGATGTTGATTTGAGGCAGATCATTTTGAAGGAAGCACATGAGTCTCTTTTTGCCATGCACCCTGGTGGCACAAAAATGTATAGAGGGCTCAAGGAGCATTACTGGTGGATGGGTATGAAGAGAAATGTGGCAGAGTTTGTATCCAAATGCCTAACTTGTCAGCAAGTGAAGGCAGAGCATCAAGTACCCGCTGGGTTGTTACATCCACTACCAGTACCGAAATGGAAATGGGAGAGAATAATGATGGATTTTGTGATGGGACTTCTGAGGACACAGAAGAGTCATGATACAGCATGGGTCATTATTGACAGACTGACCAAGTCTGCTCATTTTCTGCCAGTTCGGATGGATTACAGTTTAGAAAGATTGGCCAAGTTGTACATTGATGAGATTGTGAGACTGCATGGAGTGCCAGTATCCATCGTATCAAATAGAGATCCTAGGTTTGCTTCTAGATTCTGGGGTAGCTTTCAGAGAGCCCTAGAAACTAGATTGAACTTTAGTACTGCATTCCACCCACAGACAGATGGCCAGTCTGAGAGGGTAATTCAAATCTTGGAGGACATTCTACGGGCTTGTGTGATTTAATTTGAGGGCAGTTGGGACACACACTTGCCTTTAATTGAGTTTGCTTACAACAACAGCTACCAATCAAGCATTGTGATGCCTCCATATGAAGCTTTGTATGGCAGAAAATGTAGAACCCTGTTGTGTTGGGATGACATGGGTGAAAGAAAGATGATTGGACTCGAAATTATTCAGCAGACTGAAGAAAAGATTGGGGTGATCAGAGATCGACTTAAGACTGCATCAGACAATCAGAAGTCCTACATTGATTTGAAAAGAAGGGATATTGAGTATGTAGTGGGTGAGAAAGTATTCCTCAAGGTTTCCCCTTGGAAGAGAATTATGAGATTCGGCAGAAAGGGGAAACTGAGTCCTCGTTTCATTAGGCTATATGAGGTTCTGGAAAGAGTGGGTCCTTTAGTATATCGTTTGGCACTACCTCCGGAGTTAGAAAAGATATATAATGTCTTCCATGTGTCTATGTTGAGGAGGTATCGATCAGACCCATCTCATGTGCTGCTAGTAGAAGAAATTGAAGTGAATCCAGACCTCACATATGAAGAAGAACCCATAGAGATTCTGGCTTATGAGGTGAAGCAACTACGGAACAAGCAAATACCGTTGGTAAAAGTGCTGTGGAACCATCATTCGGGCCAGGAGGCTACTTGGGAACGAGAATAGGACATGAGGAGACAACACCCACAGCTGTTCGGAGATTAATACCAGGTAAAATTTCGAGATGAAATTTATTTTAAGGGGGGGGGGGGGGAATTGTAACACCCCTATTTGTATAGCCTGGTATATTTCACTGTTTTGGTGACCGGTGTCGGTCCGGACAATTAAGGGGTTTAGAACCACTCTTAAGACAACTAGATAAACTATAAACACAAATAATTAGTAACTGCCAATTAGTTAAGTATAAATAAGAAAAACAGAACATAAGAAGTTAAACGAGCCGAGAGTCACAGCGATGGGTGACCTTCTTGGGAACGACTGTGAAGTCAATTTAAACTCAAATTTCGAACTGTAAAATGTGACGCTGCAGTCCTTAGGACTATTACGAACACAGTGGAAAAGAGAAAATCACGAAAAAGAACTGTTAAGCCAGTCAAATAATTAGGTCAGGGAGCTGGAAGAAATATTGAATTATTTACAAACCAGGTTGAACCGGCGAGGGGCAATTTGGGCAATTGACCCCGAGAGCTGACTCCTGACCTAACTGTCAAATAAAATTGGAGAAAAGAAAGTTTTGGAATTGAGAATTAAATTAAAGAACTAAAGAAAAATATAAAAAAAAAAGAAGGAAAATGAAAAAGTGTAGGGAAATGACATCATGCATGACATCATGCATGATGCCATAAATCCCATAATTAATAATTTGATTAAATGGATTTCTGGGTCTTCCATAAGACAAAATAAATAAAAGAAAAGAAAAAAAAAGATTTCATTATCTTCTTCCCTATCCCTTGCCGCCCTTACTCTCCCTCACTTCTCCATTGTTAGTCCTCCATTAAAGCTTGCACTCAAGCTTACAAATCTTCACTAAACCTTAATAGCTCCCATAAAAACCTCATTAGAGCTTGTTATCTCAACCTAAGAAGAAGATTGAAAGAAGAAAGAAGAGCTATAGATAGAGATTTGAAGTTCTAAGAAAGGTTAGTATGCTAACTTTCAATTTCTACTTTAAATGCATGTTTAGTTACTTAAATGAACTTAGAAACTAATGAAATGAAATAAAAACATGTGTGGAGGACCAAACTGAATTTCAGCCAGCAGGTGTATGGGAGTATGTTTGTATGGTTTGATGGATTTGAATGAGTTTATGGACCTCCATTAGTTGAATGATTATAGTTAAAAGCTTTGAAATTAGCTAAATGCAACAATTTAGTGTGGTTAGGGCTTGGACACTTAGGGTTTAGTGACAAAAATGTGAGAAACTTGTAAATGGTGTCTTTAACCTAATGTGAAGTGAGAAATGGTCATTTGTGACCTAATGAAGAGTGTTAGAGGTGTTTTAATCAAAACCAAATTCGGATTGAGTATGGTCATGCTGCTGGTAGCATGACCAAGTTACCTTTGATGGACCAAAAATGAAATTTTACAAGTATAATTGGTATGAGACCGATTGGGGATGAAAATAGACACAAAAAGACACAATTTTCATTCAGGGAGCATGCCCAAAAAGTGACCAAAACCTAGTGAACAAATTGACCAAACTTGAAAAATCACAGTCTACCCTGTACAAACTGACCAAATGAACAGTGTTTGTTCATTTGGTCATAACTTGAGTTAGGCAGGTCTAAATGACCTGAAAGTTTACCAGTGCTTAGATGGGATATAGGACTAAAACTTTCATGAAGAACACAAACCCAAATTATGCCATTAACCAAGTAATTTGGCCACCCCAATTTGGTGACCCAAAACTACCAGCACCAAAAATTGCCGTGAATTCTGGGTTGAGTCCAATCCGGCAGCCATGGTTCAAAAGGCTATAACTTGAGCTACAAAACTCCAATTGGGGTGATTCAAAAAGCAAAATAAACTTAAGACATTAGGGAACATTTTCTATGAAGGAAGTTTTGCCAAATTCCAACAGAAAAGTGACCAATGGAACAGTGCAACCTTAGACACCAAAACTGAAAATTTTCAAATTTGCTTAAAAGACTTAGAATTTGAATAAACAACCAAAACCAACAAGTTTGGTGACCAAAATGTGGTATGTGGGTGAAGTTGAAATTCCCATACATATTAAGCCTTAGACAGTCAGCAATTTGACTTGAATAGTGTAGTGAATAGTAACCCCGAAACATAAAATTTTAATAACGTCGAGTTTAGCATGTTAGAGCTAGGTAAAAGTGAAGTTAAATTTATTTTTGGATTTATGCTAAGTTATGGTACTGAAACACTATAAAATTGTGTGTTTCAGTTGAAAAGAATACTGGAAAAGAACCCGAGGAACCGAGTCAAGGCCAAGAGGTAACTCGCTTGAGGTTTGTGCACAACATCACTATGCTTTAAAATTCATTGATAAAGTGAATGAAATATGTATTTTACTTTTGCTTTGAATTGTTGAAAGTTTATTTGTGACATTATTTATGATGTTTTGATTTAAATTGTGAAAGTTATTGTGTATATTTGAAATAGCAATGTTTAGCAAATTGTTAAGATAAGTTTTGAAACCACAGTGTCATGACCATATATTTGAACACCTCACTAGCATGACTAGTGGGCGTAATTAGTTTCAAATTTTGATTCCTTCTCTGGAGAAGTGTTGAGGTGTGCTAGTAGAAGAGGATTTGAATGGATATCCATATATTTGAGCTAGCTAGCCTTGTGATATGATTCTCCTTAGCCTCTGGCTATTGAGATTATATTTGTTTCAAATGGCATGATCTAACTGTGGGTTTTATGAAATGTGTTTGATACTTCGAAATGAAATTGTTTGGAATAAAATCTCATAATTCATGTTTTGGGTTTAACTCGCAAGCTCAGTTCAATTTTTCAATAAATGTGATTTAAATTCTGCATAAAGATTATTTTAGTATGTTGTGCACCACTGAGTCCTAGTACTCAGCGATAGCTGTTATTGCTGTCGCAGATATAGAGACTAGAGGAGCAGCAGACTGAGCTGCTGAGGATTGAGGATCTATCAGCTTGAAGTTATCGGGTATAATTTATACCCTGACTGTAAATATTTCTTTTGATGTATGTATTACACATAAATGTATGGACATGTAAATTCGGTCTTAAGCAGCTTGTATAAAGCTTGTGTAAAGTTGTAATAAATTTTAGTTGAATTTCTCTTAATGTAAATTTTGTAATGATGTATATAAATTGTTTTGTCCTTAAAGAAATATGAATGGAGCTGTTTTATTTGATTTTAATGAAATGGATTGCTAGTATTTTGATGATCCTTGGATAGTGGATTTGAAATTTGAAAGTTGATAAATGTGTTGAGAAATTGGTTGAAATTGAGTATGAATTTGAAGCGGTGGTTGAAAAATTTTTTAGAAGTGCTTTTTTTTTTTCAGGTATTTGAAGAACTATTTTCTCAAAATACAGACGGACGGAACTCTGTCAAAATATTTATAAAATTTATGGAAAAATAAAATGGATCAAAAATATTAACTAGTTTTAATTTTAATTAAATGTTTTAAATACCTATTAGAAAATGCTCACCACTTGTTAAAAATAAGAAAATTGTTTTAAAATCCCTTGTAGGGTACTTAATGAGTTATCGGTAGGTGAAGTTCGGTAGTTCATTAGGTATTCTACGGGATCATGTTATGCCTTACAGAGAGGTAAGGTGTGACAATTGGAGTTTTGTAGCTCAAGTTATAGCCATTTGAACCATGGCTGCCGGATTGGACTTAACCCAGATTTCTAGGCAAATTTTGGTTCTAGTAGTTTTAAGTCACCAATTTTGGGTGGCTAAATGACTTGGTTAGTGGCAGAATGTGGGTTTGTTTTCTTCATGAAAGTTTTAGGTCTATATCTCAACTATCCACTGGTAAAATTTCAGGTCATTTAGACTTGCCTAGCTCAAGTTATGGCCAAATGAACAAATACTGTTCATTTGGTCAGTTTGTACAGGGCAGACCGTGATTTTTCAAGTTTGGCCAATTTGTTCACTAGGTTTTGGTCACTTTTTGGGCATGCTTCCTAAATTAAAATTGTGTCATTTAGTGTCTATTTTCATTCCCAAAGGGACCTTGGTCATGCTGCCTGTAGCATGACCACATTGAATCTGAATTCGGCCTTAACTCCAACCATTCCAACACACTTCATTTGGTCACAAATGACCATTTCTCACTTCAAACTAGATCAAACATATCATTTGCCCATTTCTCACATTTTTGGTCTCAAAACCCTAACTCACTAAATTGTTGCATTTAATCACATTTAAGCATTTCAATCTTACTACCACTTTCATACAAGCTTGCCTCATTTTAAATTCAATCAAAACTCAAACATATGCATAGTAATCATAGTTGGCCAAATTTCAGTTTGGTCCTTCAACAATTGATTTCATTTCATTTCTTTAACTTCAAAGTTATTTTAAGCTACAAACATAACTAAAAATTCTCAAATTTTCAATTTAGGGTGCTTACCTCCACTTCGATTTGAATTCTCTAATTTTTCTTCCTCTTTTCTTCTTTCTTTGGTGACCAAGCTTCTTCTCAAGTGACTAAAACAAGTTTTCATGGAGTAATTATGGAAGAAATTGGGGTTTAGTAGGGATTTAAAAGCTTGAAGCAAGCTTTAATGGAGTTTCATTCATGGTGAGATGAGGGAGAGGACAGTGAGGCGGCAACACATAAGGAAGAAGAAGACTTTTGTTTATTTATTTTTTCTTTTCTTTTCCTTCTTTTATGTCGTAGGAAGACCATAATTCAATTTAATTAAATTTATTAATTATCACTTTTATGGCATCATGCATGATGCCTTCTCCCTTTCACTTTTCATTTTCTTCTTTTTTTTTTATTTTTTTTCTATTAGTTCTTTAATTTAATTCACGACTCTAAAATTTTCTTTTCTTCGATTTTATTTGACTGTTAGGTCAGGAGTCAGCTCTCGGGGTCAATTGACCAAATTGCCCCTCGCCGGTTCAACCCGATTTGCAAATAATTCAATATTTTTTCTAGCTCTCTGACCTAATTATTTGACTGGCTTAATAGTTTTTTTTCATGATTTTCTCTTTTCCACTGTGTTCATAATAGTCCTAAGGACCGCAGCATCACATTTTACGATTCGACATTTGAGTTTAAATCGACTTCGCAGTCGTTCTCGAGAAGGTCACCCATCGCTGTGACTCTTAGCTCGTTTAACTTCTTATGTTATGTTTTTCTTATTTATACTTAACTAATTGGTAATTACTAATTATTTGTATTTATGGCTTATTTAGTTGTCTTAAGTATGGTTCTAATCCCCTCTGTTGTCCGGCCCGACACCGGTCACCGGAATAGTGAAATATACCAGGCTATACAAATAAGAGTGTTACAATTCTCCCCCCCCCCCCTCTTAAAATAATTTCATCCTCAAAATTTTACCTAGTATCAGTCTCTGAACAATTATGGGTGTTGTCTCCTCATATCCTATTCACGCTCTTTAGTAGCTTCCTGGCCTGAATGATGGTTCCGCACTTTAACCAATACTATTTACTCATCGATTGCTCACCTCGTGTGCCAAGTTCCTTATGAGCTTCTGTCATAAGTTAGATTCAAATTCATTTCAATTTTAGAGGTAAGCAAATCTGTGTGCTAGTGGATCCACTCTTTCTAGGACCTCGTACGGTCCTATGGGTGAGAACTATATTTTACTCTTTTCTTATCAAATCTCTTGATCATTTGATGCAACCTTTAGTTTAGTTTAAAATATTTTAGTCTTTTCTTGTTGTTGTTTTAGCAATTATTTTCCTTTGTAGTCTTTTTTTTTTTTTTAAATGACCTTGTTGGTTATATATGAATTGTTTATCTCTTTCTTGGCCATAGGTCCATAACCATTATCTTACCATCTCCATTTATGACCAAGGTCTATGTGCCATTTTGCACTATCTTGTTTGCTTTTGTTTAACTTATTTCCTTCTTGATAAAATAGTTCGGGATATCATTACGCGTCTCAAGTAAGTTGTTTGCCTTGGTGGCAATTCCTCATCTAGTGTTTTTCTCATTTCTTACTGTTCTATTTGTTTCCTTTTTACATTCCACAACTTAACTTTAATTATTTTATTTCTTAATCTAATCTTCTTCCTTAACTTGACTGTTGAGTCATAATTTAGCATCTCTTATCATTCCTAATAAATCCATTATACTTTAATCTTACTTTGATTTGGTCAGAGGACCATTATAGTCAACACTTTAACTAATATTCATAACGTTTCTTTATTACATTCGCACCATCTATTCTAATTTTTACTTTCATAACTCTTTTATCTATCAATATTCTATAGCTTATTTTTTCGCTGGTTTGCTATCATTACCCTTTTTTTTTTTCAATCATAAACAATTTTGTAATCTTAAGAAGGGAGTCTATCAGACTCTGCTGTTTCCCATGCTATTCAAAAGTTTCGCTTTAATTCTAATCTAATCCTTATGATCCGCACAATAAAATTGTGCTCTTCCTAAAGAATACCTGGCCAACTAGTTTCTATCGAATTACTATTATCAGTAGAACATCATTTCTTAACTGTTTTATAAGTTATAATTGTCATCCATAGCATCCTGTCTCTTCCAGGGGAACAAAATTATATTTTGTGTCTCACTGTTACACAAATAAAATACTATTCCTTACTAAACTTTGAGCAAAAGATCCATTGTAATACCAGAACAACTATAAACCCCATATCGGAGACTGGATGACTTAGCCCTATAGGTGTTATATTTTTTTAAAATTTTGACCATACTAAAATCTCTAGTCTCATAACAATTCTTGATGTACTGTAATTCGTGCTAGGGTAACGGAGTCTTTAACTCTCACTACCTTGCAAGCATGATCTTTTGATATTCTAATTATAGAGTTTTAAATCCCGAATTAGGATTTTCAAACTCAGTTCTAGTAATAAAACTCTATTCTGGTATATTTGTACCAGAGCGAAAGTCATTTATAACTATTCTTATCCTTATGTACTATTGGGTAGTACGTAGCTCTACACAATAAATCTCAAGTCAGTACTGTAATCTGCAGCTTACAGCACAAACATCAAGAATATTGCATAGTTACTACGATACATCCCAATAGATCAAACTTCCCTATGTCTTATTTCTTTCAAATCCACTAATATCTTAAAGTTATTTTGATTATGGTACTTACTGACATCTATCAACAGTAATACCTTTACTTCCATCTAGGGCAGATATATTACTACAACTTACTTTTAGGTCCTCTTGCCTTACCTAATTAGGCTTACTAATTAACTTTATAATTTATCATAGTCTAGGAGATGTCTCTCACTAGAAACTTTTCCAAAATTAATTCCAATCATGCTTATTATCGTAATTCTTATCCTAAAAGACTAATTACTAACACATTAAAATTTATCTCCATGCAAGGGAATAGCAGTAGAACATATAATTTTAGCATTAGCATATAAACAAGTAGATTCGAAATCAAATAGTACATAATTATTCCTTTCACAAGTTAAGAACACACCGGCGACTACATCTGAAGTCTCTGCTTCTTCCCCTCGATGCATGGCATTCCCTCTTTCTAATGTATTCCTTTGCTCGGGTTGGTTCATTGTGCGAGGATTACCCGAAGTGTTGTCTCTACTTCTGCCTCTGCCCCTACTAACTATTAATGAGCCTCTAAAATCAGAATCTTGAACTGATTTCTCTGGTGTAGTATGTGGCATAAATCGATGTGCACTAGTACAATCTCGGGCGAAATGTCCAATTCCACCACAATTGAAGTAGGCTCCAGTGACCCTATGGCATATACCCCCGTGTAATTTTCCACAAACGTCATAGATACGAATAGGGTAGGAACTTTTGGTTCTTTGCCGAATGGTTCTTGATTGCTTCCGCCCTGAAGATCCACCTCTGTCATACTTAGGAGCTCGGGGTCCCTCAAAATCTTTTCTCTTTCCCAATTTACTACTCGAACTTTGACCGATGTGTAACATCCTCACTTTAGCTAGTCCGTACAGTCTACTGTTCTGGTGACCAGTGTCGGTCCGGACAGCTAGAACATCCGGAAAAATATTTAATCTAAAGTGAGGAACCATAATTAACTCAAATATTAATAAGAAAAATTTAGGAAAAATTTTAGAAATAAAATACAACCAAGTTAAATGAGCCGGTGCCCTAGCGATGGGTAACCTAGTGAGAAGTTGCGGTTCTCGCAACTAGGAGCCCTAGACCCGGGGGAAAATAATTTTTGGGACTCCAGAGAAGGGTCATTGAGGTTCTTATGGTATTAGAATGCTAAGGAAATGCTTAAAAATTTTTTTCAATCGGTACAGACAATTTTGGCTCGTTAAGCCAAACAAAGGGCATTTTGGTCATTTCATCTTCAGAGATGATTTTTGGCTAACTTATTCAGTTAAATAAATAATTTATATAACATAAAATATGAATAAATATTGTTAAAAATTTAATTGCAATTAAGTAGACAAGAAATGGAGAGAAAATGAAGGAAAATGGACTTATGACATCATAATGATGTCATTAAAGTTCTTCCAACCTATCCCATATGGACACATGGCATAAACTTATTTAAAAGAGACAAATGGGCTGAAAAATGAAAGAAAAATCAGAACTTCTTCTTCTTCTTTCTTCTTTGCCGTGAACCTCCACCATAGCTACCCTTTTGAAAGCTTTCAAAGCTTAATTTTTACTAACTTCTACCCAATAAAACCTTAACCTAGCAACACAAAAAAAGTGTTCTTGCATCCTAGTGAAGCTTTTGGGAACAAAAAGAAGTAAAGTGGAAGAGTTCTTACAAACTTGAAGGGTGACTCCTGTAACACCCCTATATTCGGTAGTGCGTTCTACTGTTCCGGTGACCAGTGTTGTCCGGACAACTAGGATGCCTAGAACTACACTTCATTATGAGTGAGGAGACATAAAATAATGAAATACAAGAAAAGAAAATACAAGAAAAACAAAGGAAAAATAATAGCAAAGAAATGTAACCAAGTTAAGCGAGCCGAGAACCCTAGCGATGGGTGACCGCACCGGGAAGTCACGGCGTGGACCGTTAACTAGCCCTGGACTGCGGGGAACCCTGGAAAATATTTATAGGACTTAAAGAGACATCAATTGAAGTATAAATATCATTAGAAATATCAAAGAAAAATTAAATAATTAGTACAAAGAAAAGTGAGAAATCGAAAAACAGACAAAACCCGGTGTTACCGAAAAATCGGGAATGCAACCCGAACAGGGGCATTATGGTTGATCGACATCCCGAATTGTCTTTTGACCTAAATGTCCATTAAAAATAAATAATATTACACTTGAAAAATATAATGAAAAATTTAACTGGTGGTATATAAAGTAAATAGCAAAAATTATGGGTTTAATGTGAGATAAATGAAAGTTAAACATAAAATATATTTGATTTGGTGTAAGTGGACCACTTAGGACTATAATATGTGTTTAGTTGGCAGAATTGCTCGACTAAACACTTCATCTTCCTCACTTGGTTCACCCATGCCGAAATGAAGAAGTGAAAAGCTCCCATGGCCGCCCACCTTCAAAGCTTAACAATCCCATGATCAAGCCTCCTTTTCCCACACCTATCTTCATTAAAATTTATCCCCACTTCACAAGGAAGAAGTAGATACCACTATTAAGAAGTTTTAGTGAAGATTAAGCAAGTCCCAACAATAGGTAAGTTTGAGTTTTTGAATATTTCTTTGTTAAAGTTTGAAAACATGTTATGGGTGTTTGCTTTGTGAAGAAATTTTTAAGTTTTGAGGAGTTATTGATATATCCAGTTTGGACAGCCATGGAGTTGTATATTTGATGATTTATTCTTACATATATTTGATGGGAAATTATGTTGAGTAGGGTAATTAATGTCCTAGTAAGTTATTTCCATGTATATGTGGTGATTGTGCAATTGGGATTGAAGTTGACGAAATTATGGACACTTTGGCAATGTGAAGCATTTCGGTAGCCTTGAGGCTTCTTCATGAGTGTTTAAATTCATGAAGATATTGGGTAAATTGTGACATTGAGGATTGATGAATATGTATGTAAATTGGTTGTGGAAATTATATGTAACAATTAGGAGTGTTTATGTGTATTTATGGTTGTATTTGGACTTTGTGAATTAGAGTTTCATTTGGTGTATTGAAGATAATTGTATTCTGCCCAAAGTGACTTTAAAGTGAAGTGATATATGGTTTTGGTAATGTACCAAATCAGAATTGGCAAGAGAGATGGACTTATAGCAAGGTAATGTGTAATTGCTAGATGTTTAAGTAATGTATTTAAGGACAGTGTGCATTTCAGCCTATAACTCTAAATATGTAACTCCAATTGGTATAAGACCAATTGGAGGTGAAACTAGGCACAAAATGTGCCAACTTTCATGAAGGAAACATACCAAAATTGACCAAATCCGGATTAAGTACAATTGAGACCTGAAAATTTACTAATTGGGCAGTAGTTAGTGTTTAGGCCATAACTCACTCAAAACAGGTCCAATTGACCTGAAATTTTAACCATGAATAGTTAAGACCCATATCTACAAGTCTTATGAAGACACCAAAGCCCAGAAATGACCATAAGCAAGTCAAACAGCTTGCACAAGTTCGGGTCCAAAAACTGGCCGAACCAAAGTTGACCAAAATTGACCTAAATTGACCAAATTTGATGCCATTTGACCAGCAATAGTAAAATGACCATAACTTGGTCTAAAAAACTCAGAATGACCTAAAATTTTGCCCCGCGTTCCGTAAGACATAGATCTACAAGTTTTTAGTTTTGACCGAAACCCAAAAACTGAGGGAACTAGGTCGTCCAGCTTGGTCAAACTAGTATCCCAGAATCCAGCAAGTTGCAATAAAATGCACTAAACAAGGAAATGAAATTGGTAACATGTACCAACCCTAAAAGACTATCGAATGTGACATATTAGTGACACTAAAACTTAAATTACCTAGAACGCATTGAGGGTCGATATGTTAGGTGATTAAGCAAATAATAGCTTTCAGTGAATTACTTATCAAGCATTATCGATAGAGACAGTTTAATTTAGTACTAAAACACTTCAAATTGTGTTTCTCAGTCAGTAAAGACTCAGGGAAAGGGAAGGAAACACTGAGTCCGCATCAGAGACGATTATCAGAGGTTTGTGCACAACAACTATTTCTTTTGAATTTTTCAATTGAAATGAATTATGACTATTTGTACGTTATTGTTTTAAATTGTGGAAATGTGTTTGAATGGATATTTGTTGCTTGAAAAGCATTGTAAATGGTTTAAAACTGTGTAAAATTGTTTGAATGATATTGATGGATACTTATTGATTGAAAAACATTGGAAATGGTTTGAAACCACAGCTATCATGTATATTGATTGTATTCCTCACTAGCTTGTCTAGTGGGACGAATTGAATTCCCTCTCTGGCTGAAGTGTTGAGGTGTGTGCCTATTGAGGACGAATTGGATGAGTACTCATATTTTTGCTAGCTAGCTATGTTATTCCTCATTAGTCATCGACTTTTGGGACGAATTGAATACCTCATTAGCCATCGGCTTTTTGGACGAATTGAACTTTGGAACATGATTAAGCTGTGTGTGATTTATTGATTTGTATTATGAGATTGTGAAATGGAGTTAAATCCTTATTGACATTCACTGTCTTTTGAAGCTAACTATGTTTTGATCTCTGAGATTTATTGTGATATTGTGTTAAATTCCTTCTGACACTCATTGTCTTGAATTTAACTATGATTTAACATATCCATCATTTAAATGATTTATGAACTGTGATTTAAGTTGTATTTGGTTAATGTTGTGCACCACTGAGATATTGTCTCAGTGATAGCTTTTATTGTCGTCGCAGTAGACAGATGCAGGCAAAGCAGACTAGGCTGCTAGTACCTCCAGCGAAAGATTTTCGGGTATAACGAGTATACCACATTTTGTATTTTGTACTGTAATGTATGTTCACTGTATGTACATATTATTTTTTATTTTGAGCAGTTGTAAATTCAAATTGTATCTTGAAGTTGTAAAATAATTATGAGTTATTTTGGCTTGTAAAAATTGTATTATATTTCTTGTATCGCAGTCTTTGAAAAATCATTGTGGATTTGAGTTGAGAAACATGTTGTGTTGAGAAATATGTTAGAGTTGAGATTTGGAAAAATATTGAAGTGCTTTTTACAGGTTTTCTGAAGAACTGTTTTATCCAAAATACAGATGGCACTCTACCAAAATTTTTACAGAAATTCCAAATAATTCAAATATGTTAGTTCTATCACTTCAATTCAAAAAGGTTTTTAATACCTGTAAATAGTGCTTACCACTGTAAAAGAAGTAAGAAAAGTTTTAAAAATCCCTTGTAGTGTATTTAATGGGTTATCAATAGACGGAGTTGGTAATTCACTAGGTATATTACGGGATCATGTTATGCCTTACAGAGGGGTAGGGTGTGACATGTTTTAGTGGTATCAGAGCTAGTTTTTAAATTCTATTTCCACATGTTATTTGAATATTCTTTCTTCATAGTACAACTGCTCAACATCATTGTTTGATACATACAGTACATTACATTATAAATATGCACTAACGAGAGGAAATCTCCTTGTGTGATTTGTTCAGGAGATCTAAAATCCTCGCATTGACTATGGAAGAGGGTGATCGTTCAGTCGATCAATCTATTGAGGCTGAAGTGCAAGGGGATGCCCTAGGCCTACATAATGTTAGTGGTTCAGCTGCACCAGCCCCTGCAGTACCGCAGTTTCCTGCTCAGTTCGCTCAGCAGATGGCTACAATGTTCCAACAAATGGCTGGTAATGTGCCTACTCAAGTCCCAATACAGACACCAGTGGTACAACCACAATCTCTTACTAGGCAGTATGACAAATTGATGAAGTATGGGGCTACAGAGTTTAAGGGGACAGTAGATCCTCTAGAGGCTGAACAGTGGTTAGAAAGGATGGATAGGGTATCCAAGAAACTGCATTGCGCAGAGGAGCTCAGATTCGAATACTCTGTATTTTTGTTACAGGGGGATGCTTATGACTGGTGGAAAACCATTCCCCACAGTCTGGTAGAACCTGCAGTGCTAACATGGAATGACTTTCTCAGGGAATTCAGACAGAAATATGTCCCTGATGCTTATGTAGACCAAAAGTTACAAGAATTCCTAAGTCTGAAATAGGGGAACAGATCAGTGGCTGAGTATGAAAGAGAATTTTCCCGCCTGAGCCATTATGCAGTAAGTTTACTTTCTACCAGCAGGGAGAGATGCAAGAGGTTTGAAACTGGCTTGAAGCCCAGTATCAGATTACAAGTAGTCAGCTTCAAACACACTAACTTCTCTGAACTTATTTCTCTAGCTCTAGAGTTAGAAAGAATTGAGTCTGAAGCTGCTCCTGACAAAAAGAAATCAAAGAAGATAGAGAAAGAGGGAAAATCTGTAGAATAAAGTTCCAGTGGTCCTACTGGAAAGAGGAAGAACTATGGGGGACATGGCAGAGGTGGCAAGAAGTCTGGTAGGGGAAGATATTCAGGACAGAAGCCTCCCCTATCTGGTCAGCAGAGTACCAGAGGTTTCTACCCTCCCCGCCAATGTGAGACATGTGGAAGAAATCATGGTGGGATCTGCTACAGGGCTATTGGAGGCTATTGGAGCCTGTTATAACTATGGAGGCACAGGACACTTTGCCAAGGACTGCACTAGTAGTCGCAGAGTTGGACCACCTCCTACTACTGCAGAAGGGTCAGTTCAGAGCCCTGTCACCAGAAGTTCACAACCACCCAGCAGAGGTAGAGGCAGGGGTAGAGGTAGCCCAGCAGGCAGCCAAGGTACAATGAAACATTCAGAGCAAGACAGTGCTCCGGTCAGAGTCTATGCAATGAGACAGAGGGAAGAGGCCGAGACATCTGATGTTGTGGCTGGTACCTTCTCAACTTTTAATCAAGATGTGTTTGTGTTATTTGATCCGGGTTCTACCCATTCTTATGTGAGTGCTAGCATCATTGATTGCATTGCTGTACCAAGTACAAAAATGGACTTTGAGGTGCTAGTAATAAGTCCGCTAGGACAGGAGGTCAGGGTTAATAGAATGTATAGAGATTGTCCTTTGGTGATCCAAGGACACACTTTTCTGTCTGATTTCATTGAAATGCCCTTCAGAGATTATGATATCATCTTGGGCATGGATTGGTTAGCTAGGCATCATGCCATGATTGACTGTAGAGGTCAAGATACCACTTTTGGTCTCCTCAAAGACAAGAATGTGGTAATACATGGGGAGAGGTAGTTATTGCCATCAACCATTATTTCGGCAGCACTAGCCAGAAAAATGATCAGAAAGGGGTGTGAAGCATACTTGGCACATGTGGTAGACACCCAAGTGGGGAGTCCAGCATTGAAGGACATCCCTACAGTATATGACTTTCCAGATGTGTTTTCTGATGAATTGCCAGGATTACCTCCGGAAAGAGAAGTACAGTTTGAAATTAATGTTATGCCTGGTGTGGATCCAATTTCCATAACGCCATACAGAATGGCACCAGTAGAGTTGAAGGAGTTGAAGATACAATTGCAAGAATTACTTGAAAAGGGCTTTATCCACCCAAGTGTGTCACCTTGGGGAGCACCAGTGTTGTTTGTTAAGAAGAAGGATGGTACTCTCCGCTTATGTGTAGATTATCGGCAGTTGAATAAGGTGACAATAAAGAACAGATATCCATTGCCTCGCATTGATGATCTGTTTGATCAGTTGAAGGGTGCAGCTGTGTTCTCCAAAATTGATTTGCGATCTGGTTATTATCAGTTGAAGGTGCAAGAGTAGAGTATTCCAAAATCTGCTTTCAGAACTCGGTATGGCCACTATGAGTTTCTAGTGATGCCATTCGGGTTAACAAATGCTCCAGCTGCTTTTATGGATCTGATGAACACTATCTTCAGACAATATCTCGATCAGTTTGTGGTGGTGTTTATTGATGGCATTTTGATATATTCAAGGAACGCAGAGGAGCATGACAGACATCTGCGGATTGTACTGCTGACCTTAAGGGAGAAACAGCTATACGCCAAATTGTCGAAATGTGAATTTTGGCTGAAAGAAATCTCCTTTTTGGGACATGTTGTGTCAGCTGAAGGGATCAAGGTAGATTCCAGCAAGGTAGAAGCTATCCTTAATTGGAAGCCGCCCAGGAACATCACAGAAATTCACAGTTTTCTAGGTCTAGCTGGATATTACCGTCGGTTTGTGAAGGGGTTTTCTATGTTATCTTCTCCACTGACAAACGCTTTAAAATATGTAAAATTTGATTGGTGATAAATGCCACAGAGTTTTAATGAGTTGAAGAGGTGTTTGATCAAGCTCAGTCCTCATTTTACCTACTCGGGTAAAGAATACACGCTTTATAGTGATGCTTCTCACAATGGGTTAGTGTGCATCGATGCAAGATCGTAATGTCATTGCTTATGCATCACGCCAAATTGAAACCGCATGAGAGGAACTACCCAACACATGATCTGGAGCTAGCAGCTATTGTTTTTGCTCTGAAGATCTAGAGACACTATTTGTATTGGGAGAAATGCTACATTTACACAGATCACAAGAGCTTGAAGTACTTAGGCACCCAGAAGGAATTGAATTTGAGGTAGAGGAGATGGTTAGAACTCATTAAAGACTATGATTGCTTAATAAACTATCAGCCAGGGAAAGCAAATGTGGTGGCTGACGCCTTAAGTCGCAAGACTATGGCAAGTCTCAGAGTTTCTCCTTTGTCCATGGTATATGAATTGAAAGCCTGACATGCCGGTTTAGAGATTGATGATGAGGGATGATAGTAGTTGCATGGCATGTACAGCGGTGTTGATTGATCGATCGTAATGGTTGCCAGAGTGATGAAAAATATCAGAAGCTACTGAAAGAAGTCCATCAAGGCAAGAAACCTGAATTCTCTGTGAGAGATGGTGGTTTATTGCTACATCCGGGCAGAATGTGCGTTCCTAATGATGCTGAATTAAGACAGATCATTATGAAGGAAGCACATGAGTCTCCATTTGCTATGCACCCTGGTGGAACTAAAATGTACAGAGGGCTGAAAGAGCATTACTGGTGGATGGGCATGAAGAGGGATATAGCTGAGTTTGTTTCCAAATGCCTAACTTGTCGCCAAAGTAAAGGTAGAACATCAAGTTCCACCGGTTTGTTACATCCTTTGTCGATGCAGTGGAAATGGGAATGAATAACTATGGATTTTGTTACAGGACTTCCAAGGACACAGAGTAGTAATGATGCAGTATGGGTTATAGTTGACAGATTGACCAAGTCTGCTCACTTTTTGCTAGTGCGGATGGACTATAGCCTGGAAAGATTGGCCAGATTGTACATATATGAGATTGTAAAATTGCATGGAGTGCCAGTATCAATTGTGTCTAACAGAGATCCTAGGTTCACTTCTAGATTCTGGGGTAGTCTTCAGAGAGCCCTAGGAACTAGATTGAACTTCAAAGACAAAGATTCCACCCATGCATGCATTGGCCACCGAGAGGGTTATTCAAATATTGGAGGATATGCAACGAGCTTGTGTGATTGAATTTGAAGGTAGTTGGGATACACACTTGCCTTTGATTGAGTTTGCTAACAACAGCTACCAATCAAGCATTGGGATGCCTCCATATGAAGCTTTGTATGGCAGAAAGTGCAGAACTCCCTTATGTTGGGATGAAGTAGGTGAAAGGAAGATGATTGGGCCAGAAATTGTTCAGCAGACAAAGGAAAAGATCAGATTGATTAGAGATAGACTCAAGGCTACATCAGACCGTCAGAAGTCTTATGTTGATTTGAAAAGAAGAGATATTGAATATGCAGTGGGTGATAAGGTATTCCTCAAAGTTTCACCTTGGAAGAGGATTATGAGATTTGGCAGAAAGGGGAAACTGAGTCCTCGTTTCATCGGACCATATGAGGTTCTAGAAAGAGTGGGTCCTTTGGCATGTCGGTTGGCATTACCTCCAGAGCTAGCAAGGATACACAGTGTCTTCCATGTGTCCATGTTAAGGAGGTATAGATCTGACCATGTACTATCAGTTGAAGAGATTGAGGTAAATCCAAACCTCTCATATGAGGAAGAACCCATAAAAATTCTGGCTTATGAGGTGAAGCAGTTGAGGAACAAACAGATACACCTGGTTAAAGTGCTGTGGAACCATCATTCAGGCCAGGAAGCTACTTGGGAACGTGAAGAGGATATGAGGAGACAGCACCCACATCTGAGCAGAGACTAATGCCAGGTAAAATTTCGAGACGAAATTTATATTAAGGGGGGGAGAATTGTAACACCCCTATATTCGTAGTGCTGCGTTCTCTGCTTATTCAGAACGGTGTTGTCCGAACAACTAGGATGCCTAGAACTACACTTCGTTATGAGTGAGGAGACATAAAATAATGAAATACAAGAAAAGAAAATACAAGAAAAGCAAAGGAAAAATAATAGCAAAGAAATGTAACCAAGTTAAGCGAGCCGAGAACCCTAGCAATGGGTAACCGCACCGGGAAGTCACGGCGTGGACCGTTGACTAGCCTTGGACTACGGGGAACCCTGGAAAATATTTATAGGACTTAAAGAAACATCAATTGAAGTATAAATATCATTAGAAATATCAAAGAAAAATTAAATAATTAGTACAAAGAAAAGTGAGAAATCGAAAAACAGACAAAACCCGGTGTTACCGAAAAATCGGGAATGCAACCCGAACAGGGGCATTATGGTCAATCGACATCCCGAATTGTCTTTTGACCTAAATGTCCATTAAAAATAAATAATATTACACTTGGAAAATATAATGAAAAATTTAATTGGTGGTATATAAAGTAAATAGAAAAAATTATGGGTTTAATGTGAGATAAATGAAAGTTAAACATAAAATATATTTGATTTGGTGAAAGTGGACCACTTAGGATTATAATATGTGTTTAGTGGACAGAATTGCTCCACTAAACACTTCATCTTCCTCACTTGGTTCACCCATGCCGAAATGAAGAAGTGAAAAGCTCCCATGGCTGCCCACCTTCAAAGCTTAACAATCCCATGATCAAGCCTCCTTTTCCCACACCTATCTTCATTAAAATTTATCCCCACTTCACAAGGAAGAAGTAGATACCAATATTAAGAAGTTTTAGTGAAGATTAAGCAAGTCCCAACAATAGGTAAGTTTGAGTTTTTGAATATTTCTTTGTTAAAGTTTGAAAACATGTTATGGGTGTTTGCTTTGTGAAGAAATTTTTAAGTTTTGAGGAGTTATTGATATATCCAGTTTGGACAGCCATGGAGTTGTATATTTGATGATTTATTCTTACATATATTTGATGGGAAATTATGTTGAGTAGGGTAATTAATGTCCTAGTAAGTTATTTCCATGTATATGTGGTGATTGTGCAATTGGGATTGAAGTTGACGAAATTATGGACACTTTGGCAATGTGAAGCATTTCAGCAGCCTTGAGGCTTCTTGATGAATGTTTAAATTCATGAAGATATTGGGTAAATTGTGACATTGAGGATTGATGAATATGTATGTAAATTGGTTGTGGAAATTGTATGTAACAATTAGGAGTGTTTATGTGTATTTATGGTTGTATTTGGACTTTGTGAATTAGAGTTTCATTTGGTGTATTGAAGATAATTGTATTCTGCCCAAAGTGACTTTAAAGTGAAGTGATATATGGTTTTGGTAATGTACCAAATCAGAATTGGCAAGAGAGATGGACTTATAGCAAGGTAATGTGTAATTGCTAGATGTTTAAGTAATGTATTTAAGGACAGTGTGCATTTCAGCCTATAACTCTAAATATGTAACTCCAATTGGTATAAGACCAATTGGAGGTGAAACTAGGCACAAAATGTGCCAACTTTCATGAAGGAAACATACCAAAATTCTGCTTGCAAGGTAGCTTGAAAAATGACCAAATCCTGATTAAGTACAATTGAGACCAGAAAATTGACCAATTGGGCAGCAGTTAGTGTTTAGGCCATAACTCACTCAAAACAGGTCCAATTGACCTGAAACTTTAACCATGAATAGATAAGACCCATATCTAAAAGTCTTATGAAGATACCAAGGCCCAGAAATGACCATAAGCAAGTGAAACAGCTTGCACAAGTTCGGGTCAAAAAACTGGCCGAACCAAAGTTGACCTAAATTGACCAAATTTGATGCCATTTGACCAGCAATAGTAAAATGACCATAACTTGGTCTAAATAACTCAGAATGACCTAAAATTTTGCCCCGCGTTCCATAAGACATAGATCTACAAGTTTGTAGTTTTGACCGAAACCCGAAAACCGAGGGAACTAGGTCGTCCGGCTAGGTCAAACTAGTATCCCGGAATCCAGCAAGTTGCAATAAAATGCACTAAACAAGGAAATGAAATTGGTAACATGTACCAACCCTAAAAGACTATCGAATGTGACATATTAGTGACACTAAAACCTAAATTACCTAGATTGCATTGAGGGTCGATATGTTAGGTGATTAAGCAAATAATAGCTTTCAGTGAATTACTTATCAAGCATTATCGATAGAGACAGTTTAATTTAGTACTAAAACACTTCAAATTGTGTTTCTACCAAGAAAGACTCAATGAAAGGGAAGGAAACACGAGTCCGCATCAGAGACGATTATCGAGGTTTGTGCACAACAACTATTTCTTTTGAATTTTTCTATTGAAATGAATTATGACTATTTGTACATTATTGTTTTAAATTGTGGAAATGTGTTTGAATGGATATTTATTGCTTGAAAAGCATTGTAAATGGTTTGAAACTGTGTAAAATTTTTTGAATGATATTGATGGATACTTATTGATTGAAAAGCATTGGAAATGGTTTGAAACCACAGCTATCATGTATATTGATTGTATTCCTCACTAGCTTGTCTAGTGGGACGAATTGAATTCCCTCAGAGGGGTAGTGGAAGAGGGTGATCGTTCAGTCGATCAATCTATTGAGGCTGAAGTGCAAGGGGATGCCCCAGGCCTACATAATGTCAATGGTTCAGCTGCACCAGCCCCTGCAGTACCGCAGTTTCCTACTCAGTTCGCTCAGTAGATGGCTGCAATGTTCCAACAAATGGCTGGTAATGTACCTACTCAAGTCCCAATACAGACACCAGTGGTACAACCACAGTCTCCTACTAGGCAGTATGACAAATTGATGAAGTATGGGGCTACAGAGTTTAAGGGGACAGTAGATCCTCTAGAGGCTGAACAGTGGTTAGAAAGGATGGATAGGGTATTCAAGAAACTGCATTGCACAGAGGAGCTCAGATTTGAATACTCAGTATCTTTGCTACAGGGGGATGCTTATGACTGGTGGAAAACCATTCCCCACAGTCTGGTAGAACCTGCAGTGCTAACATGGAATGACTTTCTCAGGGAATTCAGACAGAAATATATCTCTGATGCTTATGTAGACCAGAAGTTACAAGAATTCCTAAGTCTGAAACAGGGGAACAGATCAGTGGCTGAGTATGAAAGAGAATTTTCCCGCCTGAGCCATTACGCAGTAAGTTTACTTTCTACCAGTAGGGAGAGATGCAAGAGGTTTGAAACTGGCTTGAAGCCCAGTATCAGATTACAAGTAGTCGGTTTCAAACACACAAACTTCTCTGAACTTATTTCTCAAGCTCTCGAGTTAGAAAGAATTGAGTCTGAAGCTGCTCCTGAGAAAAAGAAATCAGAGAAGACAGAGAAAGAGGGAAAATCTGTAGAACAGAGTTCCAGTGGTCCTACTGGAAGGAGGAAGAACTATGGGGGACATGGCAGAGGTGGCAAGAAGTCTGGTAGGGGAAGATATTTAGGACAGAAGCCTCCCCTATCTGGTCAGCAGAGTACTAGAGGTTCCTACCCTCCCCGCCAATGTGAGACATGTGGAAGAAATCATGGTGGGATATGCTACAAGGCTATTGGAGCCTGTTATAACTGTGGAGGCACAGGACACTTTGCCAAGGACTGCACCAGTAGTCGCAGAGTTAGACCACCTCCTACTACTGCAGAAGGGTCAGTTCAGAGCCCTGTCACCAGAAGTTCACAACCACCCAGCAGAGGTAGAGGCAGGGGTAGAGGTAGCCCAGCAGGCAGCCAAGGTACAATGAAACATTCAGAGCAAGACAATGCTCAATGTAGTCTATGCAATGAGACAGAGGGAAGAGGCCGAGACATCTGATGTTGTGGCTGGTACCTTCTCAACTTTTAATCAAGATGTGTTTGTGTTATTTGATCCGGGTTCTACCCATTCTTATGTGAGTGCTAGCATCATTGATTGCATTGCTGTTCCATGTACAAAAATGGACTTTGAGGTGCTAGTAACAAGTCCGCTAGGACAGGAGGTCAGGGTTAATAGAATGTATAGAGATTGTCCTTTGGTGATCCAAGGACACACTTTTCTGTCTGATTTCATTGAAATGCCCTTCAGAGATTATGATATCATCTTGGGCATGGATTGGTTAGCTAGGCATCATGCCATGATTGATTGTAGGCTGAAGACAGTCACTTTTGATCTCCCTCAGTACAGTAATATGGTAATACATGGGGAGAGGCAGTTATTGCCATCAAACATCATTTCGGTAGCACTAGCCAGAAAAATGATCAAAAAGGGGTGTGAAGCATACTTGGCACATGTGGTAGACACCCAAGTGGGGAGTCCAGCATTGAAGGACATCCCTACAGTACATGACTTTCCAAATGTGTTTCCTGATGAATTGCGAGGATTACCTCCGGAAAGAGAAGTGCAGTTTGAAATTAATGTTATGCCTGGTGTGGATCCAATCTCCATAACACCATACAGAATGGCACCAGCAGAGTTGAAGGAGTTGAAGATACAATTGCAAGAATTACTTGAAAAGGGCTTTATCCGCCCAAGTGTGTCACCTTGGGGAGCACCAGTGTTGTTTGTTAAGAAGAAGGATGGTACTCTCCGCTTATGTATAGATTATCGGCAGTTGAATAAGGTGACAATAAAGAACAGATATCCATTGCCTCGCATTAATGATCTGTTTGATCAGTTGAAGGGTGCAGCTGTATTCTCCAAAATTGATTTGCGATCTGGTTATTATCAGTTGAAGGTGCAAGAGCAGAGTATTCCAAAAACTGCTTTCAGAACTCGGTATGGCCACTATGAGTTTCTAGTGATGCCATTCGGGTTAACAAATGCTCCAGCTGCTTTTATGGATCTGATGAACACTATCTTCAGACCATATCTCGATCAATTTGTGGTGGTGTTTATTGATGACATTTTGATATATTCAAGGAACGCAGAGGAGCATGATAGACATCTGCGGATTGTACTGCAAACCTTAAGGGAGAAACAGCTATACGCCAAATTGTCGAAATGTGAATTTTGGCTGAAAGAAATCTCCTTTTTGGGACATGTTGTGTCAGCTGAAGGGATCAAGGTAGATTCCAGCAAGGTAGAAGCTATCCTTAATTGGAAGCCGCCCAGGAACATCACAGAAATTCGTAGTTTTCTGGGTCTAGCTGGATATTACCGCCGGTTTGTGAAGGGGTTTTCTATGTTATCTTCTCCACTGACCAAACTGCTTTGGAAAGTTGTAAAATTTTAGTGGACTGATAAATGCCAGCAGAGTTTTAATGAGTTGAAGAGGTGTTTGACTGAAGCTCCAGTCCTCATTTTACCTACTCCGGGTAAAGAATACACAGTTTATAGTGATGCTTCTCACAATGGGTTAGAGTGCATCGATGCAAGATCGTAATGTCATTGCTTATGCATCACGCCATTGAAACCGCATGAGAGGACTACCCAACACATGATCCGAGCTAGCAGCTATTTTTTTGCTCAAGATCCGGAGACACTATTTGTATGGGGAGAAATGCTACATTTACACAGATTACAAGAGCTTGAAGTACTTAGGCACCCAGAAGGAATTGAATTTGAGGCAGAGGAGATGGTTAGAACTCATTAAAGACTATGATTGCTTAATAGACTATCAGCCAGGGAAAGCAAATGTGGTGGCTGATGCCTTAAGTCGCAAGACTATGGCAAGTCTCAGAGTTTCTCCTTTGTCCATGGTATATGAATTGAAAGCACAAAGATGCCGCTTTGAGATTGATGATGAGGGATGATAGTAGTTGCATGGCATGTACAAACAAGATTGATTGATCGATCGTAATGGCTGCTCAGAGTGATGAAAAATATCGGTTACCGAAAGAAGTCCAAAGAAGGCAAGAAACCTGAATTATCTGTGAGAGATGATGGTTTATTGCGGCATCAGGGCAGAATGTGCATTCCTAATGATGCTGAATTAAGACAGATCATTATGAAGGAAGCACATGAGTCTCCATTTGCTATGCACCCTAGTGGAACTAAAATGTACAGAGGGCTGAAAGAGCATTACTAGTGGATGGGCATGAAGAGGGATATAGCTGAGTTTGTTTCCAAATGCCTAACTTGTCAGCAAGTAACGGCAGCACATCAAGTTCCAGCCGGTTTGTTACATCCTTTGTCAGTACCAGAGTGGAAATGGGAACGAATAACTATGGATTTTGTTACAGGACTTCCAAGGACACAGAGTAGTCATGATGCAGTATGGGTTATAGTTGACAGATTGACCAAGTCTGCTCACTTTTTGCCAGTGCGGATGGACTATAGCCTGGAAAGATTGGCCAGATTGTACATATATGAGATTATAAAATTGCATGGAGTGCCAGTATCAATTGTGTCTGACAAAGATCCTAGGTTCACTTCTAGATTCTGGGGTAGTCTTCAGAGAGCCCTAGGAACTAGATTGAACTTTAGCACAGTATTCCCCCCACAGACAGATGGCCAGTCTGAGAGGGTTATTCAGATATTGGAGGATATGCTACGAGCTTGTGTGATTGAATTTGAAGGTAGTTGGGATACACACTTGCCTTTGATTGAGTTTGCTTATAACAACAGCTACCAATCAAGCATTGGGATGCCTCCATATGAAGCTTTATATGGCAGAAAGTGCAGAACTCCCTTATGTTGGGATGAAGTAGGTGAAAGGAAGATGATTGGGCCAGAAATTGTTCAGCAGACAAAGGAAAAGATCAGATTGATTAGAGATAGACTCAAGGCTGCATCAGACTGTGAGAAGTCTTATGTTGATTTGAAAAGAAGAGATATTGAATATGCAGTGGGTGATAAGGTATTCCTCAAAGTTTCACCTTGGAAGAGGATTATGAGATTTGGCAGAAAGGGGAAACTGAGTCCTCGTTTCATCAAACCATATGAGGTTCTGGAAAGAGTGGGTCCTTTGGCATGTCGGTTGGCATTACCTCTAGAGCTAGCAAGGATACACAGTGTCTTCCATGTGTCCATGTTAAGGAGGTACAGATCTGACCCATCTCATGTACTATCAGTTGAAGAGATTGAGGTAAATCCAGACCTCTCATATGAGGAAGAACCCATAAAAATTCTTGCTTATGAGGTGAAGCAGCTGAGGAACAAACAGATACACCTGGTTAAAGTGCTGTGGAACCATCATTCAGGCCAGGAAGCTACTTGGGAACGTGAAGAGGATATGAGGAGACAGCACCCACAGCTGTTCAGAGACTAATGCCAGGTAAAATTTCGAGTCGAATTTTATATTAAGGGGGGGAGAATTGTAACACCCCTATATTCGGTAGTGCGTTCTACTGTTCCGGTGACCAGTGTTGTTCGGACAGCTAGGATGCCTAGAACTACACTTCGTTATGAGTGAGGAGACATAAAATAATGAAATACAAGAAAAGAAAATACAAAAAAAACAAAGGAAAAATAATAGCAAAGAAATGAAACCAAGTTAAGCGAGCCGAGAACCCTAGCGATGGGTGACCGCACCGGGAAGTCACGGCGTGGACCGTTGACTAGCCCTGGACTGCAGAGAACCCTGAAAAATATTTATAGGACTTAAAGAGACATCAATTGAAGTATAAATATCATTAGAAATATCAAAGAAAAATTAAATAATTAGTACAAAGAAAAGTGAGAAATCGAAAAACAGACAAAACCCGGTGTTACCGAAAAATCGGGAATGCAACCCGAACAGGGGCATTATGGTCAATCAACATCCCGAATTGTCTTTTGACCTAAATGTCCATTAAAAATAAATAATATTACACTTGGAAAATATAATGAAAAATTTAATTGGTGGTATATAAAGTAAATAGCAAAAATTATGGGTTTAATGTGAGATAAATGAAAGTTAAACATAAAATATATTTGATTTGGTGTAAGTGGACCACTTAGGACTATAATATGTGTTTAGTGGGCAGAATTGCTCCACTAAACACTTTATCTTCCTCACTTGGTTCACCCATGCCGAAATGAAGAAGTGAAAAGCTCCCATGGCCGCCCACCTTCGAAGCTTAACAATCCCATTATCAAGCCTCCTTTTCCCACACCTATCTTCATTAAAATTTATCCCCACTTCACAAGGAAGAAGTAGATACCAATATTAAGAAGTTTTAGTGAAGATTAAGCAAGTCCCAACAATAGGTAAGTTTGAGTTTTTGAATATTTCTTTTTTAAAGTTTGAAAACATGTTATGGGTGTTTGCTTTGTGAAGAAATTTTTAAGTTTTGAGGAGTTACTGATATATCCAGTTTGGACAGCCATGGAGTTGTATATTTGATGATTTATTCTTACATATATTTGATGGGAAATTATGTTGAGTAGGGTAATTAATGTCCTAGTAAGTTATTTCCATGTATATGTGGTGATTGTGCAATTGGGATTGAAGTTGACGAAATTATGGACACTTTAGCAATGTGAAGCATTTTGGCAGCCTTGAGGCTTCTTGATGAGTGTTTAAATTCATGAAGATATTGGGTAAATTGTGACATTGAGGATTGATGAATATGTATGTAAATTGGTTGTGGAAATTGTATGTAACAATTAGGAGTGTTTATGTGTATTTATGGTTGTATTTGGACTTTGTGAATTAGAGTTTCATTTGGTGTATTGAAGATAATTGTATTCTGCCCAAAGTGACTTTAAAGTGAAGTGATATATGGTTTTGGTAATGTACCAAATCAGAATTGGCAAGAGAGATGGATTTATAGCAAGGTAATGTGTAATTGCTAGATGTTTAAGTAATGTATTTAAGGACAGTGTGCATTTCAGCCTATAACTCTAAATATGTAACTCCAATTGGTATAAGACCAATTGGAGGTGAAACTAGGCACAAAATGTGCCAACTTTCATGAAGGAAACATACCAAAATTCTGCTTGCAAGGTAGCTTGAAAAATGACCAAATCCGGATTAAGTACAATTGAGACCTGAAAATTGACCAATTGGGCAGCAGTTAGTGTTTAGGCCATAACTCACTCAAAACAGGTCCAATTGACCTGAAGTTTTAACCATGAATAGTTAAGACCCATATCTACAAGTCTTATGAAGACACCAAGGCCCAGAAATGACCATAAGCAAGTCAAACAGCTTGCACAAGTTCGGGTCAAAAAACTGGCCGAACCAAAGTTGACCTAAATTGACCAAATTTGATGCCATTTGACCAGCAATAGTAAAATGACCATAACTTGGTCTACATAACTCAGAATAACCTAAAATTTTTCACCGCGTTCTGTAAGACATAGATCTACAAGTTTGTAGTTTTGACCGAAACCCGAAAACCGAGGGAACTAGGTCGTCCGGCTAGGTCAAACTAGTATCCCGGAATCCAGCAAGTTGCAATAAAATGCACTAAACAAGGAAATGAAATTGGTAACATGTACCAACCCTAAAGACTATCGAATGTGACATATTAGTGACACTAAAACCTAAATTACCTAGAACGCATTGAGGGTCGATATCTTAGGTGATTAAGTAAATAATAGCTTTCAGTGAATTACTTATCAAGCATTATCGATAGAGACAGTTTAATTTAGTACTAAAACACTTCAAATTGTGTTTCTCAGTTAGTAAAGACTCAGGGAAAGGGAAGGAAACACTGAGTCCAGACCAAGAGATAGTTATCAGAGGTTTGTGTAGAACAACTATTTCTTTTGAATTTTTCAATTGAAATGAATTATGACTATTTGTACATTATTGTTTTAAATTGTGGAAATGTGTTTGAATGGATATTTATTGCTTGAAAAGCATTATAAATGGTTTGAAACTGTGTAAAATTGTTTGAATGATATTGATGGATACTTATTGATTGAAAAGCTTTGGAAATGGTTTGAAACCACAGCTATCATGTATATTGATTGTATTCCTCACTAGCTTGTCTAGTGGGACGAATTGAATTCCCTCTCTGGCTAAAGTGTTGAGGTGTGTGCCTGTTGAGGACGAATTGGATGAGTACTCATATTTTTGCTAGCTAGCTATGTTATTCCTCATTAGTCATCGACTTTTGGGACAAATTGAATACCTCATTAGCCATCGGCTTTTGGGACGAATTGAACTTTGGAACATGATTAAGCTGTGTGTGATTTATTGATTTGTATTATGAGATTGTGAAATGGAGTTAAATCCTTATTGTCATTCACTGTCTTTTGAAGCTAACTATGTTTTGATCTCTGAGATTTATTGTGATATTGTGTTAAATTCCTTCTGACACTCATTGTCTTGAATTTAACTATGATTTTACACATCCATCATTTAAATGATTTATGAACTGTGATTTAAGTTGTATTTGGTTAATGTTGTGCACCACTGAGACATTGTCTCAGCGATAGCTTTTTATTGCTGTCGCAGGTAGACAGACAGACAGGGCAGCAGACTAGGCTACTAGTACCTCCAGCGAATGATTTTCGGGTATAACGAGTATACCACATTTTGCATTTTGTACTATAATATATGACCACTGTATGTACATATTGTTTTTGGCTTTGAGCAGTTGTAAATTCAAATTGTACCTTGAAGTTGTAAAATAATTATGAGTTATTTTGGCTTGTAAAAATTGTATTATATTTCTTGTATCGCAGTCTTTGAAAAATCACTGTGGATTTGAGTTGAGAAATATGTTGGAGTTGAGATTTGGAAAAATATTGAAGTGCTTTTTACAGGTTTTCTGAAGAACTGTTTTATCCAAAATACAGATGGCACTCTGCCAAAATTTTTACAGAAATTCCAAATAATTCAAATATGTTAGTTCTATCACTTCAATTCAAAAAGGTTTTTAACACCTGTAAATAGTGCTCACCACTGTAAAAGAAGTAAGAAAAGTTTTTAAAATCCCTTGTAGTGTATTTAATGGGTTATCAGTAGACGGAGTTGGTAATTCATTAGGTATACTACGGGATCATGTTATGCCTTACAGAGGGGTAGGGTGTGACAGAACAAGTATCTGTTGCCTAGAATTGATGATCTGTTTGATCAGTTGAAGGGAGCAGGAGTATTTTCTAAAATTGATCTCAGATCAGGGTATTATCAGTTGAGGGTGAAGGATACAGATGTGCCAAAGACTGCATTCAGGACCCGGTATGGGCATTATGAGTTCCTGGTGATGCCCTTTGGCCTAACAAATGCACTAGCAGCATTCATGGACCTTATGAACCGTATCTTCCATCCATACCTAGATCGGTTCATAGTGGTCTTTATTGATGATATTTTGGTGTATTCCAAGACCAGGGAAGAACATGATGAGCATTTGAGGATTGTTCTACAAACCCTAAGAGAAAAGAAACTGTATGCTAAGTTGTCCAAGTGTGATTTCTGGTTGAATGAGATTGCATTTCTTGGACACATAGTGTCAACTAATGGGATTAGAGTGGATCCCAAGAAAATAGAAGCAGTGATGGAATGGAAGCCTCCCAGAAATACAACTGAGGTAAGAAGTTTTTTGGGGCTAGCTGGGTATTACAGAAGATTTGTGAAGGGATTTTCTTTAATAGCTACTCCAATGACCAAGTTGTTACACAAGAATGTCAGATTTGACTGGAATGACAAGTGTCAGGCCAGTTTTGAGTAGTTGAAGGCTATGTTGGCAGAGGCACCAGTGTTAACATAGCCAGTGTCGGGAAAGGACTTTGTGGTCTACAATGATGCCTCACATAATGGGTTAGGGTGTGTATTGATGCAAGAGGGTAAGGTGGTCGCCTATGCTTCCAGGCAGCTGAGGCCACATGAATAGAACTACCCTACTTATGATCTAGAACTTATAGCAATTATCTTCACATTGAAGATATGGAGGCACTACTTGTATGGGGAAAGGTGTTATATTTACATAGACCACAAAAGTCTGAAATATTTGCTAACCCAAAAGGAGCTCAACCTTAGACAGAGACGATGGATTGAGTTCCTAAAGGACTATCACTGTGTGATTGACTACCATCCTGGGAAGGCAAATGTAGTTGCTGATGCTTTGAGCAGAAAATACATCACGGCTTTGAGATCATTGAATGCCCATCTATCCTTGGCTCGAGATCAAGCTATTTTGGCTGAGTTGCAAGTGAGGCCAAACCTGCTACAGTAAATTTTGGATGGGCAGAAGGTAGATGAGAAGTTAATGGCTACTATGAGCAAAATCTCAGAAGGGAAGGCAACTGACTATGAGGTGAAAGCAGATGGGTGTCTGTACTACAAAGTAAGAGTGTGTGTACCAGATGATGAGGAATTGAAAGCCAGTATTCTAAAGGAGGCACACACCAGTGTTTATGCTATACACCCAGGAAGTATAAAAATGTATCATGACCTGAAGCTTGAGTATTGGTGGCCTGGTATGAAGAAGGACATAGCTGACTATGTGACTAAATGCTTGACATGTCAGCAAGTCAAGGCAGAACATCAAGTGCCATCGGGTTTGCTACAGCCTATACGCATACCTGAATGGAAATGGGATCGGGTCACCATGGATTTTGTAAGTGGTCTACCTGTCACACCCTACCCCTCTGTAAGGCATAACATGATCCCGTAGTATACCTAATGAATTACCAACTTCGTCTACTGATAACCCATTAAATACACTACAAGGGATTTTAAAACTTTTCTTACTTCTTTTACAGTGGTGAGCACTATTTACAGGTGTTAAAAATTTTTTTGAACTTAAATGAAAGAGAAAACACATTTGAATTATTTGGAATTTCTGTAAAAATTTTGGCAGAGTGCCATCTGTATTTTGGATAAAACAGTTCTTCAGAAAACCTGTAAAAAGCACTTCAATATATTTCCAAATCTCAACTCTAACATATTTCTCAACACAACATATTTCTCAACTCAAATCCACAGTGATTTTTCAAAGACTGAGATACAAGAAATATAATACAATTTTTTTAAGCCAAAATAACTCATAATTATTTTACAACTTCAATGTACAATTTGAATTTACAACTGCTCAAAACCAAAAACAATATATACATACAGTGTGTATACATTATAGTTCAAAATGCAAAATGTGGTATACTCATTATACCCGATAATCTCTCACTGGATGTACTAGCAGCCTAGTCTGCTGCCCTGTCTGTCTGTCTACCTGTCATAGCAATGAAAAGCTATCGCTGAGACAATGTCTCAGTGATGCACAATATTAACCAAATACAACTTAAAATCACAGTTCATAAATCATATAAATGATAGATACGTAAAACCATAGTTAAATTCAAGACAATGAATGTCATAAGGAATTTAACACAATATCATAATAAATCTCAGTAATCAAAACATAGTTAAATTCAAAAGACAGTGAATGTCAATAAGAATTTAAGCTCCATTTCACAAATTATCAAAGCTCATAATAACACAATTTAGTCAAATAATTTACGAACACAGTGTTGCCAATTCATACACAACTTAAGCCATGACACAAAATTTCCTATCAATGCCGCGTTGTACACCACGACAAAGCAATCACAACCCCACTAATCGAAATCAATGAGGAAGGGAGCTAGCTATATAATGAGTACTCATCCGATCACCTCAACTGGTAAACCAGAGAGGGAGAAAAATAAACGATCACAACTCCATAAATGGAGAAGGAAAATAAACGATCACAACCCCATAAATAGAGAAGGAATGATATGATACTGTCATGCTAAGTGTGAACACAAAATCAATTCCAAACATTTTATTCAAATGATTCGTGAGAAATCAAATAAATTTCCAAAGTCATAATTTCATTCACAAGATGGCAACTCAATTCATAATTAACTTCAATGTTCACAAATCACACTAAATAAATTTTTCCACAGTTTCAAACCATTTACAATGCTTTTCAAGCAATAAGTATCCATTCAAACACATTTCCATAATTGAAAATAATAATATACAAATAGTCATAATTTATTTCAATTGAAAAATTCAAAATAAATAACTGTTGTGCACAAACCTCTGATAACTGTCTCCTGGCCTTGACTCAGTGTTTCCTTCCCTTTCCCTGAGTTTTTGCTAACTGAGAAACACAATTTGAAGTGTTTCAGTACTCATTTAAACTGTCTCTAACGATAATGCTTGATAATTAATTCACTGAATTCTAATATTTGCTTAGTCGACCTAATATGTTGACCCTCGATGCATTCTAGGTAAATTAGGTTTTAATGTTATTAATATGTCACATTCGATAGTATTTTAGGGTTGGCACATGTTACCATGTTCATTTCCATGTATGCTGCATTTTCTTGCAATTTGCTGGATTCCGAGATACTAGTTTGACCTAGCCGGACGACCTAGTTCCCTAGGTTTTTGGGTTCCGGTCAAAACTACAAACTTGTAGATCTATGTCTTATGAAATGCGGGGCAAAATTTCAGGTCATTCTGAGTTATGTAGACCAAGTTATGGTCATTTTCCTATTGCTGGTCAAATTGCATCAAAATTGGTCACTTTAGGTCACTTTAGGTCATTTTAGGTTCGGCCAGTTTTTGCACCCGAACTTGTGCAAGCTGTTTGACTTGCTTATGGTCATTTCTGAGCATTGGTGTCTTCATAAGACTTGTAGATATGGGTCTTAAATATTCATGGCCAAAATTTCAGGTCAATTGGACCTGTTTTGAGTGAGTTATGGCCTAAACACTAATTGCTGCCCAAATAGTCAATTTTCAGGCCTCAATTGCACTTAATCCGGATTTGGTCATTTTTCAAGCTACCTTGCAAGCAGAATTTTGGCAAGCTTCCTTCATGAAAGTTGGCACATTTTGTGCCTAGTTTTACCTCCAATTGGTCTCATACCAATTGGAGCCACACACTCAAAGTTCTAGGCCTAAAACTCAAACTGCCTTATTGGAATTCTTTCATACACATCAAGGATCACTCCTAACACTTACCAAAATCAACATTCAAGCCCATTCTGGTGATACCATAACCTAAACATAATTCACAACATATTATAGGTCATTTTGGCAGCTTACAATTACATTCAATGTGCACCAATAAGTGCAGAATTTGTCCAACTCAATTTACAATAATTCAATCACCAATTCATGCTCATTTTCATGTCCCACTTCACACCATCATACATGCACTCAAACTGCCCTAACCACTATCACAATTCAACACCATTATTTCATAAACCAAGCATGAATTCCAGCATTCCTCAAGAGTTAACAAACTGCCACAATGGTACATTTACATTCCATTAATTTCCAAGCTTTAAATTTCATTTCACACTTACATATACTAAGTATACATCACCCAAACAATTTGCTACACAATATACATTTAATCAATCATTTAATTCATCATTTACAAGCACAAATAAACTGCCTTCAAGGTGTTTCCATGGCTGCCAAAAGTACACATTCCCATTCAACATAAAACCTCAAAAATTTCTTCATAAATCAACTTACCCAAAGCTCAACACAAGGATTAGTGAAAGAAATTGGAAAGATTAAGCACTAACCTCAACTTGGGCTTGATTAAACTTCACCAAAACTCCTCTTTCTTTCTTCCTACATGCTGCCCATGATGTATAGAACAAGTTTAATGAAGGACTCTTGAAGAAATGATGGCTTGATCATGGTAGATTAGGGCTTGCATGTGGGACAGCCATGGAGAAAGCTTGGGAGCTCCAATTCGGCCATGGGTGTGTGAGGTTGAAGATGAAGTGTTTTCGTGATAAATTCTGTCCATTTGGTGCTTTATATAATCCCATAGTGCTCCACTCATGCTAGGATAATAATTTAATAAGTTTAAATGTGATAATTAGTCAATTTACCCTCCATTTTTACTATTTACATTAGGTACTCCTAAATTAATTTTTCATTATTTTTTCCAAGTGTAATATTATTTATTTTTGATGGACATTTAGGTCAAAAGACAACTCGGGGTATCAAATGACCACAATGCCCCTGTTCGGGTTGCATTCCCGATTTTTCGGTAACACCGGGTTTTATCCGTTTTTCGATTTCTCACTTTTCTTTGTACTAATTAATTAATTTTTATTTGATATTTCTAATGATATTTATACTTCCATAGGGGTATATTTAAGTCCTAAAAATATTTTCCAGGGTTCCCCGAGGTCCAGGGCTAGTCAACGGTCCATGCCTTGACTTCCTGGTGCGGTCACCCATCGCCAGGGTTCTCGGCTCGCTTAACTTGGTTACATTTCTTTGCTATTATTTTTCCTTTGTTTTTCATATATTCTCTTTTCTTGTATTTCATTATTTTATATCTCCTCACTCATATCGAAGTGTAGTTATAGGCATCCTAGCTGTCCGGACAACACTGACCACCGGAACAGTAGAACGCACTACCGAACATAGGGGTGTTACAATTCTCCCCCCCCTCCCCTTAAATAAATTTCATCCACTAAATTTTACCCAATAGCCATCTTATAATAGTTATACGTTTATTTTCTCCTTTCTATACGATTGTATATTCTTCTTTTCCTCAAATTTGTATAAGACTTTTAACAATCTAATACAACGTTTAATTTGTTTGGATAACACCAATCTCCTCTTACTATTGTGCTATCTAATATTTCGGTTCATGTTCCTTCTTGAATGACCCTTGAGGTCATGTTAGAATCATTTATCTAGTCATTGGTCCTCTGACCATTCTAGTCCATAGTCTTCCTCACATTCGTAGCACTTCTTTGTTATATCTGAACCAACTGTTTGAATTTTTACTTCCATAACTCTTTTTATCTGTCAATATTCTATGACTTACTTCCTTTTGTACTGAACTATAACCTTTCGATATTCTAACTTTTGAGTTTTAGATCCCTAAGTAGGATTTCCAAACTTATTCCTAACAATTAAATTCTGTCCTGGCATAACTATACCAAAACAGATGCCGTTGGCAACTATTCTCATCTAGGTGTACTATCGGGTAGTACGTAGCTCTACATAATAATCTCAAGTTAGTACTGTAATCTGCAGCTTACAGTATAAACATCAAGAACATTGCATAGTTACTACGATACATTCCAATAGATCAAACTTTCCTATCTTTTATCCTTTTCGAATTCACTGATATCCGAACTTATTCTGATTACAATGTCCATTAGCAATTACTAACAGTAACATCCTTGCCCTCATCTAGAGCAATTCCATTACTGCATCTTACTTTTACGTCCTCTTGCCTTACATTAACTAGGCTCGCCAATTAGCTTTATAATTTATGGTGTGTCAGAAAATACTTTTCGCCGATAAACTCTTTCAAAACTAATTTCACTTATTATCACAATCCTTATCTTAAAGGACTAATCACTAAAGCATCAATATTTATTCCCCTGTAAAGGAATAACAACAGAACATATAGTTCTAACACTAACATAAAAGTATTCAGACTCTAGGTCAAACAATACATAAACAAAGAGTGCCATTCTATATGGTGTTATGGAGATTGGATCCACACCAGGCATAACATTAATTTCAAACTTCACCTCTCTTTCCGGAGGTAATCCTGGCAATTCATCAGGAAACACGTCTGGAAAGTCATATATTGTAGGGATGTCCCTCAATGCTAGACTCCCCACTTGGTTGTCTACCACATGTGCCAAGTATGCTTCACACCCCTTTCTAATCATTTTTTTCTGGCTAGTGCAGCCGAAATGATGTTTGATGGCAATAATTGCCTCTCCCCATGTATTACCACATCACTGTATTGAGGGAGACCAAAAGTGACTGTCTTCAGCCTACAGTCAATCATGGCATAATGCCTGGCTAACCAATCCATGCCCAAGATGATATCATAATCTCTGAAGGGCATTTCAATGAAATCAGATAGAAAAGTGTGTCCTTGGATCACCAAATGATAATCCCTATACATTTTATTAACCCTAACCTCCTGTCCTAACGGACTTGTTACTAGCACCTCAAAGTCCATTTTTGTTCATGGAACAGCAATGCAATCAATGATGCTAGCACTCACATAAGAATGGGTAAAACCCGGATCAAACAACACAAACACATCTTGATTAAAAGTTGAGAAGTTACCAGCCACAACATTAGATGTCTCGGCCTCTTCTCTCTGTCTCATTGCATAGATTCTGACTGGAGCACTATCTTGCTCTGAATGTTTCACTGTGCTTTGGCTGCCTGCTAAGCTACCTCTACCCCTGCCTCTACCTCTGCTGGGTGGTTGTGAACTTCTGGTGACAGGGCTCTGAACTAACCCTTCTGCAGTAGTAGGAGGTGGTCCAACTCTGCGACTACTGGTGCAGTCCTTGGGAAAGTGTCCTGTGCCTCCACAGTTATAACAGGCTCCAATAGCCTTATAGCATATCCCACCATGATATCTTCCACAATTTTCACATTGGCGGGAATGGTAGGAACCTCTGGTACTCTGCTGACCAGATAGAGGTGGTTTCTGTCCTGAATGTCTTCCCTTACCAGACTTCTTGCCACCTCCGCTATGTCCCCCATAGTTCTTCCTCTTTCCAGTAGGACCACTGGAACTCTGTTCTACTGATTTTCCCTCTTTCTTTGTCTTCTCTAATTTCTTTTTCTCAGGAGCAGCTTTAGACTCAATTCTTTCCAACTCTAGGGCTTGAGAAACAAGTTCAGAGAAGTTAGTGTGTTTGAATCCGACCACTTATAATCTGATACTGGGTTTCAAGCCGGTTTCAAACCTCTTGCATCTCTCCTTGCTGGTAGAAAGTAGATTTACTGCTTAATGGCTTAGGCGGGAAAATTCTCTTTCATACTTAGCCACTGATCTGCTTCCCTATTTCAGACTTAGGAACTCTTGTAGTTTCTGGTCTACATAAGCATCGGGGACATACTTTTGTCTGAATTCCCTGAGAAAGTCATTCCATGTTAGCACTGCAGGTTCTACCAGACTGTGGGGAATTGTTTTCCACCAATCATAAGCATCCCCCTGTAGCAGAGATACTGAGTATTCAAATCTGAGCTCCTCTGTGCAATGTAGTTTTGTAACACCCTCCCAGTAGCAACTCCGTACATTCTACTGTTCCGGTGACCGGTGTCTGTCCGGACAGCTAGAACGTTCGGAAAAATATTTAAACTAAAATGAGGAACCATAATTAACTCAAATATTAATAAGAAAAATTTAGGAAAAATTTTAAAAATAAAATACAACCAAGTTAAATGAGCCGGTTCCCTAGCGATGGGTAACCTAGTGAGAAGTTGCGGTTCTCGCAACTACGAGCCCTAGACCCGGGTAAAAATTCATAAAATAATTTTTGGGACTCCAGAGAAGGGTCATTGAGGTTCCCATGGCATTAGAATGCCAAGAAAATATTTAGGAAAATTTTTCAATCGGTACAGACAATTTTGACCCGTTAAGCCAAACGGAGGGCATTTTGGTCATTTCGCCTTCAGAGATGATTTTTGGCCGACTTGTCCAGTTAAGTAAATAATTATTATAACATAAAATATAAATTAATGTTGATGAAAAAATTAATGTAAAGCTAGTAGAAAAGAAAAGAAAAGAAAAATCCATAAAAAGCAAATTATGACATCATTATGATGTCAATTAAAAGTTCTCACCAATTGCATTTAAATAACTATTTAATTAACTAATAAAAGAGACAATAAAGACCAAAGAAATCAAAAAGCCAACAGCCACCTTCATCCTCCCCAAACCAGCCGAAACATTGCCCTAGCACCAAACCTCCATTAACACCTTCAACAAGCTCAATTTCTCTCCTCATTTCACCATAAATCCTCCTATTCCTTTCACTAAAATTCATCCTTGCACCTTGCATAACCTTTTGGCAGCCAAGAAAAGGGAAGGAAGTGAAGTTTAAGCTTGGAAAATTCTGCCCTACAAGAGGTTAGTACACATATATATCTAAAACTCTTTATTTCCATGTTAGAGACTTAAAAAGGAGTAAGAATTTGTAAGCCAAATGAATTCAATTTAGGTGTATGTTTACCATGAATTTCGGCAGCCCTAAGGAAGGGATAGGGTTGATTGTTTTGATGGACTTAAAGTGGACTAGAGATCATGTTTAAAGCATATATATATATGTGGATAGTGAATTAGCTAGTTAATTAAGGCATCTTGTGTGAATCATAATGGGAAATTAGGGTTTTGGGAGTGAAAATTGGACTTGGATTATGAAATGATTAGTGAACATTCTAATGGTCAATTAGTGACCATTTGAGGTAAGTTAATCATAATTTGAAGTGAACTAGAGTGTTACAAACCAAATTGGTAAGCTGCCTAGTGACAGCAGCAGGGAGGCTGTGAGTCCAGCCTGTTTGGACTGCCATATCTTTGGCTGTGTAGGTTCAATTGGTGTTTGGCCAATTGGACATGAAACTAGACATATAATGGCACAATTTTTCTGAAGAAACCATGCCCAAAAGACCAAAGTAAGTGGACCAAAAGTTGGCCCCAATCCGGATACCCTGCAAACAGATTTTGCAGAATGACCAAATGAATAGTAACTGTTCATTTGGCCATAACTCACTGTAAAATGGTCCATTTGACCTGAACTTTTTACAGAAACAAGATAAGATATAGAAAAACAACTTTCATGAAGAAACCTATCCCAAATTATGATCATAACCTATCCAACAAGGCACTCACAGTCACTGTTCATTGTACTGTAGATTTGGTAAATTCTGCAGTTTTCCAATCCGGCCAGCTGTGGTTTTTGGACCATATCTGGAGCTACAAAACTCCAAATGGAGTGATTTTAAAAAAGGAAATTCAACTAGACAAAATAAGGAACAACTTTCATGTTTACCATTTCCTCAAATTTCCACTGTAACAGTCACTAATGGAACAGTAAAGTTGGGGTACAAAAACTGAAAATTCTACCCCCTTAGTGCTAAGCTTAGAAATGGTATTGGTGATTAATTCCAACAAGTTTTAAATGCAAAATGTGGTACATTGGGAGTGCTAAAACCAATGCACCTATTTTCTATCCAAAAGTCAACATTTTTGTTGACAAATGAAGTGAATAGTGACACCCAAAACTTGAAATTCACAAATTGAAGAATTTTAAAGTATCAAATGCCCTAGTAGGTAACAAGATTGGTTTGGATAGTTTGGCATGCCAATAGGGTTCAGTTAGCAGTACTGCACATGGCATTATGCCATTCTGTGATTTTATGGCTTTTAGCCATTTTGATATTGTGTTGAGACTTGGCCTCGTGCCTAATACTATTTACAGCTTGTTAGCTGTTTTGTTGCACACCGGGAGATACATATGTGACCGATGGTGTGACGGCCCGAGGTACTTGATACCCAGTGCCAGTTTACCCGTTTATCCAGTCCAGTCGTCCAGTATAGGTTACTTGGGCAACCAAATGAATAAAAATGGACAAAGTTAAAGAAATAAATGAATATAACAAATACAAAACAAATAAGACATATACATTCAATACATATTTATTTTCTGCTATTTTCTTTTATTTTATTATTAAAATAATTGCACCACTAAGCATCATTGCTTAGCGCGTTGCTTTTGCCACGCGTAGGTTCTGGAGATACTGATCGTGAGCCCAGTAGACCGCAGACTGGGTGAGTCCATCCTGCAGCTCTGCATAGTGTCCGTGTCACCTCACCCTCCACAGTGCATTGATATTTTGTAACTAATTTTTATTTTCTCATATGTAATCGAACTTATGAAATGTGTTTTGATGTTCATGTAAATAATAAGAATTGTTTTTGTGAATGGAAAAGTGAATGTTTATCTGTGATTTATACATGATTATCACATGAGACGAATGATTGAGAAATGAAATTGAAAAATGTTGAGATTTTGATATTGGAGTTTGGGATTGATTGAATATGAATATTGGAAGTGTTTTTCACAAGTTTCGAAGAACTGTTTTCTCCATTTTTAGCCGGTACTCTGCCGGATTTTCTATAAAAATTTTCGGAACCTCAAATAAATTATAATTTCGATAAATGGCTCAATTATATTATATTTCACAAGTTATATTCAAAACCATGATAAAAATTAATTAAGGTATAATAGAGTGTGCTGGTACACCGTGTGACATTGCTTACTCGGGTATACTGTACACGGGTAAGGGGTGTCACATTTAGTGGTATCAGAGCACGGTTTAGGCGTTTCTGGGCCTAGATTGAGTCCATACCATGCATTGCATTCGTAAGAGTCGAGGTGACACTAATGCAGATCTATTTTTCTTTGTTATTTTGAATAGGATATGGACCCTACATCGCAGAGAGCAGTTGAGGAGGAAGTGGAGAGTCATGCTCCACCTGCAGCAGCTGAGACTGGGGGTATGGGAGAACCTACTCACCCGACTCAAGCGAGCACCTTTCGGCCTCCACAGGCCATGTTCCACAAATGGCTGAATTCTTGGACAAATGGCGGAATCGCCGGCACCACCACCACCACCTCCACAACCGAAATCACACCTGGAAAAATTGAGGAAGTTTTGAGCAGTGGACTTCTTTGGCAAGAGAGAAGATGATTCTGTTGCAGCCGAAAACTGGTTGAACAGAACATGCAAAGTTTTAAAACAACTCCACTGCACCCCAGAGCAAAACTTGGAAGCTGCCATATCTCTGTTGCAAGATAATGCTTATGAATGGTGGGATACTGTGTCCAGTGAAGTACAGCCAGAAATAGTAACTTGGGACTTCTTTCTCTCAGAATTCAAGATGAAATATGTGGGTAGTGTATACCTGGAAGAAAGAAGAAGAGAGTTCATTAATCTGAGGCAGAGACAGCTGTCAGTGGCCGAGTATGAGAAGGAATTCGTTAGATTGAGCTGCTATGGAAGGGAGATAGTCCCTAATGAAGCTGAAAGGTGCAAGAGATTTGAAGAGGGACTAAATGACAACATAAAGATCATGATCACTGCTTTGGGAATTACCGACTTTACTAAGTTAGTGGAAGCTGCAATAAAGGTTGAAAAAGTAAGAATCAGTGAGCAGACTAGAAGGGAAAGACAGCAGAAGAGGGGCCCAGGTCAGTCCAGTTCAGCTCCTACATCTGGGAAGAGGTTCAAGGGTCCACCTGCACAGAGTTCAGGTTAACCACAAGGTCAGGGTCAGTCTCAGGGGCCCAGGCCACAGTTTACCCCTAGGAGAGGTCAGTCCACACCATCAGTGGGCGACTTTCGAGGATGGGGTGCGAGGACCAGCCCGGCATCTTACGCATGTCCACACTTGTTTGAAATGGCATAAGGGGAGTGTTGGAGAGTGACGGTGCTGCTAAGGTGTGGGTCAACAGAGCATCGATTGAAGAACCGTCCACGCAGAACTACTACAATGCTCCAACACAAGCGAGCATGACTGCTCTGCACCACAAAGGGTAGGAAATCGGCAAATCGACGCAGTGGGACCATCACAGAGGCTCGCATCGAGCGGCAGAGAGGCGGATAATAGACCACCTGCGAGCTTATGCCCCGAGAGCTCGGGAGGAGCAAGATGCCGGATGTCATCGAGTGCGTTCTCCCTCTACAATACACCTGTGCATGCATTGGTGGATCCAGGATCCACCCATTCATACATCTGCATCAACTTACCCGTAGAAAGGGGGATATTAGTAGGGGAGAGTGACCAAGACATTCTGGTCACTAATCCATTGGGCCACAGTGTAGTGGTGAACAAAGTATACAAGGGTTGCCCGTTAAGGATTCAGGGGTATGAATTCTTGGCAGACATAATTGAGTTGCCCTTCCATGAGTTTGACGTGATTTTGGGAATGGACTGGTTGTCACGTCATCAGGTAATAGTTGATTACAAATTGAAGAGAATTTCTTTAAAAACTTCTGAAGGTAATGAGATCACTGTTGTGGGAGAAAGGACAGATTTCTTGTCCAATGTTATCTCAGCCACAGTTGCAAGAAGAATGATGAGAAAAGGCTGTGAAGCCTACCTAGCACATGTGGTGGATACTAGGTAGGCTAAGCCAAACCTGAGTGATATACCCACAGTAAGAGACTTCCCAGAGGTATTTCCTGAAGAGTTGCCTGGTTTGCCACCAGAAAGGGAAGTTGAATTTGCAATTGAGACAACTGCAGTCTGACACCCATTTCCATTGCTCCTTATAGGATGGCACCCACGGAATTGAGGGAGTTGAAAACTCAGTTGCAAGAGTTGCTTGATAAGGGGTTCATATGCCCCAGTGTGTCACCATGGGGAGCTCCAAGGTCTTTGTTGTGAAGAAGAAGGATGGGACTTTGAGGCTTTGCATTGATTCTGGCGATTGAATAAAGTGACTGTGAAGAACAAATATCCGTTGCCTAGAATTGATGATCTGTTTGATCAGTTGAAGGGAGCAGGAGTATTTTCTAAGATTGATCTCAGATAAGGGTATCATCAGTTAAGGGTGAAGGATGTAGATGTGCCCAAGACTGCATTCAGGACCCGGTATGGGCATTATGAGTTTCTGGTGATGCCCTTTGGCCTAACAAATGCACCAGCAGTATTTATGGACCTTATGAACCGTATCTTCCATCCATACCTAGATCGGTTCGTAGTGGTCTTTATTGATGATATTCTGGTGTATTCCAAGACCGGGGAAGAACATGATGAGCATTTGAGGATTATTCTGCAAACCCTGAGAGAAAAGAAGCTGTATGCTAAGTTGTCCAAGTGTGACTTTTGGTTGAATGAGATTGCATTCCTTGGACACATAGTGTCAGCTGATGGGATTAGGGTGGATCCCAAGCAAATAGAAGCAGTGATGGAATGGAAGCCTCCCAGGAATACAACTGAGGTCAGAAGCTTCTTGGGGCTAGCTGGGTATTACAGAAGATTTGTGAAGGGATGTTCCTTAATAGCTGCTCCAATGACCAAGTTGTTACACAAGAATGTCAGATTTGACTGGAATAGCAAGTGTCAGACCAGTTTTGAGAAGTTGAAGGCTATGTTGACAGAGGCACCAGTGTTAACACAGCCAGTGTCAGGAAAGGACTTCGTGGTCTACAGTGATGCCTCTCATAATAGGTTAGGGTGTGTATTGATGCAAGAGGGAAAGGTGGTCGCTTATGCTTCTAGGCAGCTAAGGCCACAAGAACAGAATTACCCTACCCATGATCTAGAGCTTGCAGCAATAATCTTCGCACTGAAGATATGGAGGCATTACTTATATGGTGAAAAGTGCTACATTTACACAGACCACAAAAGTCTAAAATATTTGCCAACTCAGAAGGAGCTCAACCTTAGACAGAGGCGATGGATTGAGTTCCTGAAGGACTATGATTGTGTAATTGACTACCATCCTGGGAAGGCAAATGTAGTTGCTGATGCTTTGAGCAGAAAGTCCATCACAGCTTTGAGATTATTGAATGCCCATCTAACTTTGATTCGAGATGGAGCTATTTTGGCTGAGTTGCAAGTGAGGCCAAACCTGCTACAGCAGATTTTAGATGGGCAAAAGGCAGATGAAAAGTTAATGGCTATTATGAGCAAAATCCTAGAGGGAAAAGCAACTGACTATGGGGTGAAAGCAGATGGGTGTCTGTATTACAAAGGAAGACTGTGTGTACCAGATAATGGGGAATTGAAGGCCAGTATTCTGAAAGAGGCACACACCAGTGTATATGCTATGCACCCAGGAAGTACAAAGATGTATCATGATCTGAAGCTTCAGTATTGGTGGCCTGGTATGAAGAAAGACATAGCTGACTATATGACTAAATTCTTGACATGTCAGCAAGTCAAGGCAGAACATCAAGTTCCATCAGGTTTGCTACAGCCTATACGCATACCTGAATGGAAATGGGATCGGGTCACCATGGATTTTGTAAGTGGTCTACCTCTCACCCAGAAGAAACATGATGCAGTATGGGTGATAGTAGATAGATTGACGAAGTCAGCACACTTTCTGCCAGTTAGGACTGACTACTCACTGGAGAAGTTAGCAGAATTGTATATCAGTGAGATAGTTAGACTGCATGGAATTCCACTTTCCATCATATCTGATCGAGACCCAAGGTTTACATCGAGATTTTGGAAGAAGTTGCATGAGTCCTTGGGTACACAACTCCACTTCAGCACAGCTTTCCATCCTCAGACGGATGGGCAATCCGAAAGAGTAATCCAGGTAAACAATTGAAACCAATGGAATTGATACAAATATTGAATTAAAATGATAATAATAACATGAAATATATGCCAGGTCCTTGAGGATATGTTGAGAAGTTGTGTCATTGAGTTTGAGGGAAGTTGGGATAGATATCTCCCACTGGCAGAATTTGCATACAATAATAGCTACCAAGCTAGTATCCAAATGGCCCCGTATGAAGCACTGTATGGGAGAAAATGTAGAACTCCAGTGTGTTGGACTGAATTGGGCGAAGACAAACTGGTGGGGCCAGACCTGGTGAAACAGACTGAGGAGAAAGTGAAACTAATTAAAGCCAATCTAAAGGTTGCCTCAGACAGACAGAAATCTTATACCGACCTGAAGAGAAAAGAAATAGAATATGCGGTTGGCGACAAAGTGTTCCTCAAGGTGTCACCGTGGAAAAAGGTATTGAGGTTTGGAAGAAAAGGTAAGTTAAGCCCTAGGTTCATTGGCCCATATGAAGTCATTGAATGTGTGGGTCCGGTGGCCTATAGGCTAGCTTTACCACCAGAGCTGAACAAGATCCACAATGTGTTCCACGTGTCCATGCTCAGAAGATACCGCTTAGATCCTTCACATGTCATCTCCAGGGAAGAAATTGAAATACAACCGGATTTGACATATGAAGAAGAACCTCTACGGATCCTAGCTCGGGAAGTAAAAGAATTGAGGAACAAGCAGATTCCACTGGTGAAAGTGCTTTGGAGGCACCACAACACCGAGGAGGCAACTTGGGAAAGTGAAGAGACGATGAGACAACAGTTCCCTCAACTGTTTGCATCAGGTAAATTTCTAGGACGAAATTTAAATTAGAGGGGAAGAGTTGTAACACCCTTCCGGTAGCAACTTCGTACATTCTACTGTTCCGGTGACCGGTGTCAGTCCGGACAGCTAGAACGTTCGGAAAAATATTTAAACTAAAGTGAGGAACCATAATTAACTCAAATATTAATAAGAAAAATTTAGGAAAAATTTTAAAAATAAAATACAACCAAGTTAAATGAGCCGATGCCCTAGCGATGGGTAACCTAGTGAGAAGTTGCGGTTCTCGCAACTAGGAGCCCTAGACCCGGGTAAAAATTCATAAAATAATTTTTGGGACTCCAGAGAAGGGTCATTGAGGTTCCTAAGGCATTAGAATGCCAAGAAAATATTTAGAAAAATTTTTCAATCGGTACAGACAATTTTGACCCGTTAAGCCAAACGGAGGGCATTTTGGTCATTTCGCCTTCAGAGATGATTTTTGGCCGACTTGTCCAGTTAAGTAAATAATTATTATAACATAAAATATGAATTAATGTTGATGAAAAAATTAATGTAAAGCTAGTAGAAAAGAAAAGAAAAAAAAATCCATAAAAAGCAAATTATGACATCATTATGATGTCAATTAAAAGTTCCCACCAATTGCATTTAAACAACTATTTAATTAACTAATAAAAGAGACAATAAAGACCAAAGAAATCAAAAAGCCAACAGCCACCTTCATCCTCCCCAAACCAGCCGAAACATTGCCCTAGCACCAAACCTCCATTAACACCTTCAACAAGCTCAATTTCTCTCCTTCTTTCACCATAAATCTTCCTATTCCTTTCACTAAAATTCATCCTTGCACCTTGCATAACCTTTTGGAAGCCAAGAAAAGGGAAGGAAGTGAAGTTTAAGCTTGGAAAATTCTGCCCTACTAGAGGTTAGTGCAGATATATATCTAAAACTCTTTATTTCCATGTTAGAGACTTAAAAAGGAGTAAGAATTTGTAAGCCAAATGAATTCAATTTAGGTGTATGTTTACCATGAATTTCGGCAGCCCTAAGGAAGGGATAGGGTTGATTGTTTTGATGGACTTAAAGTGGACTAGAGATCATGTTTAAAGCATATATATATGTGGATAGTGAATTAGCTAGTTAATTAAGGCATCTTGTGTGAATCATAATGGGAAATTAGGGTTTTGGGAGTGAAAATTGGACTTGGCTTAGGAAATGATTAGTGAACATTCTAATGGTCAATTAGTGACCATTTGAGGTAAGTTAATCATAATTTGAAGTGAACTAGAGTGTTACAAACCAAATTGGTAGGCTGCCTAGTGACAGCAGCAGGGAGGCTGTGAGTCCAGCCTATTTGGACTGCCATATCTTTGGCTGTGCAGGTTCAATTGGTGTTTGGCCAATTGGACATGAAACTAGACATATAATGACACAATTTTGCTGAAGAAACCATGCCCAAAAGACCAAAGTAAGTGGACCAAAAGTTGGCCCCAATCCGGATACCCTGCAAGCAGATTCTGCAGAATGACCAAATGAACAGTCTCACTGTAAAATTGTCCATTTGACCTGAAAGTTTTACAGCAACAAGATAAGATATAGACAAACAACTTTTATGAAGAAACCTACCCCAAATTATGACCAGAACCTATCCAACAAGACACTCACAGTCACTGTTAATTGTACTGTAGATTTGGTAAATTCTGCAGTTTTCCAATCCGACGATTGTGGTTTTGGACCATATCGAGCTACAAAACTCCAAATGGAGTGATTCAAAGAAAAGAAATTCAACTAGACAAAATAAGGAACAACTTTCATGTCTACCATTTCCTCAAATTTCCATTTATGTGATCACTAATGGAACAGTAAAGTTGGGGTACAAAAACTGAAAATTCTGCCCCCTTAGTGCTAAGCTTAGAAATGGTATTGGTGATTAATTCCAACAAGTTTTAAATGCAAAATGTGGTACATTGGGAGTGCTAAAACCAATGCACCTATTTTCTATCCAAAAGTCAACATTTTTGTTGACTAATGAAGTGAATAGTGACACCCAAAACTTGAAATTCACAAATTGAAGAATTTTAAAGTATCAAATGCCCTAGTATACCTAACAAGATTGGTTTGGATAGTTTGGCATGCCAATAGGGTTTAGTTAGCAGTACTGCACATGGCATTATGCCATTCTGCGATTTTATGGCTTTTAGCCATTTTGATATTGTGTTGAGACTTGGCCTCGTGCCTAATACTATTTACAGCTTGTTAGCTGTTCTGTTGCATACCGGGAGATACATATGTGACCGATGGTGTGACGGTCCGAGGTACTTGATACCCAGTGCCAGTTTACCCATTTATCCAGTCCAGTCGTCCAGTATAGGTTACTTGGGCAACCAAATGAATGAAAATGGACAAAGTTAAAGAAATAAATGAATATAACAAATACAAAACAAATAAGACATATACATTCAATACATATTTATTTTCTACTATTTTCTTTTGTTTTATTATTGCACCACTAAGCATCATTGCTTAGCGCGTTGCTTTTGCCATGCGTAGGTTCTGGAGATACTGATCGTGAGCCCAGTAGACCGCAGACTGGGTGAGTCCGTCCTGTAGCTCTGCATAGTGTCCGTGTCACCTCACCCTCCACAGTGCATTGGTAGGACACTAGATTTCATTTTGATTTTTTATAACTAATTTTTATTTTCTCATATGTAATCGAACTTATGAAATGTGTTTTGATGTTCATGTAAATAATGAGAATTGTGTTTGTGAATGCAAAAGTGAATGTTTATCTGTGATTTATACATGATTATCACATGAGACGAATGATTGAGAAATGAAATTGAAAAATGTTGAGATTTTGATATTGGAGTTTGGGATTGATTGAATATGAATATTGGAAGTGTTTTTCACAGTTCCGTAGAACTATTTTCTCCATTTTTAGCCGGTACTCTGCCGAATTTTCTATAAAAATTTTCGGAACCTCAAATAAATTATAATTTCGATAAATGGCTCAATTATATTATATTTCACAAGTTATATTCAAAACCATGATAAAAATTAATTAAGGTATAATAGAGTGTGCCGGTACACCGTGTGACATTGCTTACTCGGGTATACTGTACACGGGTAAGGGGTGTCACAAGTTTCTTGAATACCCTATCCATCCTTTCTAACTATTGTTCAGCCTCTAGAAGATCTACTGTCCCCTTGAACTCTGTAGCCCCATATTTCATCAATTTGTCATACTGCCTTGCAGAAGACTGTGGTTGTACCACTGGTGTCTGTATTGGGACTTGAGTAGGCACATTACCAGCCATTTGTTGGAACATTGCAGCCATCTGCTGAGCGAACTGAGCAGGAAACTGCGGTACTGCGGGGGCTAGTGCTGCTGAACCACTGACATTATGTAGGGCTGGGGCATCCCCTTGCACCTCAGCCTCAATAGATTGATCGACTGAATGATCACCCTCTTCCATAGTCAATGCGAGGATCTTAGATCTTCTGAACAAATAACACAAGGAGATTTTCTCCCGTTAGTGCATATTTATAATGTAATGTACTGTATGTATTAAATAATGATATTGAGCAGTTGTACTATGAAGAAAGAATATTCAAATTACAGGTGAAAACAGAATTTAAAAACTAGCTCTGATACCACTAAAACATGTCACACCCTACCCCTCTGTAAGGCATAACATGATCCCGTAGTATACCTAATGAATTACCAACTTCATCTACTGATAACCCATTAAATACACTACAAGGGATTTTAAAACTTTTCTTACTTCTTTTATAGTGGTGAGCACTATTTACAGGTGTTAAAAAATTTTTTGAACTTAAATGAAAGAGAAAACACATTTGAATTATTTGGAATTTCTGTAAAAATTTTGGCAGAGTGCCATCTGTATTTTGGATAAAACAGTTCTTCAGAAAACCTGTAAAAAGCACTTCAATATATTTCCAAATCTCAACTCCAACATATTTCTCAACACAACATATTTCTCAACTCAAATCCACAGTGATTTTTCAAAGACTGAGATACAAGAAATATAATACAATTTTTTTAAGCCAAAATAACTCATAATTATTTTATAACTTCAATGTACAATTTGAATTTTACAACTGCTCAAAACCAAAAACAATATATACATACAGTGTGTATACATTATAGTACAAAATGCAAAATGTGGTATACTCATTATACCCGATAATCTCTCGCTGGATGTACTAGCAGCCTAGTCTGCTGCCCTGTCTGTCTGTCTACCTGCGACAGCAATGAAAAGCTATCGCTGAGACAATGTCTCAGTGGTGCACAACATTAACCAAATACAACTTAAAATCACAGTTCATAAATCATATAAATGATAGATACGTAAAACCATAGTTAAATTTAAGACAATGAATGTCATAAGGAATTTAACACAATATCACAATAAATCTCAGTAATCAAAACGTAGTTAAATTCAAAAGACAGTGAATGTCAATAAGAATTTAAACTCCATTTCACAAATTATCAAAGCTCATAATAACACAATTTAGTCAAATAATTTACGAACACAGTGTTGCCAATTCATACACAACTTAAGCCACGGCACAACATTTCTGATCAATGCCGCATTGTACACCACGACAAAGCAATCACAACCCCACTAATCGAAATCAATGAGGAAGGGAGCTAGCTATATAATGAGTACTCATCCGATCACCTCAACTGGTAAACCAGAGAGGGAGAAAAATAAACGATCACGACTCCATAAATGGAGAAGGAAAATAAACGATCACAACCCCATAAATGGAGAAGGAATGATATGATACTGTCATGCTAAGTGTGAACACAAAATCAATTCCAAACATTTTATTCAAATGATTCGTGAGAAATCCAATAAATTTCCAAAGTCATAATTTCATTCACAAGATGGCAACTCAATTCATAATTAACTTCAATGTTCACAAATCATACTAAATAAATTTTTCCACAGTTTCAAACCATTTACAATGCTTTTCAAGCAATAAGTATCCATTCAAACACATTTCCATAATTGAAAATAATAATATACAAATGGTCATAATTTATTTCAATTGAAAAATTCAAAATAAATAACTGTTGTGCACAAACCTCTGATAACTGTCTCCTGGCCTTGACTCAGTGTTTCCTTCCCTTTCCCTGAGTCTTTGCTAACTGAGAAACACAATTTGAAGTGTTTCAGTACTCATTTAAACTGTCTCTAACGATAATGCTTGATAATTAATTCACTGAATTCTAATATTTGCTTAGTCAACCTAATATGTCAACCCTCGATGCATTCTAGGTAAATTAGGTTTTAATGTTATTAATATGTCACATTCGATAGTATTTTAGGGTTGGTACATGTTACCAAGTTCATTTCCGTGTATACTACATTTTCTTGCAATTTGCTGGATTCCGAGATACTAGTTTGACCTAGCCGGACGACCTAGTTCCCTCGGTTTTCGGGTTTTGGTCAAAACTACAAACTTGTAGATCTATGTCGTATGGAACGCGGGCAAAATTTCAGGTCATTCTGAGTTATGTAGACCAAGTTATGGTCATTTTACTATTGCTGGTCAAATTGCATCAAAATTGGTCACTTTAGGTCACTTTAGGTTATTTTAGGTTCGGCCAGTTTTTGGACCCAAACTTGTGTAAGCTGTTTGACTTGCTTATGGTCATTTCTGGGCTTTGGTGTCTTCATAAGACTTGTAGATATGGGTCTTAAATATTCATGGTCAAAATTTCAGGTCAATTGGACCTGTTTTGAGTGAGTTATGGCCTAAACACTAACTGCTGCCCAGATGGTCAATTTTCAGGCCTCAATTGCACTTAATCCGGATTTGGTTATTTTTCAAGCTACCTTGCAAGCAGAATTTTGGCAAGCTTCCTTCATGAAAGTTGGCACATTTTGTGCCTAGTTTCACCTCCAATTGGTCTCATACCAATTGGAGCCACACACTCAAAGTTCTAGGCCTAAAACTCAAACTGCCTTATTGGAATTCTTTCATACACATCAAGGATCACTCTTAACACTTACCAAACTCAACATTCAAGCCCATTCTGGTTATACCATAACCTAAACATAATTCACAACATATTATAGGTCATTTTGGCAGCTTACAATTACATTCAATGTGCACCAATAAGTGCAGAATTTGTCCAACTCAATTTACAATAATTCAATCACCAATTCATGCTCATTTACATGTCCCACTTCACACCATCATACATGCACTCAAACTGCCATAACCACTATCACAATTCAACACCATTATTTCATAAACCAAGCATGAATTCCAGCATTCCTCAAGAGTTAACAAACTGCCACAATGGTACATTTACATTCCATTAATTTCCAAGCTTTAAATTTCATTTCACACTTACATATACTAAGTATACATCACCCAAACAATTTCCTACACAATATACATTTAATCAATCATTTAATTCACCATTTACAAGCACAAATAAACTACCTTCAAGGTGTTTCCATGGCTGCCAAAAGTACACATTCCCATTCAACATAAAACCTCAAAAATTTCTTCATAAATCAACTTACCCAAAGCTCAACACAAGGATTAGTGAAAGAAATTGGAAAGATTAAGCACTAACCTCAACTTGGGCTTGATTAAACTTCACCAAAACTCCTCTTTCTTGCTTCCTACATGCTACCCATGATGTGTAGAACAAGTTTAATGAAGGACTCTTGAAGAAATGATGGCTTGATAATGGTAGATTAGGGCTTGCATGTGGGACAGCCATGGAGAAAGCTTGGGAGCTCCAATTCGGCCATGGGTGTGTGAGGTTGAAGATGAAGTGTTTTGGTGATAAATTCTGTCCATTTGGTGCTTTATATAATCCCATAGTGCTCCACTCATGCTAGGGTAATAATTTAATAAGTTTAAATGTGATAATTAGTCAATTTACCCTTTATTTTAACTATTTACATTAGGTACCCCTAAATTAATTTTTCATTATTTTTTCCAAGTGCAATATTATTTATTTTTGATGGACATTTAGGTCAAAAGACAACTTGGGGTGTCAAATGACCACAATGCCCCTGTTTGGGTTGCATTCCCGATTTTTCGGTAACACCGGCTTTTGTCCGTTTTTCGATTTCTCACTTTTCTTTGTACTAATTAATTAATTTTTCTTTGATATTTCTAATTCTATTTATACTTCCATAGGGGTATATTTAAGTCCTAAAAATATTTTCCAAGGTTCCCCGCGGTCCAGGGCTAGTCAACGGTCCACGCCGTGACTTCCTGATGCGGTCACCCATCGCTAGGGTTCTCGGCTCGCTTAACTTGGTTACATTTCTTTGCTATTATTTTTCCTTTGTTTTTCATATATTATCTTTTCTTGTATTTCATTATTTTATGTCTCCTCACTCATATCGAAGTGTAGTTATAGGCATCCTAGCTGTCCGGACAACACTGGCCACCGGAACAGTAGAACGCACTACCGAACATAGGGGTGTTGCACTACCTCTCACCCAGAAGAAGTATGACGCAGTATGAGTGATAGTGGATAGATTGACGAAGTTAGCACACTTTTTGGCCAGTTAGGACTGACTACTCACTGGAGAAGTTAGTAGAATTGTATATCAGTGAGATAGTTAGACTGCATGGAATTCCACTTTCCATCATATCTAATCGAGACCCAAGGTTTATATCTAGACTTTGGAAGAAGTTGCATGAATCCTTGGGTACACAACTCCACTTTAGTATAGCTTTTCATCCTCAGACAGATGGGTAATTAGAAAGAGTAATCCAGGTAAACATTAAAACCAACTGAATTAATACAAATATTGAACTAAAACAATAATAATAACATGAAATATATGTTAGGTCCTTGAGCATGTGCTGAGGAGTTGTGTCATCGAGTTTGAGGGAAGTTGGGATAGATATCTCCCACGGGCAGAATTTGTATACAACAATGGCTACCAAGCTAGCATCCAAATGGCCCCATATGAAGCATTGTAAGGGAGGAAATGTAGAACCCCAGTGTGTTGGACTAAATTGCGCGAAGATAAACTAGTAGGACCATACCAGGTGAAACAGACTGAGGAGAAAGTAAGGTTAATCAAAGCCAATCTGAAGGTTGCCTCTAGCAGACAGAAATCCTATGCCGACCTAAAAAGAAAAGAAATAGAATATGCAGTTGGCAACAAAGTGTTCCTTAAGGTGTCACCGTAGAAAAAAGTACTGAGGTTTGGAAGAAAAGATAAGTTAAGCCCTAGGTTCATTGGCCCATATGAAGTCATTGAACGTGTGGGTCCAATGGCCTACAGGCTAGCTTTACCACCAGAGTTGGACAAGATCCACAATGTGTTTCATGTATCCATGCTGAGAAGATACCGCTCAGATGCTTCACATGTCATTTCCATGGAAGAAATTGAAGTACAACCAGACTTGACATATAAAGAATAACCCTTACGGATCCTGGCTTGGGAAGTGAAGGAGTTGAGGAACAAACAGATTCCACTAGTGAAAGTGCTTTAGAGGCACCACAACACCGAGGAGGCAACCTGGGAAAGTGAAGAGACGATGAGCCAACAGTTCCCTCAACTGTTTGCATTAGGTAAATTTTGAGGATGAAATTTAAATTAGAGGGGAAGAGTTGTAACATCCTCACTGTAGCAATTCTGTACATTCTACTGTTCAGGTGATCGGTGTCGGTCCGGATAGCTAGAACATTAGGAAAAATATTTAGACTAAAGTGAGGAGCCATAATTAACTCAAATAATAATAAGAAAAATTTAGAAAAAATTTTAGAAATAAAATACAACCAAGTTAAATGAGCTGGTGCCCTAGCGATGGGTAACCCAGTGGGAAGTTGCGGTCCTCGCAGCTAAGAACCCTAAACTCGGGAGAAAATTCATAAAATAATTTTTGGGACTCTCGAGAAGAGTCATTGAGGTTTTGATAGAATTAGAACGCCAAGAAAATGTTCCTAAAATTTTATCAATCGGTATAGATAATTTTAGCTCAACAAGCTAAATGAGGGGCATTTTGGTCATTTCACCTTCAGAGATGATTTTTGACCAACTTGTCCAGTCGAGTAAGTGAAATTTATAATATAAAATGTGAATATATATTGATGAAAAATTTATTAAAAATGAAAAATGAAAGTAAGAAAACAAAACAAAAAGAATTTCAAGATAATGTTAATTATGACATCATAATGATGTCATTTAAAATTGATCCACCAATCACCATTCAACAAATACACTTAAAACAAATAAAAATGGATGAAAAATAAAATCAAAATCTTCTTCTTCTTCCTTCATACCAGCCAAAACTCTCTCCCTCTCTATTCTCCATTGATGCTCTTACTTCTCTCTAAAAGTTCCTTGTAAACACACTATAAAATCACTTGTTGATTTCACAAAAATTGCTCCTTGTAACAAAAATAAGCCTAAGTCAGTAAAAAGAAGAAGGAATTAAGAGGTTAGGGCAGCTTGGACTCTCCTAAGCAAGGTTAGTGCTCATCCCTCTTTTCCTTTCTTCTTTATTCCTACAATTAAGGGTGATTAAGTATAAATTCCATGAGCAAAACTGAAATTTATGCATGAATGATGAGACCCAAATTTCGGCCAGCAAAGGAAGCTAATAATCTTGATGTTTTCTTTTGATTAAATTTTGTCTATTAGCATCAATTACAATGTTTACTTAAGCCATAATTGAAGATTGCATGACTTATGTGAGATGTGAAGTATGGAGCTAGGGTTTGGGGCACAAAATTTGGATTTTTCTCCTGTGTTAGTGAATAGAAGTTCTAATGGGCAATTAGTGACCATTTGGCTGAGTGTAATGAGGAATTGAAGTGAATTGTAGCTTTGGATTTGAGGTTGGGTGTGCTGCCTTGAGTGCCCTGTAGGTTTGGATGTGAGTCCAGCATGTTTGGGCAACTATAACTTGGGTTGTGTAGGTTCAATTGGTGCAAGGCCAATTGGACATGAAATTAGACATATAATGGCACAACTTTGATGGAGGAACCCTGTCCAGAAACTAAACTTAGGATGCCTTAAAAATTGAGCAAATCCAGGTAGCACCAATTCTGCCTAGGCAAAATGACCAAATGAACGGTGTTCATTCACTTAGTCATAACTCAGTTAGAAAGGTCCAATTGACCTGAAATTTATATCAATAGAAAGTTGAGGCAATTTAGAACAACTTTCATGTAGAACACAAACTCAAATTCTGGACTTAACTAAATGAAATTGTTAGCCAAATTTGGACTACCAAATCTGGCAGAACCAAAAAATGCCCAGAAATTCTGGGCAAAGGCAATCCGACCAGTTATGGTGCAATAACCATAACTTGAGTTAGAAAACTCCAAATGGGGTGATTCAAAAAATGAAATGTAACTATACACAATAAAGAACAACTTTGATTAAGAACACTTGGCCAAATTGTCACTGTAGAATGGCCTAATGGAACAGTGAACTCTAGTACCCAAAAACTGAAATTTTCACTTATTCTACATTGGTTAGAAGTATGGATTGGCAATTAATGCCAACACTTTTGGGAACCAAAATGTGGTAAATTTATGTGATTAGGACTCATGTAACTATTATGCATTGGAAAGTCAATAATTATGTAACACCCTCACTGTATCCATTCCGTACATTCTACTATTCCGGTGACCAGTGTAGGTCTGGACAGTTAGAATGTCTAGAAAAATATTTAAATTAAAGTGAGGAACCATAATTAACTCAAATATTAATAAGAAAAATGAAGGAAAATTTTTAGAAATAAAATACAACTAAGTTAAACGAGCAGTGCCCTAGCAATAGGTAACCTAGTGGGAAGTTGCGATCTTCGCAACTAGAAGCCCTAAACTCGGGAGAAAATTCATAAAATAATTTTTGGGACTCCAGGGAAGAGTCATTGAGGTTTCTATAGCATTAAAATACCAAGAAAATGCTTAAAAAATTTTTCAAATGGTACAGACAATTTTAATCTGTTAAGCCAAATAGAGGGCATTTTGGTCATTTCGCCTTCAGAGGTGATTTTTGGCCGACTTGTCCAGTTAAGTAAATAATTATTATGACATAAAATGTAAATAAATATTGCTAAAAATTTAATTGAAAATGAGTAGAAAAGAAAAGGAAGGAAAATGAAGGAAATTTAGAATTATGACATCACATGATGTCACTAAAGCTCTACCACCCAATCACATTGTGACACATGTCCATAAACCACTTAAAAAGCATAAAATGGGCAGAAAATTTAAAGAAACCAATCTATTTCTTCCCTTTCCCATTTCCAGCCATGACTCTCTCATCTTCCCTCTCCCTAACGCATTCCTCCATGAAAGCTTAAGGTAAGCTTGAGACAACCCACCAAATCACCTCTAAACCCTAACTTCTCTTCATGAAACATTGTCCCTACCACTAGAGCAAGCCTTGGAAAGCAATTTGAAGAGGAAAAAGAAAGGTTTTGGCAAGCTTGGGAGTAGCTCCAACAAGGTTAGTGACCAATCTCCTTCCATTCTTGTTTAATTCATGTTTATTAACATGAGATAAATGGAAATTGTAAGAAAAACAAAATAAAACTTATGTATATTCACCCCTACAATTTTGGAAGCTTAGGGGTGGTTAGGGTTTGATGAATTTACTTGAAGTAAAGTGTTTATGAGCTGCCCATAGCATGAGATGAGTGCTTGAACATGTAAGAGTAAGTGAAATGCAACTGTGATGCATGAATGAACCTTGAAAATGTGGACACTTGAACAACATTAGACTTTTCCCATGTAATGGTATGTTAACAATTAAATGGTCAATTAGTGACCATTTGAATGTGTGTGAGGAGGAATTGAAGTGAGTAAGGATGTTGGAGTTGAACTTAGGCTTGCTGCCCTTGGTGACCTGCAAGACTGGTTATGAGTCCAACAGGTTTGGGCAGTTATAAATGGAGTTGTATAGGTTCAATTGGTGCAAGGCCAATTGGACATGAAACTAGACACATAATGGCACAACTTTGGTGAAGAAAGCCTACCCAAAAAACCAAATCAAGTTGACCTAAAAATTGCCCTAATCTGGGTGACTTGCATTCTGCCTGGGCAAAATGACCAAATAACAGTATTTTAAAACTAACTAAAAAAAAAACATAAAAAAAAAAAAAAACCTAAAAAAAACCTATCGAGTGTGACATATTATATACACTAAAACCTAATAAACCTAATTGCATTATAGGGGGTGATTAGGTGAATTGAGTGATAAAGTGAGTTTATTTACACCAACACCATCGATAGAGACAAATTAATTTTTTAAAAAAACTCAAAAATGTGTTGTTGTGTGTTAACAGGACAAGAAAAAAAAAAAAAAAAAAAAAGGAGTCAAGACAGAGAGAGATACGAGGTGAGGTTGTTGCACAAAAGCTTTTTTTTTTTTTTATTTTTTTTGGAAAAAAATAATTGATTATTATATATATATATTTTAAATTGTGGAAATGTGTGTGAGGAATATTATTGATTGAAAAAAATATTGTGAAATAGTTGAAAGTGAAAAAATGGTTTGAATGACATTGATGGATACTTATTGATTAAAAAGCATTAGAAATGGTTTGAAACCACATTTATCATGTATATTGATTGTATTCGAATTGCTGTTATCAATCATTCATATCATGTTTTGAATCGCATTGAATACCTCATTAAATATTGAAGAATTGAATAAATTTTGGATCAATAGACATTGGGCATTTGCTTACTTGGGATGTATGGAATATTGATGTGTGATGTGATTGTGATTATTTGATGATATGTATTGAATTGATGAAATGATTTAAATTTTGACTCATATCAACATACTTTGAATTCAAACAAAACTTCGACTTATGGAAATTTATGGAAAATTATTGTGATGGAGTTTAAATAATCTTTGATTTAATTGTCTTGAATTTAATTATGATTTTAAGTATCCACTATATTTTTTTTGATTTTGTTTATTTTTATTTTGATTTTAATTGCATATTCAAGAGATCTTGTAGCTTTTATTGCTTATTTTACTTTTTTTAGAGAGACTAGAGTAGAGAAGCAGACTATAGCATTGCATACACATCGAGGATTATAGTATATATTTCGTATATTGATTTTTTTATCTTTGTAATCTGTATGTTGTTGTTATGTACATATTGTTTTTTTTTTTTATTTTGTTTTGATAAATTGTAAAATTAGTTGTAAATTAAATTAATTTTGAGTGTTTTGGATTATGTATATTATATATTATTTCTTATCAAAAATTTTGAAAAATTTAATTGATTGAGTGTTGATGTTGATTTGTGTTGAGAAATTGATTGAAGTTGAGAAAATTATGTTTTTTCTTTTTTTCTTTTTTTTTGTTTTTTTATCCAAAGAAAACTTTTGCAAAAATTTAAAAAAAAAAAAAATAAATAAAAAAAAAGAGTTAGTTATTTTTATTTCTCACCAAAGTCTTAACACTGTAAATAAATAGTGTCACCCAAAAAAAAAGAAAAAAAAAAAAAAAAAAAATGTGTTGTGTTTATGTTGGTTATCAGTTATCAGAGGAGTGGGGATTTGGTAGGTATACCACGGGATCATGTTATGCCTTACAGAGGGGTAAGGTGTGACAATTTATTCATTTCATCGTAACTCAGTGTAGAAAGGTTCAATTGATCTAAAATTTTACCAACAGATAGATGAGACATAGACCTACAACTTTCATGAAGAAATCAAACCCAAATTGTGATCATAACATGTTCAAAAACTGACCTGCAATTAGTGTACAAAACACTGTAGATTTGGTTCTATCCAGAAAATCTGGAAAATTTGCAATCCGGCCAGTTATGGTATTTAGGCCATAACTTGAGCTACAAAACTCCAAATGGAGTGATTCAAAAAAATAAATGTAACTAGACACAATAAGGAACAACTTTCATGAAGACAATTTTGCCAAATTCCTACTGTACAAATGACCAATGGAACAGTAAACTTAGTACTTAAAATCTGAAAATTGTGAATAACTAACACTAAGCTTTGAAATGGAATTGGCAACCAATGCCAACAACTTTGGAATGCAAAATGTGGTATGTTGGTGATATTTGAACCAATATACCTATTATATATGAAAAAGTCAACATTTTAGTTGACTAATGAAATGTATAGTAACCTTACATATAAAGTATAAATATTCAAGAAATGACTTTGTAATATGCCCTAGTAGGCCTAATGTGATTGGTTTGGATAGGTTGGCATGCCAATAGGGTTCTGATAGTAGTACTACATATGATGTATGGCTCCATGCCATTCTGTGATGATAGCCTATGGCTATACTGATTATGATATTGCAACACCACTATGTTCGATAGTGCGTTCTACTGTTCCAGTGACCAGTGTTGTCTGGACAGCTAGGATGCCTAGAACTACACTTAGATATGGGTGAGGAGACATAAAATGATGAAATACAAGAAAAGAAAATACAAGAAAAATAAAGGAAAAATAATAGCAATGAAATGTAACCAAGTTAAACGAGCCGAGAACCATAGCGATGGGTGACCACACCGGGAAGTTGCGGCGTGGACCGTTGACTAGCCCTGGACCGCGGGGAACCCTGGAAAATATTTTTAAGACTTAAATAAACATCTATTGAAGTATGAATATCATTAGAAATATCAAATAACAATTAATTAATTAGTACAAAGAAAGACGAAAAATCGAGAAAACGATAAAACTCGGTGTTACCGAAAAATCGAAAATGCAACCCGAATAGGGGTATTGTGGTCATTTGACACCCCGAGTTGCCTTTTGACCTAAATGTCCCTTATAAATAAATGATATTAAACTTTGAAAATACCATGAAAAATTAAAATGAGATACATTATGTAAATAGTGAAAGTGTGGTGGCCAAATTGCGAAAATTGGAAAGTTTAACATTAAAATAGATTTTTAATCAATTAGTGCTCCACTAACATCACTTAAGTGGACAGCCAACTCCACTAACTCCATCTTCTTCTATATTCTTCTCCAAGCCAAACTAAATTCTCTCAAAAATTCTTCCATGGCCACACCATACCACAAGCTCCATCTACCATGATTAAGCCATGGTTTCTTGCAAATTTCTTCATTAAAAGTGGTGTATACCTCTTGGGCAGATTATTGGGAGCAAGAAAGTTAAGTTTTGGTGAGGTTTTGAACAACTTCAAAAGTGGTAAGTAAGTGTTTTCAATTCTTGTTTCATTAAAAGTGTAACCAAGGTTGTGGGTAATTGATTTATGGAAGAATTTTTTAAGTTTGATGTTTTAATGGAGATGTACATTTTGGCAGCCATGGAAATTTAGTATATGTAGCTTGTTTTTACTTGTTTATGGTTGTCTAAGATGTTATTGATGGCAGCATAAATATGTGTATAATGGTTTGAATTTGGACATGTAAATGAGGTATGTCATGTGGTTAATTGTTGTAATTGGACTTGGAAAAATTTTGAGTTATAATGTGTTTGTTGAGAGTTATTACAAGCTGCCAAAATGACCAAAAATGTGAAGTAAAGTGTGTTAATGTTATGGTATAAACCAGAATTGGCATGGAAGAATTAATTTGGTAAGTGTTGGATGTGTAATTGGTAAGAATAAACAATGTGTAATAGGGCAGTGTACATTTTAGCTTAGAACCTTAAGTGTGTGACTCTAATTGGTATGAGACTAATTGGAGGTGAAACTAGGCACAAAATGTGCCAACTTTCATGAATGAAGTTTACCAAAATTCTGCCTAGAAAGTGACTTGAAAAATGACCAAATCCGGATTAGTGCTTTGAAAGCCTAAAAATTGACCATTTGGGCAATAGTTAGTGTTTTGACCATAACTCACTCAAAACAGGTCCAAATGACCTGAAATTTTTACCATGAATAGTTTAGACATATATCTACAATTCTTATGAAGACACCAAAGCCCAGAAATAGCCATAACTAAGCCAAATACCTTGCATAAGTTCAGTTACCAAAACTGGCCAAACCAAAAGTGACCTAAAAATGACTTAAAGTTACCATTTTGGTGCATTCTGTCCAGCATTGGTAAATTGACCATAACTTGGTCTACACAACTCAGAATGACTTGAAATTTTTCCTCATGTGCAATAAGATATAGACCTACAAGTTTGTAGTTTGGACCGAAAATCGAGGAAACTAGGTCGTCCAGCTAGGTCAAAATAATACACCGAAATATGGTAAATTGCAATAAAATGCAATATACTTGAAAGTGAATTTGGTAACATGTACCAACACTAAAAAGGCTATAAAATGTGACATATTGATAACATTAAACTTAATTTATCTAGAGTGCATCGAGGGTCAACATTTTAGGTTGACTAAGGAAAATAATAGAATTCAATAAATTAATTATTAAGTCTTATTATTAGAGACGGTTTAAATGAGTACTGAAACACTTCAAATTGTGTGTTTCAGTTAGCAAAGACTCAAGGGAGGGGAAGGAAACACTGAGTTAGGACCAAGACATTTATCAGAGGTTTGTGCATAACTAGGTTTTAACTGATTTTGTTCTAAATATTTCATATGATTAAATGACATATTTTTCTTATGTATTATGTTTAACAAGCATTGGATTTAATTCAATGATTATTGAAATTGTTATAGCATGTATGAATTTAGCTTTGTGAAATGGTATTTCCACAAATATTAAGCATTGTTGTGAATTGAATAAATTATATTCTGAAAAATTGTGATAGAACATGTTTTGGATTGTGATGGGCAATTTACATGGAAAAATGCAAATTTATGATTTGAATTGTGATGAGCATAAAAAATTATTGAATATTGGAATTGACTTTGAATCGAATTGTATTGTGATTTATGCTCACTGAAAGGATTGTGATATTGTTTTATATCTCACTATAGATGTTTGACTAGGTTATTACCCGTCTCTCTCATTTGTTGAGAAGACAATGGAGTTAGTTGTATTTTGATTACCATGGTACGTGCACAGGCTTAGATTCTCCTCTTATTGGAGGTTAGATCTAAGTTCTTATTTGTTATGGCCCTTTCGAAAGATTCATTATTGTGATGTGTACTGTGCACGATGATTCGACCTCCCCGACCATAGGGAATTAGAATCCGATTCGACCTCCCTTACCATAGGGAGTTAGAATCACCCCGAAGATGGCCCTTTCGGATTAGTCTTGCATAGTTAGTGAGATAAAGAATGGTTTTTGAGATAAAGAATGGTTTTTGAGTTAAAGAATGGTTTTTGAATAGTAAAGAATTGTGATTTCAATTATGATTTATATATAATCGATTTTGTTGGAATTACCTTAAATGGTTAGTTATGATTTGATAAATTGAATTCTTTGATCAAAGTCATTTTATACAAATGATTTATATTATTAGCAATGAATATTTTGAGTTTTGGAATTTGATGAGTATTCAGATCTCTAAATTATTTGTTGTAAATTTTGTCAATATATATTGTACTATGTTTTAAATTATAGTTGTGCACCACTGAGTTCACCACTCAGCGATAGCTTTATATGCTGTCGCAGGTGAAAAGAGCATAGAGCAATTGAGTAAGCTTCTTTGAAGAGACATTCAAATCAGCTCCAGGTATATCATAGGTATACCCATGTACATAGGTTTTGATGTATGCATGTAATAATATGTGTCGACACCATATTTTGGCCGATCCCCGAAATCAATAGACTTTGAAATTGATCCCCAGCACCGAGTCTCCATGTCGTTCAATTCATTTCCGATCTTTCTTCATAGGGATCAAACCAACGCCAAGTCTCTTTGCCAACTAATCACATTTTCGATCTCTCTTTATAAGAAATCAAACCAGTACCAAGTCTCCATCCTTACCGATCTCTCGAACCAATTATCAAGTCTCCTAGCCAGTCAATCACATTTCCAATCTCTCGTCAAGCGAAATCAAATCAACATCAGGTCTTCGTGCCACCCAGTCTTATTTCCGATCTCTCTTTAAGATTTTGTGGATAATTGTTTGATAAAGTTAAGGTTTCAATCCGGTTTAATGATGCTTACGATCTTAATTGTTCAAGTCAGGTTTCCAATTTCAATAATCTTAAGGTCTATTCGATGTTTGTTCTCTTCCGATCTCATGTTTATAATGTTTTTCTGACCTCTTATACTTAGATTAATAGTCACTTTTAAGTTTGATGTTCTAATTGGTTCAAACAGTGAGGCGCTTGTACAATTTATATACTTTCTGATCTCATCAAGACATTGAATAAAAGAGGGAACTTCATTTCATTTCAAAGTAAAAAATACAAGTCATTCGGCTGGAGGATCACCCCCAGCCTGTTCTACATTTTGTTCACCCTCTCTATCTCCCTCGGCCTCCTCCTCGCTATCCTCTTCGTCTTGGGGAGCCAGGTCCACCATCCAGGAAAAGTCCTCCTCGGGATAGCGCTTCTTGAGCTCGGCCAAAAGATCCCCATGGGCGTTCACATAAGCACCGGCCTCCCTTGCCACTGCCTCTTCTTCTTTGGTTCTAAGTTCTTTAGTAAGGCGAGCGACATCAATAGCTCGGAGAGCCCGAGCCTCTTCAAGAACATGAGCCTGTTCAGCCAGTTTATCTTCATAGAACTTCATTCGCCCCTCGATTTTAGCTATGTAATTTTGGGCGGATGAAAGTTGGGCTCGGACTGAAGCCGCTTCCTGACTTACCTTCTGGACCTCCTGCTCAAATGATGAGCCTTTTCCTGGATGATGTGTTGGTTCACCAAACTCTCCACGCTCAGGCTCATAGTCTGGGTCAGGATATCGTCGAGACTGTTCGGGGTCAGCCTATTCCGATCCTCTTGGAGGTAGATGGAGGCCCCCAAAACCTTAGCCAAACCCGGATTCTCTCAAACAGTTCGGTTTTTCTCAAGCGAGTAAATCAAGACTTGAGCGCCGCGGGAAAGGGTCCTTGTAGGAGGTTGGGAAGGACCCCCTTCTGCACCTGAAGCAACCGTTGGAGATGGCAGTTCTTTTTGTCGGGGGGGAGACCGGATCACTTCTATTTCGGGTATTGGCGGCCCCGAGGGTCGGGACGAGCCTTCCTGCATCTCCCCTGGGTTGTGCCGTGGCGTCTGAGAGGCCTCGGGGCGCTTCATCTCCCGCACTTTCCTGGAGACCTCTCTCTTCCGCTTTCGGCTCTCTTTTGAAGCCTCGTCGCTCGCCATGCCTGCACATAGAAAAAGTCAGTGAGTTCGCCAAGGCCAGAGATCAGAGATATAGAAAATACCGAAGCTGAGGTCAGAGAGCTGAAGCTCACGTTCTTCGCCGATAATCAGCTGCATTGTCTAATGATGCAGTTCGACTGTCACCGCATGTAAACAGAAGAACTTCTTAGTGGCCGCCTAATCTTTCAGCTCCATTACCATTATGCCCTTTTCCCTATTCAGGGTGATGCACTTCGGAAAGTGAGGGGCCCAGATGCAGCCAGCTATGTGGGAAACCCTCAAAACCGTTCGGAATCTTGCTCCTCAGAATAAAGAAGCGATTCTTCCAATTCTTCAGTGAGGAGGGCAGATCAGTAAAAAGCCCGTAATGCGGCTTTGCCTGGAAGAACCAATACTCGTCGTCCTTTCGACGAGTTAGCCTATGTAGTTCGACGAACACCTTTACTATTGGACGGAGTCCCTTAGCTCGGCAGAGGCCTCTGAAGGCTACAAAGATCCGCCATGAGTTCGGATGTACTTGGGCTATGCATACTTAATGGAATTTCAAGACTTGCTTGAAGAAATCATCAAGAGGGAACCGCAGCCCTGCTTTTAATTGCTCTTCGTATACCATGATCATATCATTCTCTTCGAAGAAGTGATCGGTTAGTATGAATCGGTCAGAAGGTTATATTCTTGGCTAAATGACTGCAGATCGGTTTCTTAAAGGATTGATGGCAGCTCGTCCACGGGAAGGTTTTCTCTCCCTGAAGAATGCATTTGCCTCGAGGGTGCCACTTAACCACGTGATGGAATAGAGGATGTAGGAGGTTCAGGTCACTCACTTGGTCCGACCACCTCAACTTCATCTGATGACCACGAGACGTGAACGGAAGGGGGGCTCGCCACTCTTTGACCCTCGGCGCCGCTCATTTTCAAAGAAAAGAGAAAATTTAAACTAAAGGAAAGATCAAAACCCTTACCGGAGTGTGATCGGTGTCGGAAGGACTTGAAAAAATGAGAGAATTTCGGAATCGCTCGCGAGATGCTGAAAATGACATAAGGGAGCAACTGGCTGACCCATCCCCTATTTATACCCGTCTGAGCATTTAATGCTCACAGAGTCCCAAGCGGCGCATCGGTTAGCAGGATTTGCTAGCTTTTCTGACACGTCGCATGAATATTCCAAAAACTCCATGATTAAATAAGGGAAGATCGGCTAGTTAAAGATCGGTGAATTAAGGCGGATGTTTAGAATTACAGATCGGTCAAGGGCTGGTCAGTTAGGAATCGGATCGGACAAACACATTAGAGATCGAAAAATAATCAGTGCAATAATAATAAAATGATAATTATCAAAATAAAAATTTCATTTCCAAAAGGTCATATTACATCATTTGGGCGATCTCAAGAGATCGGATTACATTTCCAAATGGTCAGATTACATCATTTGGGCAATCTCAAGAGATCGGATTACATTAAAGGTCAGATTACATCATAGGGGCGATCTTTAGAGATCGGCGGTACATCCTATCTAATAAAGACCTATGTCAAAGCCTAGTCTCATGGCTGAATCAAAAGATGTGTTTGATCAGGAAACCAGCCATTGACATCGGATAGATGTACAGCTTAGATGGGGGGACTATGACTCTCATGAGGATAAGAGAGGTTATCATCAATGTTATCGCTCGGAACCGAGCCGCTGTCGGGACACCCAATGTGGTGAGAAGCCAAATGAACTTCAAACGGCAGTCACCAACAATAGAAGGGAAGTTAGCAGTCTTCTCGCCCGAAATCGGTTCACCGATTACATCGGTCGACCGATTCGGGGTCAACACAATCGATATTCTCGATCGGGGTCGGTAAATTAGTCCGGTTCTCTCACTGTCATCAAAGGCGGCAATAGTGATTTTTTGATCACCGGGGTCATAAATTTTCAGTCGATAAACAAGGTGAACAGCTAGAAAAAGATCAAAAGTAGCTATCATGGCCGGGATTGTTGCCGGAGCGGCTAGAACAGGAAGAGTGAGAAAGAAAGAGGAGAAAATGAAATGCGGAAGGATTTCCCATTAAAGGTATATATAGAGAAGGTCTGAGCATTTATTGCTAGCAGAAAACGAAGCGGACGCCTCGAAAACCAAAGGAATAAATGCTTTGATTGAACCAGCCCGGATAAAGGAGAAGACTCTGGAATGGGAGAGATCGGGAGAGGGGGCCTGGCATGAGAGGTCAGAAAAAGATCGTATTAGAAAGGTTAGAAGGGATTAGAGATCAGAAAGCAAAGAGAGAATAAGACAACGTCCAATAACTGTCGTCATAATCAGAGCCGAGGTAGTTAAAGCGTTGCAGACGAGATCAAATCTCCACCGCACGCCTCATTTGCAGAATCGCCCACATTGCTGACAAGTGCCAGAGTATGTCATGACAGTCCTGTACATCCCAATCTCCACCGTTGATCTTACTTGTAAGGGCAAGCCCAGAGCCCTTGGATCAAAGAGAAGACGACAAGACCGGCGCCTTTTATTCCCGGCCCTTTGATCTCCCTTGATAAGAGGATTTTGAACCGTCATATGAGAAAAGAGAAAGGACAAATATTCTGAAAAGGATCTCAGCCGTTCATTTTGATTCTCTTTAATTCGCAAGCATTAGATCATGTCCTTTAAAATCCAAACCTTCCATCTCCCTCAAAGAAAATCCTGACCCTTTATTGGGAGCACCCGTTCCCTATAAATACCTACATGAAAACTGTTGAAAGGGAGGACGAAGAAAAGGGTGGTGACTATAGTGGAAAGGCTCTGAAACTTAATTCAGATTTCCTACTATGCTATTTTTAAGCTTTTAAAAATAGAAAAACTTCAGAAACCAGTTTTCTAAAGTATTTTCTTTGAAGGGTTATTGAATACTGAAACTCTCTATTTTCAGTTCGTTCCTTACTCTGTGATACCCTCTCTTAGTTTCAGTTCTGTCTTCATTTCCACTTTCATTTTCCAAGCTCAATCGCATTCAAACTCGGTTGTTGTCATTTCGGTTTGACTGAATTTTAACTTGGTACTCTTCATTCCAAGGCGAACATAAGTCCCCAGGCTATCAGCGCACAGCTCTACTATATTTTGTGACTTCATAGTTAGTTCTATAGATTTGACTCCCTGCAGGTGCGTGTCTATACCGCTGCTTTATCAAGTGCTCGTTTTTTTTTATGTATTTTCTTTGTATTCATATTCGTAATTTTCACCAAGTTTATGTTATGTTTAAAACCCCATGAAGGTGGTTATCCTCTTGAGTTTACTTTTTGTTCATCCGCTCATGTCATTTACTTTTTTTTAGCCTTTATTATCTTCAAATGTAGGTGTATTAGTCCCGAGTAACGTATAAGTAGTTTGGCAAAATGTTGGTAGTTGTATCTTAACATGAAAGTTTCTTTAGGATAATAAAAGTTTGGATAATAAATTGGAGGAAAAGTTATGGAGTCAAACTTTTAAACAAGCTCAGGATTTAGGTTGGCATGATGGGAAATCGAGATAAGATCGGATTCTGGCCAGTAGGCGAAAAGAGATCGGACATCGCTTGCCTAAAGTACTAATAAGGCGATCACAAAGGAGATCGGAAAAGATTTAGTCTGGCATCCTTTCCTTAGCTATAAGGCACCAATGGGCTAAGAGAAAGCCTTGTTCGGGTTCCTGGCATCTTCGGATGTCAGAACCCTTAGTCTTAGGTTCTTATGATGTCACACCCTACCCCTCTGTAAGGCGTAACATGATCCCGTAGTATACCTAATGAATTACCAACTTCGTCTACTGATAACCCATTAAATACACTACAAGGGATTTTAAAAACTTTTCTTACTTCTTTTGCAGTGGTGAGCACTATTTACAGGTGTTAAAGACTTTGGTGAACTGAAGTGAAATAACTAACTCATTTGGTTTATTTGGAAGTTCTGTAAAAATTTTGGCAGAGTGCCATCTGTATTTTGGATAAAACAGTTCTTCAGAAAACCTATAAAAAAAAACACTTCAATAATTTTCCAAATCTCAACTCCACATTTTTCTCAACCCAATATATTTCTCAACACAACAATTTATCAACTCAATTTCATAGAAATTTTTCAAAGTCTGAGATAAGGAAATATAATACAGCTTTTACAAGTCAAAACAGCTCATAATTGTTTTATAACTTCAAGGTACAATTTGAATTTACAACTGCTCAAAACCAAAAACAAAATGTACATACAGTGTCATACATTACAGTACAAAATGCAAAATATTGGTATACTCATTATACCCGAAAAATCTCTCGCTGGAGGTATATGCAGCCTAGTCTGCTACTGCACTGCTCTCTACCTACGACAAAGAATTAAAAGCTATCGCTGAGACAATGTCTCAGTGGTGCACAACATTAACCAAATACAATTTAAATCACAATTCATAAGTCATGTAAATAGTGGATACTTAAAATCATAGTTAAATTCAAGACAATAAATGTCAACAAGAATTTAAACTCCATTTGTCAATATCACAATAATTTTCCATAAGTCAGATCATGTTTGAATTCAAAAGACAGTATATGTCAATGAGAGTTTAAATCAATTTCACAATCTCACAATACATAATAATGCAATTTAGTCGAATAATTTAAGAATACAGTGTTGCCAATTCATTCACAACTTAAGCCATGACACAAATTTCCGATCAATGCCGTGTTGTACACCACGACAAAGCAATCACAACCTCACTAATCGAAATCAATGAGGAAGGGGAGCTAGCTATATAATGAGTACTCATCCGATCACCTCAACTGGTAAACCAGAGAGGGAGAAAAATAAACGATCACGACTCCATAAATGGAGAAGGAAAATAAACGATCACAACCCCATAATTGGAGAAGGAATGATACGATACTGACATGCTAAGTGTGAACACAAAATCAATTCCAAACATTTTATTCAAATGATTCGTGAGAATCCAATAAATTTCCAAAGTCATAATTTCATTCACAAAATGGCAACACAATTCATAATTAACTTCGATTTTCACAAATCACACTAAACTAATTTTCCCACAATTTCAAACCATTTACAATGCTTTTAAGCAATAAGTATCCATCAATATCATTCAAACAATTTCTCACAGTTTCAAATCATTTACAATGCTTTTCAAGCAATAAATACCCATTCAAAGACATTTCCACAATTTAAAACAATAATGTACAAATAGTCAATATTAATTACAATTAAAAATTCAAAAGAAATATTCATTGTGCACAAACCTCGATGATCTGTCTCCGGTCCGACTCGTGTTTCCTTCTCTTTTCTGAGTCTTTAGTAATCGAGAAACACAATTTTAAGTGTTTCAAGATTAAATTAAATTGTCTCTAACGATAATGTTTAGTAAATAATGCATCGAACTCAATTTTTCACTTAATCACCTAATATACCGACCCTCGCTATGCGTTTTAGGTAAATTAGGTTTTAGTGTCGTTAATATGTCACATTTGATAGGGTTTTAGGTTTGGTACGTTTTACCAAAGTCATTTCCTTGTTTAGTGCATTTTAATGCAAATTGCTGGATTCCGGGACACTGGTTTGACCTAACCGGACGATCTAGTTCCCTCGGTTTCTGGGTCTCGGTCGAAACTACAAACTTGTAGATCTAGGTCTTATTGCACGCGGGGCAAAATTTCAGGTCAATCCGAGTTAAGTAGACCGAGTTATGGTCATTATACTATTGCTGGTCAATTGGTACCATTTTAGGTCAATTTTAGGTCAAATTGGTCAATTCTGGTTCGGCCAGTTTTTGGACCCGAACTTGTGCAAGTTGTTTGACTTGCTTATGTTAATTTCTGGGCTTTGGTGTCTTCATAAGACTTGTAGGTATGGGTCTTAACTATTCATGGTTAAAATTTCAGGTCAATTGGACCTGGTTTGAGTGAGTTATGGCCTAAATACTCACTGCTGCCCAATTGGTCATTTTTCAGGTCCTAATTGCACCTAATCCGAATTGGTCATTTTCTTAGGTCACCTTGCAAGCAGAATTTTGGTATGGTTTCTCAATGAAAGTTGGCACATTTTGTGCCTAGTTTCACCTCAAATTGGTCTCATACCAATTGAGGTTACACATTTAAGGTTATAGGCTAAAATGTACACTGCCCTCACTATGCCTTTCACACCCCACTTCAAACACACATTTAACTTGCAAAGTTTACTTCCATACCCTACCAATCTGTTTTGGTACATTACCAAAAGCATTATCTACTTTACATTAACATTATTTTGGGCAGATTACCATTACCCTCAACACACCAAATTTCATTCACAATTACAATTTCTAATTACCATTACAAATACACCTAACCATTACAAATTTTACATACACTTTACAATATCAATCTACATACATCTCATCAACCTTCTAGGTCAATATTCTGCCCACACTTCCTTCAATATATACCATTACTCAAGTGTCCCCAAGCTGCCGAAAACCATTCTTCAACATCAAAGTGCCATCCAATTTACCAATTCCCATCCAAGTGCATAAATCACCATATAAACATGAAATAATTCACTAGGTTACTAATTCATCATGATCAACACCATTTCTCATCAATTATATGCACAAATTTCTCATCAAAAACGTGACTCATGGCTGTCCAAAATGAAAACAACAATAACCCTTCAAACTCAAAATTTTCCTTCACCAAACCAACACCCATAACATGAACATAAACTTTAACAAAGAAATTCTCAAAAATGCAAACTTACCTTTAATTGTAACTTGCTAAACCTTCACCAAACTTCTCAAAATTGGTATCAATATCTTCCTTGTGATGTGTAGACCATTTTTCATAAAGCTACTTAAGGGATTGGAGTTGAAATGGAGGGAGGAAATCAAGCTCAAAACCAAACGGCAATGGAAGTTTCAAGGTTCTTCATTTCGGCAATTTTGAGAGGACTTGAGGAAGATGAGATTTCAGGTGGTTAGTGGACCTACATCAGCCATATTTCATGTTTAATTAATCCTATAGTGGTCCACTAACTAAAATTAAATCATATTATAAGTTAACTTTCACTTATTCCACATTTAACCCATGATTTTAGCTATTTTCTTTAGGTACCACCAAATTAATTTTTCATTTTATTTTCTAAGTGTAATACTATTTATTTTTAATGGACATTTAGGTCAAAAGACAATTCGGGGTGTCAAATGACCATAATGCCCCTGTTCGGGTTACGTTCCCGATTTTTCGGTATTACCGAGTTTTGTCTGTTTTTCGATTTCTCACTTTTCTTTGTACTAATTATTTAATTTTTCTTTAATCTTTCTAATGAGATTAATCCTTCCATAAGGTTCTATTTATGTCCTAAAATGTTTTTCCAGGGTTCCCCGCAGTCCAGGGCTAGTCAACGGTCCACGCCGTGACTTCCCGGTGCGGTCACCCATCGCTAGGGTTTTCGGCTCGCTTAACTTGGTTACATTTCTTTGCTATGATTTTTCCTTTATTTTTCTTGTATTCTCTTTTCTTGTATTTCATTATTTTATATCTCCTCACTCATATCAAGGTGTGGTTCTAGGCATCCTAGCTGTCCGGACAACACTGGTCACTGGAGCAGTAGAACGCACTACCGAACTTAGGGGTGTTACATATGATATGTAATTGTAATCAAATTTTAAGAGGTCGAAAAAGGTCCGTACCCAGCTTTCATTCAAATAAAAGGAGATCGGAGGAGAGTTCTTATCCGAGATCCTTCATTAAAATTCTAAAATTGCATATTTAAAGAGATCGGAGGAGAGTTCTCATCCGTTTCTCAATCCAAATTTTTAATAAATACTAAAAGAGATCGGAGGAGAGTTCTTATCCGAATCTCAACCCAAATTTTTAAATACTAAAAGAGATCGGAGGAGAGTTCTTATCCGATTCTGAACCCAAATTTTTAAATACTAAAAAGAGATCGGAGGAGAGTTCTTATCCGATTCTCAAATCAAATTTTAATAAAAATACAGAAATCGGAGGAGAGTTCTTATCCAATTCTCAAATCAAACCTCAATAAATACTCAAAGAGATCGGGGGAGAGTTCTTACCCAATTCTTATTCAGATTTTAATAAATACAGGGAGGCCGGAGGAGAGTTCCTATCCGAGATCCCCCATCCAAAATTTAAGCAGATTATCCTTAGAGATCGGGAGAAGCTTATACCCGGATTCACTCAAATCCAAACAAAGATGGCCCAATACGCGAAGCAAACCTCTAAACAAAATCATTACGCAACACCAACTCACTAAGGGTCGTCTCCTGTACTTATGTATTTGGGTAACCCTAAACAGTGAAAAATTTAACATTCCCTCTTATCCAAGGGATTAACATCTTCATTCTAACACCCTAACTATCGATTTTAATTTACAAAGAACATAACATTAGATCTGCTTGCCCTCATAAAGGGACGAGGCCTGGTGCCTAACACCTTCCCCGCCCGTATACGGACCCCGAACCTAGAATCTCTGTCTTCATAGTGGTTTCTTTTAATTTATTTTCACAAATGGTTTTCTTTAATTCCCCTCAAAATTAAAGTGGCAACTCCTCACTCTTTCCCACTTTGGTGAGTGTTCGTCCAGGCGACCGCATAATACATTGCGATAGCTTGGCGACTCCACTGGGGAATCTCTTCTTTAACCCCGGTCCAAAGGTCCAAAAGCAGATTTAATTTTATGATCCAACCATAGTTAAGTGGGCTTAGTTTATAAAATTCCTTATGTTGATTATTGTTATTTTTGCTAACCGTTTTCTTGTCTTATTCCTACAGCACTCTTCGTCTAGAAAGGGAAAAAGAAAAAAACTCCCCCACACTGGGAAGAGGTAAAGGTGTCCCTTCACACGCTGAACACTCACACAATGTCCTCACATACTCCAGCCCTATACCCGAGTTTTCTTACCCTTTTAGGGAAATAGGAGGGGGTTATGTAGCGGTACCCATGGGTTTTACCCCGTTAGTATCCGTGAAGGCTTCTGCTCAGATTGAAACTCATTCTATTTACTGTGATACCCGTGGAACTCTCCCTTTAGTATCATAGGAATAGAATGGGGCTCTACTGTTTGTAGTAGGGGCAACCTGGGAACCTGTGGCTTTTAGATGATTAGACCTTGAGCTAAACTATCACAATAGTTAGAAGCCGTAGCAAACTACCTCATAAGATAGAACTATCCAATTAGGTAGCACCTATCCGGTACTAGGACTCTCCCTATTTTAGGACAAAAGGGGCATACTTGCTCTTACCCTACTTTGTTTGTGTTCTTACTTTTGAGGGTAATCTTGAGTCATACTGTTAGGAAGACCTACACACTTTCCTACTTTGATAAATGTGTAGGTATCACTCTGCCAACAGTATAATTCAAAATTACTTGAATTTATTCTGCTAATAAGTTTTTTCGTGCAGGCATCACCGACTTAAGGTCTGTAAAATAATAAGCATCATTTTTAACATGGCATCCTTGAGTCAGTCGGCAGAAGAAGTTCTTAGACCATAACAGAATGCTGAACCATGGTCCAAACCGCCTCATAGTTCGGTGCCCCCACGAAGTGATGTCACTAGGACACATACTAGCTTGTTACCTCCATTGGACCTAAGCAAAGTTGAGGTCAGAATGGACAGTCTCGAGGGCTTATCCAGTAGTAAGAGGTTGCTTCCCGATCATGTCAAGGCACAATTTGAGGAAAAATATAGAAGGATTGCGATCCTGATACGGGTCAAAGTCCAAGTTTCGACATTAAAGGCTATGCTATCAGTTTGGAATCCCAAGTATGGGGTGTTCTCCTTTAACAATATCGATACTACTCCCACTATGGAAGAATATCAAGCATTGCTAGAAATTCCTTATGCGGTACAGAATCGGATCTACCTACACTTTGAGCATAGGCAGACCTGGAAACGGTTCGCACATATGTTAGGGATTCCCCAGGAAAAAGCAAAGGCGAGAGAAACTGTCAAAGAAAACACGCATGGATGGCATTGGACTTATCTCAAGAAGTGGTTGGATCGATACATCCAGGATGAATAATGGGAGCGAGCTTCATTGGCACTTACTTTGGGGATTTATGGCCTGATCTTGTCCCTAGGCCTTCAAGAATTATAACCTGCAGTGTAGCAAAAATATTCTGGGCAGTAGAGAAACAGAAGGTCAACCCAATACCGACAATTCTTGTGGAGAATTTATTGACCCTTACTTACTGTCGTCAACAAGGCAAGGGATCCATTAAGTGCTGTTCTCAATTGTTGCACCTCTGGATAATCAGTCATATGTGTCCTGTAGAGACAAAGGGGTTAACTTGGTACCTTGACCAGCCTCTTATCGAGAAGATGACCAGATTAGTAATCAGCCCACAGGATGAGTTGCAGTAGCAAGAACGGATTCTGAGCTTCAACAGCCATGACTACTGTTGGAGGAAATTGTGGACGTCGGGTTAACCCATTTTGTTCAGCACGGGGGGTAATCAATCAGTATCCCTAATCAGAGTGACCGGATACACAAATTACACTCCAGAATTAGTAATGAGACAGTTTGGCTCAACCCAGTCCGGAATCAACATTGAAGAATACCACCGAGGTCATTTCTACCATGAGCTCAATAAGGAGGAAGAATTGAAAATAGCTCGCAGATCCTAGGAAAATATCACTATGATAGAAAGGTCGCCTAAAAGTCTGAGTGCTATGGGCGATTACCTTAAATGGAGGGCTGGCAGGGAACAAGGACACCTAACTACAGATCCGACCAAATTCGAAGGTAGCGACCCCCATCGAGACATCCTTTCGGAAGAAGCTAGTGCTCGTTTGGCCGACTCCTTACAGAAAGCGGGTACCAAAAATCGGCAATTACAAGAACGAATAAGACAGTTGGAGGACCAACAGTGGATCCTCAAAAGAAAAGTAAGAAGGCTCAAGGAAGAGGCAATGATCGAAAAGACAGAATTTGAGAAGCAAGGAACACAGTGGGAAAAGGAAAAGATCTCTCTCCAAGCTACAATAAAAGAAGCAGAAGTACAGAATAGCAAGCTCCAAGAGAAATTAGAATACCAAGAAATACTCATGGAAGAACATAAACGAGAGGGAAAAAAGAAGAAGCTTGAAATAAAGGAGCAAGCACAGCTTATCAATGATATCCTGAGAGAATGTGCTAAGGAAAGGAAGGAGAAAGAAAGACAAGCCACTCTCTATCAAGAGTTAAAAGAAAATATTAACCAGCTGGAGAGAATGATAGCGCAGGGGAAGCAAGAACTCTTACCTGAATCCGAATATGCCCTGAATATATTTGACCCCGCCAGATAAGAAGAAAGGCTTTATGAATATCTCAGGAAATGTCATTACATTATAAAGAACCTTCCTAAGCCTAGGCCAATGTAAAGAATGCCATATATGAATTATTCGATTAATGAAACGACTTTGGGCCACTGTTTAGCAAAATTGTGAATGAATAGTATAACTCCCGTAGGTATCCCCTCGTTAGGGTTATGCGAAAAGTTGAATGCACCATATGGACAGGTACCATAGAGGCGCATTCAATCCAGTCATTCACCGTCGGACTATCGAACAATGCCATGATAAAATTGATGCAATTATTCTTCTGTAGATTTCATTTTTGGCTCTCAGATGCCACTGTATCCTTTGTCCAAACCAGGACCTTTAAATTTTATGTTTTTTTTTTTTTACAAAATTCAGAATTCATTAAAAACTTTTTTACTCCCTGCAGAAAATCAACATTGCTTCAAGCAAAGCCAGTTTGACCAAAAAAGCAGTTCAACCAAGACGAGTGTACTTAACACGATCACGAACAAAGAAGATAATGGAAGATCAGGAACAAGTCCAAAACCTACAAGGACAAGTGTCCGAGTTGAAAGACCAGGTCTCAGAGCTCATGAGACTAATGAGGGAGATGTCCCATAATAAGCCTGCCACAGAGCCTAACTTACCACTACCTCCCCCACCTCCTACAATGGTTGATTTTCATCATGCTTCAACCTCTTTCACCTTTCAACCACATATCCCGGATCTGACAATCACCGTCAATCCGGCTCCCCTGAATAATGACCCACCTTTCTCCCATTACCCGACTGTCCCAAATGCCAAGCCATACCCTTCAATCCTGATCCCTCCAGTTCATTCCACCCCTCATTTCCCGACTGGGAGACTATTTCATGCAGTAGGAGGAGAAAATAAGACGAGAGAAAATAAGAAGCTATCCACTCTAAAAGAGAGACTAAGAGCAATAGAGGGACTGAACATGTATGGTTCAGTTGATGTGGCGTCACTGAGATTGGTGCCAGATGTGGTGGTGCCGCCCAAGTTCAAAGTCCCGGACTTCGATAAATACACCGAGAACTCAGACCCCCGTATTCACCTAGCCACCTATATTGCCAAAATGTCCGCCCTGACAGAGGACGATCGACTCCTGGTTCACTTCTTTCACGAGAGTCTCTCCGGGGCAGCCTTAAGGTGGTGTATTCAGATGAACAGGAGCAAATTACGCTCCTGGAAAGATTTAGCTGATGCTTTTCTGAAACAATACAAGTTCAACTGCGATGTTGCCCCCATAAGGAGAGACCTCCAAAACCTGATACAGAGAGATAGAGAAAGCTTCAAAGAATATGCCCAGAGGTGGAGAGAGAAAGCGGCAGAAGTATATCCTCCGGTTACTGATAATGAGCTTTGCTCCCTGTTCATCGAGACATTGAATGCTCCATACTTTAATCTGATGATTGGAAACACTTCCAATAGCTTCTCGGATATTATCCAAGCTGGTGAGATGATAGAAGCCAACTTAAGGATGGGACGACTGCAGGAGTTGACTGAGAATCCTGCAAAGAAAACTGCCAGTTTTGGCAAAAAGAAAGAGGGTGATGTGCATTCCATCACCCGACAGAACACCCAATCTTCATTACCTCCAAATAACTACCGGCCATATCCTCCCCCTCATGGCCAAACCATTGCAAACATTCCACCCCCTTTCCTAAATTATCCTCACCCACGCCCATAGTATCCACCACCGATAACTTACCAGCCCAGAACACCTCCTTAACCCACTCAACCCAAACCACCTCAAAATAACCTGAGACCACAAAGAAATCCTGATCCACCTGTTCCCCTGCCACTTAGCAAAATATACCGATACCTCGTCGGTATAAATCAAATAGTGCTGATTCTCCTTGACCCAATTCAACCGCCATACCCCAGGTGGTATTTGCCAGTGCCCGGTGTGAGTATCATGGAGGGGCACAGGGGCACTCTATTGATAATTGTGGGGTACTCAGAGGGAGAGTGCATGCCCTAATTAGAAACGGATGGTAAAAAATCGAAGGGAATGGCTCCCTTCCCAATGTCACCTCAAACCCATTGCCCAATCATGGTACGGGCAATGGCGTGAATATGATAGATTCAGAAGGAGAAGGGTCAACCTTGGAGGTAGATGAACTGATTCCTCACTTTGAGGAAATTTTTAGAACGGCAGTGAGGGAAGGTTACCTCCACTCTCAAATAATAGAGCCTGAAGATAATGCAGGATGCCCCTATCACGGAAGAGCAGCTAACCACAAGCTACAAAATTGTAGGGAGTTCAAACAAGAAGTCCAGAACTTACTGTCCCTCAAAGTTCTAAGATGCCAAGCAAGGTCGAAGATGGAGGGCTGAGTAAATACGGCCCGATTCGGCCAAAATACCTCCACCTCTAATCACAGAATCACCTTCTCACCAGCTCCCAGTCACAAACACCCATGTTGTACCTTGGAACTATAATTTCCAAGTCTTTACCCAAGGAGCATTGAGCAATACACCGGCTCCTAGCCTTGCTTCGCCCTCAGCACCTCCTAAACCGTGCTTCACTCCTCATGAGCACTTCAAGATGACTTACGCCGGACCTTCTAGCAATGCTACTCCCCAATCAAACCTCCAGCCCGTCACTACCACAAAATCCTCCCCACTTGAGCAAGAAGTTGAGTTTATAACCCGAAGTGGGAGATGTTATGGGAATGAAGAGAAGGAAAAGAAGAAAGGGAAAGTAAAAATGGGAGAGCCACGAGAGAATACAGAAGAGGAGGCTGAGAAAGCAGAGAAAGAAGAACCTATGGAACCAAAAGAACAGGAAGAACTGTTGCTTCAAATAATGAAGCAAAGTGAGTACGACGTGGTTGAACAGTTAAGGAAGACACCTGCTCAAATTTCACTATTGTCACTAATTCTGAGCTCAGAGGTGCACCGTCAAGCCCTGCAGAAAATTCTGGATCAGGCCTTCGTGAACCCCGACATTACACCGGGGCAATTCAAAAAGATAGTGGGACAAATTCAGGCATCCAGTTTTGTCACCTTCTCAGAAGAAGAGATAGACCCGGCAGGCTTAAAGCACACTAAGGCTCTGCATGTGACAATGAAATGTAAATGTTGCATAGTTGCCAAGGTCCTCATTGACAATGGATCTGCGCTCAACGTCTTGCCCAATGCCACCTTGGCAAGGCTACCGGTCGACCTGTCAAACATGCATCAAAGTGCTATGGTGGTAAGAGCTTTTGACGGTACAAGGAGGGAGGTGCTGGGAGACATTGACTTGCCACTCTAAATCGGCGCATGCACTTTCATTGTCACATTCCAGGTGATGAACATTGAACCTGCATACACTATGTTGCTGGGGAGGCCTTGGATCCATTCAGCAAATGCCATTCCTTCGACCCTGCATCAGAAAATTAAATACATCATGGACAGCAAAATCATCACTGTGAAAGGGGAGGAAGCCATGCTGGTCACCAAACCACAATCCCTTCCTTATGTGGAAGCAGCTGAAGAATCTTTGGAAAGCTCTTTCCAGGCCCTTGAATTGCAAGAAATCACTTCGAGAAATGAAGGGGCCACGGCTATGGTAGCAAAGGTAATGCTAAAGAGTGGTTATGAAAAGGGCAAGGGGTTAGGCGCCACATTACATTGAATTGTCAAACCTATACCAGCTATCCAAAAGGTTGGTCATTGTGGTTTGGGTTATGAGGAAGAAGCCTCATAGATGGACGATTCTGGATGAGAAGTATGCTTCGAGATCAGAGATTTAATTAGAAAATCAGGAAAATGAAGGTAGTCTCGAAAATCATGGAGGTCTTCACCAAGCCGGTCATTGAAAATCCAGTGGAAGCTGAAGAATCACCCGATGAACCATCCATTGATGTCATCCATCTCGACTCCTTGTATGAAGCCCTAATCTCGCCAATAGCTGAAGGGCAAGAACTGGACAACTGGACAGCAGAGGACATCCCTGTACTCAATTTTGAGTAAAGTATTTTTTGTTATCTACACTTGATCATTTCGTCCATGGTGACAAGTGTAATATTGTAAATGGACCCTCTTCTTATGATGCAAATATTAATGGATTAATAGTGCATTATACATTCAATTCTCTTTTCCTTGTTTCCTTTGCCATTTTCATAATATATTCCATTTTCGTTTCTTCAGTACCATCCATTAATTAACATCTAATAATTCAATAGACTCGAAAATTCCTCTGGTTCATTTTGAAATCCCCATGACTGCCATTACTTCAAGTGATTCTGAGGAGGAACTCACAAAAGAAAGGGATGATAGAAATGAACCTTCCCTAGTGCCTTGCGAGGACGAAATGCACATCGTGAATTTAGGCACAGAAGAAATAAAAAGGGAACTTAAGGTTATGGAGAGTGAAGAATTAGAAGATATGGTCAATTTGCTCAAAGAATTCCTGGACGTGTTTTCATGGAGCTATGACGATATGATTGGCTTAGACCCTCATATAGTGACGCACAAAATTCCCCTAATTCTGGGGACAATCTCGGTAAAGCAGAAACTAAGAAGAATGAACCCTGACACGCTGCTCAAAGTTAGGGATGAAGTCAAAAAGCAGTGTGATGCTGGGTTTCTGGAAGTAGTCAAATATCCCCAATGGATAGCTAACGTTGTCCCGATAATGAAGAAGGATGGGAGAGTCAGGGTGTGCGTTGATTACAGGGATCTTAATAAAGGAAGCTTGAAAGATGATTTCCCTTTCCCACACATAGATGTGTTAGTAGACAATGCTGCGGGATTGGGCAGATGTTTGTGTATCGATGGGGCATCTGGATACAACCAAATCCCAATGGATGAAGAAGACAAGGAAAAAACTACTTTTATCACTCAATGGGGGGTATTTTGTTACTGGGTCATGCCTTTTGGGTTAAAGAATGCTAGCACTACCTACCAACATGCTATGGTCACATTATTCCACGATATGATACATAAAGAAGTGGAGGAGTACGTGGATGATATGATCATCAAATCCAGGGGAGGAGAAAGCCATGTGTAAGTGCTGAGGAAAGTATTCGAGAGACTCAGGAAATATCAGCTGAAACTGAACCCTGCCAAATGCATATTTGGAGCTAGATCTGGGAAGTTGTTGGGATTCATAGTGAGTGAGAAGGGAATAGAAGTAGATTCAAACAAAGTTCGAGCTATTCAAGAGATGCCATCCCCAAAAACAGAAAGAGAGGTGCGCAGTTTCCTGGGGAAGTTGAACTACATCTCAAGATTTATTTCCAACCTCACTGCTAAAGCTGAGCCTATCTTTAAACTACTCCGAAAGAACAACACCACTCAATGGGATTCCATTTGTCAAGAGGCTTTCGAGAAAATTAAGCAGTACCTGTCAAACCCACCAGTATTGGTTCCTCTGGTGGCAGAAAGGCCGCTGATTCTATACATGGCAGTCCAATAAAGCTCAATGGCATGTGTTTTGGGGCAGCATGATGATACCGGTCGAAAGGAGAGGGCTATTTATTACCTGAGCAAGAAGTTCAATGATTGCGAGTCAAGGTACTCTTTCCTAGAAAAGACTTGTTGTGCGTTAGCCTAGACGGCGAATCGGCTTAAACATTACATGTTAAATCATAAGACATGGCTCATCTCTAGAATGGATCCCATTAAATATGTATTCAAAAGCCCATTTGTGCCAGGAAGGATAGCCAAATGGCAGGTCATACTCTCCCAATGTGATATTGTCTACATGACCTGGAAGGCAGTAAAAGGAAGCATAATCGCTGATCTCCTAGCAGAGAACCCTATCCAAGATTATGAAGCTTTGGATTTTGAGTTCCCTGATGAGCATGTTAACGAAGTGGAGAACAAGGAAAAAGAATCAACTGATGTATGGGAAATGTATTTTGATGGAGCTGTCAATTTATCTGGTAATGGAATCGGAGCTGTGTTGGTATCCCCGGATGGGAAAGACTTCTCGATAGCTATCAAATTGAGGTTTGACTGCACCAACAACGTCACAGAATACGAAGCTTGTGTGATGGGATTATAGGCTGCCATCGAAATGAAAGTCAGAAAGTTAGAGGTATATGGAGATTCAGCCTTGATCATTTATCAAGTCAAGGGAGAATGGCAAACTAAGGATCCGAAGTTAATCCCATATCAGAAGTACTAACTGGAGCTGATTAAGAAATTTGAAGAAATCTCTTTCACTCAGTCGAGACAAGAATTAGTTTGCAGATGCCTTAGCCACCCTGGCTGTTATGGCTCAAATGGAAGAAGGGCAGACGGCTCAGGTATTAAAAATTAAAGCAAGGAGTGAGCCAGCATACTGCTTCATGATCGAGGAAGAAACAGATGGTAAACCTTGGTATCATGACATCCAGGTCTACATCAGAACCAGAGAATTCCCTCCAGGGGCAAGCAGAAATGAAAGGAGAATGATCCAGAGATTAGCTTTGGGATACTTCCCCAGTGGAGAAATTCTATACAAAAGGAGCTCCAACGGTGAATTGTTGAGATGCGTGGATGCAAGAGAAGCAAAGAGGATCCTTTTCAAGACTCATGAGGGGAATTGTACAACCCATGCCAATGGGCATATGATGGCTAAGCAAATCTTGCGACGAGGATATTTCTGGACTACTATGGAGAAGGATTGTATCGAGTACTTTCAGAAGTGTCATAAGTGTCAGATCTACGCGGATCCGATAAATGTTCCGCCTCACCAATTGTTCAACCTTGTGTCACCATGGCCTTTCACAATGTGGGGCATCAATGTGATTGATCCCATCAACCCTAAGGAATCCAATGGGCATAGATTTATCCTGGTAGCCATCGACTATTTTTTCTAAATGGGTCGAAGCGACATCATATGCTCATATCACGTAGAACACATTCCTCAAATTCCTCAGAAATAATGTCATCTACCGACATGGCCTCCGCAGCGAAATCGTCACAGACAATGCCAAGAATTTGAATGGTCCGAAAATCCAGAGGTTGTGTGATCAATACAGGATTCGACATCTCAATTCCTCCCCGTACCGTCCTCAGATGAATGGAGCAGTGGAAGCTGCAAACAAAAATCTCAAGAGAATAATCCAAAAAATGACGGTCACTTATAGGGATTGGCATGATATGCTTCCCTACGCCCTTCACGCATACCGGACTTCTGTAAGGACATCAACTGGGGCAACCCCATACTCACTGGTTTACGGGATGGAAGCTGTACTGCCTATTGAAGTTGAAATTCCTTCCCTAAGGATTCTGAAGGAATCAGGGATTGATGAGTCGGAGTGGATCCAGTCAAGGTTGGACTAATTATATTTGCTAGACGAGAAAAGGCTAGCAGCAGCATGTCATGGGCAGTTATATCAGAGAAGAATAGCCAGGGCATTTGACAAAGGCATCCGACCACGTGAATTTCAACCAGGAGATCTCGTCCTAAAAAAGATACTCTCGAATCAAAACAATCCCCGGGGTAAATGGTCACCGACCTATGAGGGACCCTATGTGGTTAAAAGGGCATTTTCTGGTGGGGCCCTGATCCTGACCCATATGGATGGTGAAGAATTTCCAAGACTCGTGAATGCTGACACTGTCAAAAGGTATTATGCATAAAAAAAATTAAAAAAAAAAGAGAGAGAGGGGGGTGAAAATCCGAAAGGACGCCCCCCAACAAAATGAGCAAAGGAAAGTGAAAACCCAGAAGAGCGCTTTCTGTAAAATGAGCGAAGGGTGAAAACCCAAAAAGGAACCCTGAAAAAAAAAAAAAGTAAAAAGTAAATCTGGGGGCGAAAACCCGAAAGGGCGCCCTTAGAGCCAGAAAATGGAGAAATAAGGAAAGGGACATGGAACCAATGATGGAAATAAACCGCTACTGCATGAATCTTCGTTACCAGAGTATTTAAAGTAATGGCAGTTAAGAGATTTCAAAGTCAACTACAAGGAATCTGTGAGATCTATCCCTGTACCCCTTTTCCTTTGAAACTGTACCTTTATCTTCCAAACTATAATAAAGTCATTTTGATGTATTTTCTTTGCATTTGTCTTTTGCTTTATCTTTCCCTTATACTCATACACTAATATTGTCTTTTTCCACCTCTTTATCTAATGCGCTATTAATCTGTTAGAATTTTGTCATAAGATTAGGATTTGAATATTGATAACCTCATGTACTTTGCTATGAGATTTGCAGGGAATGGCCCAAAAAAAAAAAAAAAACTAGAGGTGAAAACCTAGAAGGGCACTTCTAGTCAGATGGGCAAAAGGGAAAAGTGAAAACCCACAAGGGCACTTTCCGCAAAACAAGAAGAAAGTCGGGAACAGAAAAGGGGCATCCGGAGAGGTAAATAAGGAAAGGGAAGTTGTAGGTCAAGTCTTGTAACTCGTCCTCCATTAATCGTTGACCCTCGCGATCTTGTTAAGTACACTTCGTCACGGAAGAACTTCTCGCGTCTGGTTAGGCTTACTTTGTGAGCATTTTTAATTTTCTCCCATTTAAATTTTTGTTATCAACCTCTGGTTCCTTGATCTAAGTTGATTTTAATTTTTCATCATTTAAATTTCCTGTTATCAACCTCTGGTTCCTTGATCTAAGTTGATTTTAATTTTCTCGCATTTAAATTTTTGTTATCAATGTCTGGTTCCTTGATCTAAGTTGATTTTAATTTTCTCGCATTTAAATTTCTGTTATCAACCTCTGGTTCCTTGATCTAAGTTGATTTTAATTTTCCAGTATTTAAATTTCTGTTATCAACCTCTGGTTCCTTGACCTAAGTTGATTTTTAATTTTCTCGCATTTAAACTTCTGTTATCAACCTCTGGTTCCTTGATCTAAGTTTATTTTAATTTTTCAGCATTTAAACTTCTGTTATCAACCTCTGGTTCCTTGATCTAAGTTGATTTTAATTTTTCAGCATTTAAATTTTTGTTATCAACCTCTGGTTCCTTGATCCAAGTTGATTTTAATTTTTCAGCATTTAAATTTCAGTTATCAACCTCTGGTTCCTTGATCCAAGTTGATTTTAATTTTCCAGCATTTAAATTTCCTGTTAATAAACCTCTGGTTCCTTGATCTAAGTTGATTTTAATTTTCTAGCATTTAAATTTCCTATTATCAACCTTTGGTTCCTTGATCTAAGTTGATTTTAATTTTCTAGCATTTAAATTTCCCGTCAATCAACCTCTGGTTCCTTGATCTAAGTTGATTTTAATTTTCCAGCATTTAAATTTCCTATTAATCAACCTCTGGTTCCTTGATCTAAGTTGATTTTAATTTTTCAACATTTAAATTCCTGTTACCAACCCTTGGATCGCTGATCTAAGTTGGTTTTAGTTTCCTAACCTTGATTCTGAGCTTCAACATTTCAATAACCAATCGCCCAAAATATATGGGTCTGAATCTTTACATAATTCCTACATGGGAAAATTTTTCCCTTCAATAGAAATTATGTAAAGAGGGGCAGCTTTCGACACCATATTTTGGCCAATCCCCGAAATCAATAGACTTTGAAATTGATCCCCAGCACCGAGCCTCCATGTCATTCAATTCATTTTCGATCTCTCTTCATAGGGATCAAACCAATGCCAAGTCTTTTTGCCAGCTAATCACATTTCCGATCTCTCTTTATAAGAAATCAAACCAGTACCAAGTCTCCATCCTTACCGATCTCTCGAACCAATTATCAAGCCTTTTGGCCAGTCAATCACATTTCCGATCTCTCGTCAAGCGAAACCAAATCAACATCAGGTCTCCATGCCACCCAGTCTTATTTCCGATCTCTCTTTAAGATTTTGTGGATAATTGTTTGATAAAGTTAAGGTTTCAATCCGGTTTAATGATGCTTACGATCTTAATTGTTCAAGTCAGGTTTCCAATTTCAATAATCTTAAGTTCCGTTTGATGTTTGTTCTCTTCCGATCTCATGTTTACAATGTTTTTCCGACCTCTTATACTTAGATTAATAGTCACTTTTAAGTTTGATGTTCTAATTGGTTCAAATAGTTAGGCGCTTGTACAATTTAGATACTTTTCGATCTAATCAAGACATTGAATAAAAGAGGGAACTTCATTTCATTTCAAAGTAAAAAATACAAGTCATTCGGCTAGAGGATCACCCCCAGCCTGTTCTACATTTTGTTCACCCTCTCTATCTCCCTCAGCCTCCTCCTCGCTATCCTCTTCGTCTTGGGGAGCCAGGTCCACCATCCAGGAAAAGTCCTCCTCGGGATAGCGCTTCTTGAGCTCGGCCAAAAGATCCCCATGGGCGTTCACATAAGCACCGGCCTCCCTCGCCACTGCCTCTTCTTCTTTGGTTCTAAGTTCTTCAGTGAGGCGAGCGACATCAGCAGCTCGGAGCGCCCGAGCCTCTTCAAGAACATGAGCCTGTTCGACCAGTTTATCTTCATAGAACTTCATCCGCTCCTCGATTTCAGCTATGTAATTTTGGGCGGATGAAAGTTGGGCTCAGACTGAAGCTGCTTCCTGACTTACCTTCTGGACCTCCTGCCTCAAATGATGAGCCTTTTCCCGGATGATGTGTTGGTTCACCAAACTCTCCACGCTCAGGCTCATAGTCTGGGTCAGGATATCGTCGAGACTGTTCAGGGTCAGCCTATTCCGATCCTCTTGAAGGCAGATGGAGGCCCTCAAAACCTTAGCCAAACCAAGATTCTCTCGAACAGTTCAGTTCTTCTCAAGCGAGTGAATCAAGACTTGAGCGCCGCAGGAAAGGGTCCTTGTAGGAGATTGGGAAGGACCCCCTTCCGCACCCGAAGCAACCGTTGGAGGTGGCGGTTCTTCCTGTCAGGGGGGAGACCGGATCACTTCTATTTCGGGTATTGGTGGCCTCGAGGGTCGGGACGAGCCTCCCTGCATCTCCCCTGGGTCGTGCCTTGGAGTCTGAGAGGCCTCAGCGCGCTTCATCTCCCGCACTTTCCTGGAGATCTCTCTCTTCCGCTTTCGGCTCTCTTTTGAAGCCTTGCCGCTCACCATGCCTGCACATAGAAAAAGTCAGTGAGTTCGCTAAGGCTAGAGATCAGAGATATAGAAAATACCGAAGCCGAGGTCAGAGAGCTGAAACCCGCGTTCTTCCCCGGTAATCAGCTGCATTGTCCAATGATGCAGTTCGGCCGTCATCGCATCTAAACAGGAGAACTTTTGAGTGGCCGCCTGATCTTTCAGCTCCATTACCATTATGCCCTCTTCCCTATTCAGGGTGATGCGCTTCGGAAGTGAGGGGCCCAGATGCAGCCAGCTACGTGGGAAACCCTCAAAACCGTTCGGAATCTTGCTCCTCAGAATAAAGAAGCGATTCTTCCAATTCTTCAGTGAGGAGGGCAGATCGGTAAAAAGCCCGCAATGCGGCTTCGCCTGAAAGAACCAATACTCGTCGTCCTTTCGACGAGTTAGCCTATGTAGTTCGGCGAACACCTTCGCTGTTGGACGGAGTCCCTTAGCTCGGCAGAGGCCTCTGAAGGCTACTAAGATCCGCCATGAGTTCAGATGTACTTGGGCTATGCATACTTGGTGGAATTTCAGGACTTCCTTGAAGAAATCATCAAGAGGGAACCGCAGCTCGGCTTTTAATTGCTCTTCATATACCATGATCATATCATTCTCTTTGAAGAAGTGATCGGCTCGGAGATCGCCATAACACCTGATAAGTTCGTATGAATTGGTCCAAAGGTTATATTCTTGGCTAAACGACTGCAGATCGGTTTCTTGAAGGATTGACGGCAGCTCGTCCATGGGAAGGTTTTCTCTCCCTGAAGAATGCATTTGCCTCGAGGGTGCCACTTGACCACGTGATGGAATGGAGGATGTAGGAGGTTCAGGTCGCTCACTTAGTCTGACCACCTCAACTTTATCTGACGACCACGAGACGTGAACGGAAGGGGGGCTCGCCGCTCTCTGACCCTTAGCGCCGCTCATTTTCAAAGAAAAGAGAAAATTTAAACTAAAGGAAAGATCAAAACCCTTACCGGAGTGTGATCGGTGTCGGAAGGACTTGAAAAAATGAGAGAATTTCGAAATCGCTCACGAGATGCTGAAAATGACATAAGGGAGCAACTGGCTGACCCATCCCCTATTTATACCCATCTGAGCATTTAATGCTCACAGAGTCCCAAGCGGCGCATCGGTTAGCGGGATTCGCCAGCTTTTTTGACACATCGCATGAATATTCCAAAAACTCCATGATTAAATAAGGGAAGATCGGCTAGTTAAAGATCGATGAATTAAGGCGGATGTTTAGAATTACAGATGGGTCAAGGGCTGGTCAGTTACGAATCGGATCGGATAAACACATTAGAGATCGAAAAATAATCAGTGCAATAATAATAAAATGATAATTTTCAAAATAAAAATTTCATTTCCAAAAGGTCAGATTACATCATTTGGGCGATCTCAAGAGATCAGATTACATTTCCAAAAGGTCATATTACATCATTTGGGCGATCTTAAGAGATCGGATTACATTATAAGTCAGATTACATCATAGGGGCGATCTTTAGAGATCGGCAGTACATCCTATCTAATATAGACCTATGTCAAAGCCTAGTCTCGTGGTTGAATCAAAAGATGTGTTTGATCAGGAAACCAGCCATTGACATCACTAGGGTCGTAAATTTTTAGTCGATAAACAAGGTGAACAGCCGGAAAAAGGTCAAAAGTAGCTATCATGGCCGAGATTGTTACCAGAGCGACTAGAATGGGAAGAGTGAGAAAGAAAGGGGAGAAAGTGAAATGCAGAAGGATTTCCCGTTGAAGGTATATATAGAGAAGGTCTGAGCATTTATTGCTAGCAGAAAACGAAGCGGATGCCTCGAAAACCAAAGGAATAAATGCTTTGACTGAACCAACCCGGATAAAGGAGAAGACTCTGGAATGGGAGAGATCGGGAGAGGGGGCCCGGCATGAGAGGTTCGAAAAAGATCGTATTAGAAAGGTTGGAAGGGATGAGAGATCGGAAAGCAAAGAGAGAATAAGACAATGTCCAATAACTATCGTTATAATCAGAGCCGAGGTAGTTACAGCGTTGCAGACGAGATCAAATCTCCACCGCACGCCTCATTTGCAGAATCGCCCACATTGCTGATAGGTGCCAGAGTATGTCATGACAGTCCTGTACATCCCAATCTCCACCGTTGATCTTACTTGTAAGGACAAGCCCAGAGCCCTTGGATCAAAGAGAAGACGACAAAACCTGTGCCTTTTATTCTTGGCCCTTAGATCTCCCTTGATAAGAGGATTTTGAACCATCAGATTAGAAAAGAGAAAGGACAAATATTCTGAAAAGGATCTCAGCCGTTCATTTTGATTCTCTTTAATTCGCAAGCATCAGATCATGTCCTTTAAAATCCAAACCCTCCATCTCCCTCAAAGAAAATCCTGACCCTTCATTGGAAGCGCCCGTTCCCTATAAATACCTGCATGAAAACTGTTGAAAGGGAGGATGAAGAAAAGGGTGGTGACTATAGTGGAAAGGCTCTAAAACATAATTCAGATTTCCTACTTTGCTATTTTTAAGCTTTCAAAAATAGAAAAACTTCAGAAACCAGTTTTTTAAAGTATTTTCTTTGAAGGGGTATTGAATACTGAAACTCTCTATTTTCAGTTCATTCGTTACTCTGTGATACCCTCTCTTAGTTTCAGTTCTGTCTTTATTTCCACTTTCATTTTCCAAGCTCAATCGCATTCAAACTCAGTTGTTGTCATTTCGGTTTGACTGCATTTTAACTTGGTACTCTTCATTCCAAGGCGAACATTAGTCCCCAGGCTATCAGTGCACAGCTCTACTATATTTTGTGACTCCATAGTTAGTTCTATAGATTTGACTCCCTGCAGGTGCGTGTCTATACCACTGCTTTATCAAGTGCTCATTTTTATTTTATGTATTTTCTTTGTATTCATGTTCGTAATATTCACCAAGTTTATGTTATGTTAAAAACCCCACGAAGGTGGTTATCCTCTTGAGTTTACTTTTTGTTCATCCGCTCATGTCATTTACTTTTTTTTAGCCTTTATTACCTTCAAATGTAGGAGTATTAGTCCCGAGTAATGTATAGGTAGTTTGGCACAATGTTGGTAGTTGTATCTTAACAAGAAAGTTTCTTTAGGATAATAAAAGTTTGGATAATAAATTGGAGGAAAAGTCATGGAGTCGAACTTTTAAACAAGCTCAGGATTTAGCTTAGCATGATGGGAAATCGATATAAGATCAGATTCTGGCCAGTAGGCGAAAAGAGATCGGACATCACTTGCCCAAAGTACTAGTAAGGCGATCACAAAGGAGATCGGAAAAGATTTAGTCTGGCATCCATTCCTTAGCTATAAGGCACCAATGGGCTAAGAGAAAGCCTTGTTCGGGTCCCTAGCATCTTCGGATGTCAGAACCCTTAGTCTTAGGTTCTTATGATATGTAATTGTAATCAAATTTTAAGAGATCGAAAAAGGTCCGTACCCAACTTTCATTCAAATAAAAGGAGATCGGAGGAGAGTTCTTATTCGAGATCCTTCATTAAAATTCTAAAATTGCATATTTAAAGAGATCAGAGGAGAGTTCTCATCCGATTCTCAATCCAAATTTTTAATAAATACTAAAAGAGATCAGAGGAGAGTTCTTATCCGATTATCAACCCAAATTTTTAAATACTAAAAGAGATCGGAGGAGAGTTCTTATTCAATTCTCAACCCAAATTTTAAATACTAAAAGAGATCAGAGAAGAGTTCTTATCCGATTCTCAACCCAAATTTTTAAATACTAAAAAGAGATCGGAGGAGAGTTCTTATCCGATTCTCAAATCAAATTTTAATAAAAATACAGAAATCAGAGGAGAGTTCTTATCCGATTCTCAAATCAAACCTCAATAAATACTCAAAGAGATCGGGGGAGAGTTCTTACCCGATTCTTATTCAGATTTTAATAAATACAGGGAGACTTGAGGAGAGTTCCTATCTGAGATCCCCCATCCAAATTTTAAGCAGATTATCCTTAGAGATCGGGAGAAGCTTAGACCCGGATTCACTCAAATCCAAACAAAGATGGCCCAATACACGAAGCAAACCTCTAAACAAAATCATTACGCAACACCAACTCACTAAGGGTCGTCTCCTGTACTTATGTATTTGGGTAACCCTAAACAGTTAAAAATTAAACATTCCCTCTTATCCAAGGGATTAACATCTTCATTCTAACCCCCTAACTATCGATTTTAATTTACAAAGAACATAACATTAGATCTGTTTGCCCTCATAGAGGGACGAGGCGGGGTGCCTAACACCTTCCCCGCCCATATACGGACCCCGAACCTAGAATCTCTGTCTTCGAAGTGGTTTCTTTTAATTTATTTTCATAAATGGTTTTCTTTAATTCCCCTCAAAATTAAAGTGGCGACTTCTCACTCTTTCCCACTTCGGTGAGTGTTCGTCCAGGCGACTACATAATACATTGCGACAATATGTATGTAAATTATTTGAGCAATTATATAAAAACTCTTGTAAAATATTTTTGTATGTAATTAAATGTAAATTATTGTAAATGTAAATTTGAGATTTCATTTACTTGAATAGTTTTTTAATATAAATTTTGAGTCTTGTTATCAATGAAATGTTTCTTTATGATGAGATTCGTTTGAAAATGAATTGATTGTTTATTGAGATTTGAATTGTGAATTGAAATGAAGTTATTTGAGTTGTATTTGAGAAAACATATTGGGAGTATTTTCTTTTGCAGGATTGAAGAACTGTTTTCTCAAAATACAGCTGGCACTTTGCCGAAATTTTGAAAAAATTTTATAACACCAGATTTTAATCGATGATTTAAATTTCACAAAAAATATTTTAAATCCCTTGTAGTATATCTAATGGGTTATCGGTAGGCAAAATATGGTAATTCATTAGGTATACTATGGGATCATGTTACATCTTACGGGGGAGTAGGGTGTGACATGTTTTGTGGTATCAGAGCAATGGTTTTAAGGCAAATTTCAAACTGTGAATTTAAAATCCTTTTTGTCAGTAAATACAACTTCTCAAATGTTTGATACATATAGTACATTTACATCATAAATATGAACTAATGGAGAGAAATCTCCTTATGTTGGTTGTACAGGAATAGACAATCCTATGAAAAGATATGGAAGAGAAGAATGAGACAATAGAATAGTCTGTGATGGCAGAAGTACAAGTTGAGGGCCCAGCACCACAAAGTGTCGAAGGCCTGACTGTACCAGTTTTATTAGTACAAATTACCATACAAATGGCCACTTTCTTTCAACAAACGGCTGATAATCTGTCAGCTCAAGCTCAAGCACAAACCCAACCCCCACAAGGGCAATACGAAATAGAGAAGAGGGAGAAACCTATGGGTCAGAGCTCGAACAGTAAATTGGGTAAGAGAAAAGAATTTGAGGAACCCCGAGCTCAGGGATATGACAGAGGCAGATCATCAGGGCAAAGAACACCAAGATCTGGTCGTCGAACAACTAGAAGTTCCTATTCTACCCGTTTTTGCTATGTTTGTGGTAAGCTACATGGAGGTATTTTTCGTAAGGCCTCTGGAGCCTACTACAATTGTGGAAAACTTGGACACTTTGTTAAAGATTGTACAAGGGCACCTTGATCTACTCTCCAAAGTTCACAGACAATCAATAAAGGTCGAGATAGAAATAGAGTTGGTACTCCTCACAACCATAACACAGTGAATCAACCCAAACATAGTAGCGCATCAGTTAGAGCGTCCACTATGCGCCAAGGGAAAAGAACAGAAACTTTGGATGTAGCTGCTGATAAGTTCTTAATTTTTAAAGGAAACAATTAGTTATTATTTGATCCCAGCACTACTTAGTTGTGTGCTAGTGTTAGAACTATATGTTCTGTTGCTATTCCTTTACATGGGAATGAATTTTGATGTATTAGTGACTAGTCCTTTAGGATAAAAACTATAATAACAAGTATGATTGACATTAATTTTAGAAGAATTGTTAGCTAAAAGTATTTTCTAACACACCATAAATTATAAAGCTAATTGGCGAGCCTACTTAATGCAAGGCAAGAGGACTTAAAAGTAAGTTACAGTAATAGAATTGCTCTAAATAAGGGCAAAGATGTTACTGTTAGTAATTGTCAAGGGATATTGTAATCAGAATCAGTTTAGGATATTAGTGGATTTGAGAAAGATAAGATGTTAGAAAACCTAGTCCATGAGGTTATAACGTAGTGACTATGTAATGTTCTCGATGTTTGTATTGTAAGCTGCAGATTACAGTACCGACACGGGATTATTGTGTAGAGCTACGTGCTTCCTCGTGGTACAATAAAATAAGAATATTTGTAAGTAATCTATAAATTAATATAGTTACGCTTAAATAGAGTACTATTACGGGAAATAAATGTAAAAATTTTAGTCAGAAATTTAAAACTTCAGAACTAGTCTGTCAAAAAACTACACTTGTAAGGTAGCTAGAGTCAGTAACTTGGTTACAATAATGTGAACTACCTGTACCACAGTAATTGCTATAAGTTTAGAGATATCAGTACGACTTATCATCCTCAGACGGATGGACAGTCAAAATAAGTAATTCAGGTAAATTCTGAAACTCATTGAGTTTCTGTAAATAATGAAATGAAATGATAATAATAACCTATAAAATGTAATAAGCCCTCGAGAATATACTGAGTCCTTTGAATCCAAGGGGAGATGGGACAGATACCTCCCACTAATAGAATCTGTATACAATAATAAGTGTCAAGCTAGCATACAAATGGCAACCTATGAAACATTGTAAGGGAATGGATAACTATGGATTTTGTGATGAAACTTCCGAGGACACAGAATAATCATGATTCAGTATGGGTCATAGTTGATAGACTAACCAAGTTTGCTCACTTTTTACCAGTCTGGATTGACTATAGTTGGAGAGATTGGCCAAATTGTACATAAATGAGATTGTAAAACTGCATGGAGTGCCAGTATCGATTGTATCAGACAGAGATCCTAGGTTCACTTCTAGATTCTGGGGTAGTCTTCAAAGAGCCCTAGGAACTAGATTGAACTTCAGCACAGCATTCCACCCACAGACAGATGGGCAGTCTGAGAGGGTAATTCAGATATTGGAGGATATGCTATGGGCTTGTGCGATTAAGTTGAAGGTAGTTGGGATATACACTTGCCTTTGATTGAGTTTGCTTATAACAACAGCTACCAATCAAGCATTGGGATGCTTCCATATGAAGCTTTGTATGGTAGGAAGTGCAGAACTCCCCTATGTTGGGATGAAGTAGGTGAAAGGAAGATGATTGGACCGGAAATTGTTCAGTAGACAGAGGAAAAGATCAGATTGATCAGAGATCGACTCAAGGCTGCATCAAACCGTCAGAAGTCCTATATTGATCTGAAGAGAAGAGATATTGAATATGCAGTGGGTAATAAGGTATTCCTCAAAGTTTCTCCTTGGAAGAGGATTATGAGATTTGGCAGAAAGGGGAAACTGAGTCCTCGTTTTATCAGACCATACGAGGTTCTGGAAAGAGTGGGTCCTTTGGCATATCGGTTAGCATTACCTCCAGAGCTAGAAAGGATACACAGTGTCTTCCATGTGTCCATGTTAAGGAGGTACAGATCTGACCCATCACATTTACTATCTGTTGAAGAGATTGAGGTAAATCTAGACCTCTCATATGAGGAAGAACCCATAGAAATTCTGGCATATAAGGTGAAGCAGCTGAGGAATAAACAGATACACCTGGTTAAAGTGCTGTGGAACCATCATTCAGGCCAGGAAACTACTTGGGAACGTGAAGAGGATATGAGGAGGCAGCACCCACAACTGTTCAGAGGCTGATGCCAGGTAAAATTTCGAGATGAAATTTATTTTAAGGGGGGGAGAATTGTAACACCCCTATGTTCGATAGTGTGTTCTACTATTCCAGTGACCAGTGTTGTCCGGAGAGCTAGGATGCCTAGAACTACACTTAGATATGGGTAAGGAGACATAAAATGATGAAATACAAGAAAAGAAAATACAAAAAAAACAAAAGAAAAATAATAGCAATGAAATGTAACCAAGTTAAATGAGCCGAGAACCATAGCAATGGGTGGCCGCACCGGGAAGTTGTGGCGTGGACCGTTGACTAGCCCTGGACCGCAGGGAACCCTGGAAAATATTTTTAAGACTTAAATAAACATCTATTGAAGTATAAATATCATTAGAAATATCAAAGAAAAATTAATTAATTAGTACAAAGAAAGACGAAAAATTGAGAAAATGACAAAACTCGGTGTTACCGAAAAATTAGGAATGCAACTCAAATAGGGGTATTGTGGTCATTTGACACCCCGAGTTGCCTTTTGACCTAAATGTCTATTAAAAATAAATGATATTAAACTTTGAAAATACCATGAAAAATTAAAATGAGATACATTATGCAAATAGTGAAAGTGTGGTGGCCAAATTGCAAAAATTGGAAAGTTTAACATTAAAATAGATTTTTAATCAATTAGTGCTCCACTAACATCACTTAAGTGGACAGCCAACTCCACTAACTCCATCTTCTTCTTCTTCATTCTTCTCCAAGCCAAACCAAATTCTCTCAAAAATTCTTCCATGGCCGCACCATACCACAAGCTCCATCTACCATGATTAAGCCATGGTTTCTTGCAAATTTCTTCATTAAAAGTGGTGTATACCTCTTGGGCAGATTATTGGGAGCAAGAAAGTTAAGTTTTGGTGAGGTTTTGAACAACTTCAAAAGTGGTAAGTGAGCGTTTTCAATTCTTGTTTCATTAAAAGTGTAACCAAGGTTGTGGGTAATTGATTTATGGAAGAATTTTTGAAGTTTGATGTTTTAATGGAGATGTACATTTTGGCAGCCATGGAAATTCAGTATATGTAGCTTTTTTTTACTTGTTTATGGTTGTCTAAGATGTTGTTATTAATAGCAGCATGGATATGTGTATAATGGTTTGAATTTGGACATGTAAATGAGGTATGTCATGTGGTTAATTGTTGTAATTAGACTTGGAAAAATTCTGAGTTATAATGTGTTTGTTGAGAGTTATTACAAGCTACCAAAATGATCAAAAATGTGAAGTAAAGTATGTTAATGTTATGGTACAAACCAGAATTGGCATGGAAGAATTAATTTGGTAAGTGTTGGATGTGTAATTGGTAAGGATAAACAATGTGTAATAGGGCAGTGTACATTTTAGCTTAGAACCTTAAGTGTGTGACTCTAATTGGTATGAGACCAATTAGAGATAAACTAGGCACAAAATGTGCCAACTTTAATGAAGGAAGCTTACCAAAATTCTGCCTAGAAAGTGACTTGAAAAATGACCAAATCCGGATTAGTGCTTTGAAAGCCTGAAAATTGACCATTTGGGCAGTAGTTAGTGTTTTGACCATAACTCACTCAAAACAGGACCAAATGACCTGAAATTTTTACCATGAATAGTTTAGACATATATCTAAAATTCTTATGAAGACACCAAAGCCCAGAAATGGCCATAACCAAGCCAAATAGCTTGCACAAGTTCAAGTACCAAAACTGGCCGAACCAAAAGTGACCTAAAAATGACCTAAAGTTACCATTTTGGTGCATTCTATCCAGCATTGGTAAATTGACCATAACTTGGTCTACACAACTCAGAATGACCTGAAATTTTGCCCCACGTGCAATAAGACATAGACCTACAAGTTTCTAATTTGAACCGAAACCCAAAAATCGAGGAAACTAGGTCGTCCGGCTAGGTCAAAATAGTACACCGAAATTCGGCAAATTGCAATAAAATGCAATATACTTGAAAGTGAATTTGGTAACATGTACCAACACTAAAAGGCTATAAAATGTGACATATTGGTAACATTAAACCTAATTTATCTAGAGTGCATCGAGGGTCAACATTTTAGGTTGACTAAGGAAAATAATAGAATTCAATAAATTAATTATTAAGTCTTATTGTTATAGACGATTTAAATGAGTACTGAAACACTCAAATCAGTTAGCAAAGACTCAGGGGAGGGGAAGGAAACACTGAGTCAAGACTAAGAGATATTTATCAGAGGTTTGTGCACAACTAGTTTTTAACTGATTTTGTTCTGAATATTTCATATGATTAAATGACATATTTTTCTTATGTATTATGTTTAACAAGCATTGGATTTAATTCAATGATTATTGAAATTGTTATAGTATGTATGAATTTAGCTTTGTGAAATGGTAGTTCCACAAGTATTAAGCATTGTTGTGAATTGAATAAATTATGTTTTGAAAAATTATGATAGAACAGGTTTTGGATTGTGATGGAACATGTTTTGGATTGTGATGGGCAATTTGAATGGAAAAATGCAAATTTATGATTTGAATTGTGATGAGCATAAAAATTATTGAATATTGGAATTGACTTTGAATCGAATTGTATTGTGATTTATGCTCACTGAAAGGATTGTGATATTGTTTTATATCTCACTATAGATGCTTGACTAGGTTATTACCCGTCTCTCTCATTTGTTGAGAAGATAATGGAGTTAGTTGTGTTTTGATTACCATGGTACGTGCACAGGCTTAGATTCTCCTCTTATTAGAGGTTAGATCTAAGTTCTTATTTGTTATGGCCCTTTCGGAAGATTCATTATTGTGATGTGTACTGTGCACGATGATTCGACCTCCCCGACCATAAGGAGTTAGAATCCAATTCGACCTCCCCGACCATAGGGAGTTAGAATCACCCCGAAGATGGCCCTTTCGGATTAGTCTTGCATAGTTAGTGAGATAAAGAATGGTTTTTGAGATAAAGAATGGTTTTTGAGATAAAGAATGGTTTTTGAATTGTAAAGAATTGTGATTTCAATTATGATTTATGTATAATCGATTTTGTTAGAATTACCTTAAATGGTTAGTTGTGATCAAAGTCATTTTATACAAATGATTTATATTATTGGCAATGAATATTTTGAGTTTTGGAATTTGATGAGTGTTCAGATTTTCAAATTATTTACTGTAAATTTATCAATGTATATTGTACTATGTTTTAAATTATAGTTTTGCACCACTGAGTTCACCACTCAGCGATAGCTTTGTATGCTGTCGCAGGTGAAAAGAGCATAGAGCAATTGAGTAAGCTTCTTTGAAGAGACATTCAGATTAGCTCCAGGTATATCATAGGTATACCCATGTACATAGGTTTTGATGTATGCATGTAATAATATGTATGTAAATTATTTGAGCAGTTGTATAAAAACTCTTATAAAATATTTTGGTATGTAGTTAAATGTAAATTATTGTAAATGTAAATTTGAGATTTCATATACTTGAATAGTTTTGTAATATAAATTTTGAGTCTTGTAATCAATGAAATATTTCTTTATGATGAGATTGGTTTGAAAATGAATTGATTGTTTATTGAGATTTGAATTGTGAATTGAAATGAAGTTATTGGAGTTGTATTTGAGAAAACATATTGGGAGTATTTTCTTTTGCAGGATTGAAGAACTATTTTCTCAAAATACAGCCTGCACTTGGCCGAAATTTTGAAAAAATTTTATAACACTAGATTTTAATCGATGATTTAAATTTCACGAAAATTGTTTTAAATCCCTTTTAGTATATCTAATGGGTTATCGGTAGGCGAAGTACGGTAATTCATTAGGTGTACTACGGGATCATGTTACATCTTACGGGGGAGTAGGGTGTGACAGATGTTATACTTGGCTTTATGCCTTATTGCTTTTATGGCTTATTAGCCATTCTGTTTGCACACCGGGAGACACATTGTGACCGATGGTGTGACGGCCCGAGGTACCTGGTACCCAGTGCTAGTTTACCCGTTTATCTAGTCTGGTCAATTTGTATAGGTTACTTGGGCATGGAAAAGTATAATTGTAATTGAATTGATTATTAAAGAAAATAAGGAAATTAAATATCAAGATAAAGATCAAGAAGGATTACAATAAAATAAAGAAGCTCAAAATCATCAAGAAAACGATTAATAAAATACATGAAGGAGTTAATATCATAAAATGTAATTAGCTTTCGACTAAACAATAAGTTAGTAAATATTCATTTCTTATGAACACAATAACTAGGAAATTTTTACTTTTATTTGCATATTATATTTTCTTGTATTATTGGCACCACTAAGCTTTATGCTTAGCGCGTCACTTTTGCAACGCGTAGGTACTGAAGATTTGGACAGAGAGCCCAGTAGACCACAAACTGGGCATGGCCATTCACAGTTCTGCATAGTATCCGTGTCATCTCACAGACGACAGTGCATTAGTAGGACACTAGGTCCCATTTTGTATTTTGTGATTTTTGTAAGTTTTGTAATTAAACTCTCATTTTATCATGTATATTTGAAACAAATGTAATATAATTTTGTATTAATGTAAGTATTTGTAACTTTGTGTTTATAAATAACATATGAGAATTTATTTATGATTTGAGCATGATGATGATGTGAAATGAATGAATGAGAAATAGAAGAATTGTTGAGAAATATTGAGATTTTGTTGATATAATGGAGTTTAGAATGATTGAAAACGTATTGAAAGTGTTTTTTTCACAGGTTCCGAAGAACTGTTTTCTACATTTTTAGCCGGCACTCTACCGAATTTTCTATAAAATTTTCGGAACCTTAAATTAATTCATAATTTCAATAAATAAATTAAATGACATAAATTTCACTTAGTGACTAATAAATGAATAAATAAATAAATTAAAAAAGAGTATGGTGCTCCAGCACACTGCGTGGCATATCTTGCTTGACTGCACTGTAGACGGGTAAGAGGTGTCACATTTATTGGTATTAGAGTACGGTTTAGGCATTTCTAGGTCTAGATATAGTCCATACCATGCATTGCATTTGTAAGAGTCGAGGTGACACTAATGCAGATCTATTTGTCTTTCTTATTTTGATTAGGATATGGATCCCACGTCACAGAGAGCAGTAGATGAGGAAGTGGAGAGTCATGCTCCACCAGTAGTTGAGACTGGGGGCCAAGGAGAACCTGCTCCACCAGCACCAGTAGTGCCTGAATAGCCTCCACCAACTATGTTTCAACAAATGGCTGAATTCTTCAGATAGATGGCTAGGGTTATGCCACCACCACCACCTCCACAGCAGAAATCCCATCTGGAAAAACTGAGAAAATTTGGGGCTGTGGACTTCATTGACAAGAAAGAAGATGACTCGGTGGCAGCTGAGAATTGGCTAGATCGTACCATAAGAGTATTGAAGCAACTACATTGCAACCCAGAGCAGAACTTGGAGGGTGCTATGTCCCTACTTCAAGATGATGCCTATTAGTGGTGGGACACCGTATCTAGTGAGGTCCGACCAGAATTGATAACTTGGGATTTCTTCCTCGCTGAATTTAAGAAGAAGTATGTGGGAAGTGTGTACCTAGAAGATAGGAGGAGAGAATTCATTAACCTGAGGCAGAGACAGCTATCGGTAGCGAAGTATGAGAAGGAGTTTGTCAGACTAAGCCGCTACGGAAGAGAAATAGTCCCCACAAAAGCAGAGAGGTGCAAAAGGTTTGAAGAGGGGCTAAATGACAACATTAAAATAATGATCACTGCCTTGGGGATTACGAACTTCACGAAATTAGTTGAAGCTGCACTGAAAGTGGAAAGGGTCAGAGTAAGTGAATAGAATAGGAAAGATAGGCAGCGTAAGAGGGAATTTGGACCAAGGCAGTCAAGTATACCAACTGATAGTAAGAAGTTTAAGGGTTCTGGTTCACAAGATCAGACACAAGGCCAAAGAGGCTAAATTGGAATATCTATAGCTAGCTCCCTAAGCACAATAACAAGGGGATCAGCCCCAATGCCTGAATGTCTGCACTGTGGTAGGAGACACAGAGGGGAGTGTCGACTGTTAACTGGAGAGTGTTTCAAGTGTGAGGCTACGGATCATTTCATAACAGATTGCCCTCAGAGGAGTGGTTCAATAGCTCTAATACAAGTTGATAGATCTACCCCAACAGTTCAAAGGGGTAAAAGATCGAGTAGAGTAGAGATGGCTGACATTTCACAGAAGATTGTTTCTGAGACAGTTGAAAGGCCCGAAGTCAGGGTGGCACCATAGGTATATGCTATGGAAGCTCAGGAGGAGCCAAACCCAGAAATTGATGAGGCAATACAAGGGAGTGAAGAAGCAAGGAGGTAAAAATTCCATGATTACTTAAGTCAGGTAAATTTCGAGGATGAAATTTAAATTAGAGGGGAAGAGTTGTAACACCCTCACTGTATCCATTCCATACATTCTACTGTTCCAGTGACCAGTGTCGATCCAGACAGTTAAAACGTCTAGAAAAATATGTAAACTAAAGTGAGGAACCATAATTAACTCAAATATTAATAAGAAAAATTAAGGAAAAATTTTAGAAATAAAATACAACTAAGTTAAACGAGCCGGTGCCCTAGCAATAGGTAACCTAGTGGGAAGTTGCGGTCTTCGCAACTAAAAGCCCTAAACTCGGGAGAAAATTCATAAAATAATTTTTGGGACTCTAGGAAAGAGTCATTGAGGTTTCTATGGCATTAGAATACCAAGAAAATGCTTAAAAAAATTTTTCAATTGGTATAGACAATTTTAATCTGTTAAGCCAAACAGAGGGCATTTTGGTCATTTCGCCTTCAGAGGTGATTTTTGGCCGACTTGTCCAGTTAAGTAAATAATTATTATGTCATAAAATGTGAATAAATATTGCTAAAAATTTAATTGAAAATGAGTAGAAAATAAAAGGAAAGAAAATGAAGGAAATTTAGAATTATGACATCACATGATGTCACTAAAGCTCTCCCACCCAATCACATTATGACACATGTCCATAAACCACTTAAAAACCATAAAATGGGCAGAAAATTTGAAGAAACCAATCTGTTTCTTCCCTTTCCCATTTCCAGCCGTTACTCTCTCATCTTCCCTCTCCCTAACCCATTCCTCCATGAAAGCTTAAGGCAAGCTTGAGACAACCCACCAAATCACCTCTAAACCCTAACTTCTCTTCATGAAAAATTGTCCCTACCACTAGAGCAAGCCTTGGACAGCAATTTGAAGAGGAAAAAGAAAGGTTTTGGGAAGCTTGAGAGTAGCTTGAACAAGGTTAGTGACCAATTTCCTTCCATTCTTGTTTAATTCATGTTTATTAACATGAGATAAATGGAAATTGTAAGAAAAACAAAATAAAACTTATGTATATTCACCCCTACAATTTTGCCAGCTTAGGGGTGATTAGGGTTTGATGAATTTACTTGAAGTAAAGTGTTTATGAGCTGCCCATAGCATGAGATGAGTGCTTGAACATGTAAGAGTAAGTGAAATGTAAGTGTGATGCATGAATGAACCTTGAAAATGTGGACACTTGAACAACATTAGGGTTTGCTCATGTAATGGTATGTTAACATTGTAATGGTCAATTAGTGACCATTTGAATGTGTGTGAGGAGGAATTGAAGTGAGTAAGGATGTTGGAGTTGAACTTAGGCATGCTGCCCTTGGTGACCTGTAGGACTGGTTGTGAGTCTAGCAGGTTTGGCAACTATAAATGGAGTTGTATAGGTTCAATTGGTGTAAGGCTAATTTTACATGAAACTAGACACATAATGGCACAACTTTGGTGAAGAAACCCTGTCCAGAAAACCAAACCAAGTTGACCTGAAAATTGCCCTAATCTGGGTGACTTGCATTCTACCTGGGCAAAATGACCAAATGAATAGTGTTTATTCATTTGGTCATAACTCAGTGTAGAAAAGTCTAATTGACCTAAAATTTTACCAACAGATAGATGAGACATAGACCTACAACTTTCATGAAGAAACCAAACCTAAATTTTGATCATAACATGTTCAACAACTGACCTACACTTAGTATACAAAACACTGTAGATTTGGTTCTGTCCAGAAAATCTGGAAAATTTACAATCCGGCCAGTTATGGTATTTAGGCCACAACTTGAGCTAGAAAACTCCAAATGGAGTGATTCAAAAAAAGAAATGTAACTAGACAAATAAGGAACAACTTTCATGAAAACAATTTTGCCAAATTCCTACTGTACAAATGACTAATGGAACAGTAAACTTGGTGCTTAAAATCTGAAAATTGTGAATAACTAACACTAAGCTTTGAAATGGAATTGGCAACCAATGCCAACAACTTTGGAATGCAAAATGTGGTATGTTGGCGATATTGAACCAATGTACCTATTATCTATGAAAAATTCAACATTTTTGTTGACTAATAAAATGAATAGTAACCCTACATATAAAGTATAAATATTCAAGAAATGACTTTGTAATATGCCCTAATAGGCCTAATGTGATTGGTTTGGATAGGTTGGCATGCCAATAGGGTTCTGATAGCAGTACTGCGTATGATGTATGGCTCCATGCCATTCTGTGATGATAGCCTATGGCTATACTGATTATGATGTTATACTTGGCTTTATGCCTTATTGCTTTTATGGCTTATTAGCCATTTTGTTTGCACACCGGGAGACACATTGTGACCGATGGTGTGACGGCCCGAGGTACCTGGTACCTAGTGCTAGTTTACCCATTTATCCAGTCCAGTCAATTTGTATAGGTTACTTGGGCATGGAAAAGTATAATTGTAATTGAATTGATTATTAAAGAAAATAAGGAAATTAAATATCAAGATAAAGATCAAGAATGATTACAATAAAATAAAGAAGCTCAAAATCATCAAGAAAACGATTAACAAAATGCATGAAGTAGTTAATATCATAAAATGTAATTAGCCTTCAACTAAACAATAAGTTAGTAAATATTCATTTCTTATGAACACAATAACTAGGAAATTTTTACTTTTATTTGCATATTATATTTTCTTGTATTATTGGCACCACTAAGCTTTATGCTTAGCGCGTCGCTTTTGCAACGCGTAGGTACTGAAGATTTGGACAGAGAGCCCAGTAGACCACAGACTGGGTAAGGTCGTTCACAGTTCTGCATAGTGTCTGCGTCACTTCACAGACTACAGTGTATTAGTAGGACACTAGGTCCCATTTTGTATTTTGTGATTTTTGTAAGTTTTGTAATTAAACTCTTATTTTATCATGTATATTTGAAACAAGTGTAATATAATTTTGTATTAATGTAAGTATTTGTAACTTTGTGTTTATAAATAACATATGAGAATTTATTTATGATTTGAGCATGATGATGATGTGAAATGAATGAATGAGAAATAGAAGAATTGTTGAGAAATATTGAGATTTTGTTGATAAAATGGAGTTTGGGAATGATTGAAAACGTATTGAAAGTGTTTTTTTCACATGTTCCGAAGAACTGTTTTCTCCATTTTTAGCCGGCACTCTACCATATTTTCTATAAAATTTTTGGAACCTTAAATTAATTCATAATTTCAATAAATAAATTAAATGACATAAATTTCACTTAGTGACTAATAAATGAATAAATAAATAAATTAAGAAAAAGTATGGTGCTCCGACACATTGTGTGGCATATCTTGCTTGGCTACACTGTAGACAGGTAAGGGGTGTCACAAATTAGACCTAAATAGTAAAACAAATAGTAACCTTACATGTGAAACATGAAAATTCAATCAATAACTTTGTAATGTGCCCTAGTACACCTAGTAAGATTGGTTTGGATAGTTTGGCATGCCAATAGGGTTAAGTTAGCAGTACTGCACATGGCATTATTCCATTCAGTGATTTTATGGCTTTTAGCCATTCTGATATTATGGTGATACTTGGCCTTGTGCCTAATAATTATTACAGCTCATTAGCTGTTCTGTTGCACACCGAGAGATACATACGTGACCGATGGTGTGACGGCTCGAGGTACTTGATACCCAGTGCCAGTTTACCCGTTTATCCAGTCCAGTCATCCAGTATAGGTTGCTTGGGCAACCAAAAATGGAAGCTGATAAATTTAATGAAATAATTTATATAACAAGTGCCAAATAAATAGACTACAAATAATTACCAAAAATTTGTCTGCATGAGACCTCAATTTACACACTGCATATCTTTTTTTTTTTTAGTTCTTTTTTTTATTTTATTATTGGCAATACTAAGCATTATTGCTTAGCATGTTGCTTTTTGCCACATGTAGATTTTAGAGAGATTGACAGAGAGCCTAGTAAACCACAGACTGGGTGAGGCCGTTTGTCACACCTTACCCCTCTATAAGGCATAACATGATCCCGTAGTATACCTAATGAATTACCAACTTCATCTACTGATAACCCATTAAATATACTACAAGGGATTTTAAAACTTTTCTTACTTCTTTTTACAGTGGTAAGCACTATTTATAGGTGTTAAAAAAAAATTTTTGAACTGAAGTGAAACAGCTAACACATTTGAATTATTAGGAATTTCTGTAAAAATTTTGGTGGAGTGTCATTTGTATTTTGAATAAAACAATTCTTCAAAAACCTGTAAAAAGCACTTCAAATATATTTCTCAATCTCAAACTCCAATATTTAATCAACACAATATGTTTTTCAACATTTGTCAACTCAAATCCATAATAATTTTTCAGTGTTTTTAAAGGCTGAGATAAAAGAAATATATCACAATATTTACAAACCAAAATAATTTATAATTTATTTTACAATTTCAATGTACAATTTTAATTTACAACTACTCAAAACCAAGAACACTATATACATACTGTGAACATACATTACAATATAAAATGCAAAATATGGTATACTCAATATACCTGATGATCTCTCAGTGTAGTACTAGCAGCCTAGTCTGCTGCCCTGTCAGCCTGTTTACCTACGACAGCAATGAAATGCTATCGTTGAGTAAAATTTACTCAGTGGTGCACAATAACAATTTGAAATGCGATATATAAATCTTTTATTGACAATTCTTAAATCAAATAATTCACAATTCCATTTCACAATTTACAAAGTTCATATAACACAAATTTGATCAAACAATTGAATAACATAGTTTTACCAATCAATAACACCATTTGATCAAATAACTGAATAATACAGTTTTGCCAATCAATAACACCATTTGATCAAATAACTGAATAATACAGTCTTGCCAATCATCAAATAATTGAATAATACAGTGTTGCCAATCAATAACACAATTTAGGCCATGACACAATTTTTCCGCACATGCCGTGTTGTACACCACGACAAGACACACTCAACCCAATAATCGAAATCAATGAGGGAAGAAGCTAGCTAGATAATGAGTACTCATCCACACTCACCTCAGACTGACAAGTCAAAGAGGGAGGAACATAATCACACTCACCCCAGACTGATAAGTCAAAGAGGGAGGAATATAATAACAGTGTCATGCCAAGTGTGAATCAAAACAATTCCAAATCACAATATTTCATAAAATTCCCAAATCATATTTTATCTCTAAATTTCCATTTGCAAAGTAGGCAACACAATAATTTCCAAATAAGATTCTCAAAGCCAAAAAAATAAAAAATTATTCATAACTCATTTCTCCAAATAAATTTTTTGGTAAAAGCAGTGAATATAAAAAGTATTGTGCACAGACACAATTTAAAACTATAATGTTCAAATAAATTTTTAAGTAGAAAATAAGAAATCAAAACTATTGTGCACAAACACAATTTAAAACAATAACATACCAATAATCATAATTTATTTCAATTGAAAAATTCAAAAGAAAAAACTATTGTGCACAAACCTCTGATAACTATCTCTTGGCCCTGACTCAGTGTTTCCTTCCCCTTCCCTGAGTCTTTGCTAACTGAAACACACAATTTGAAGTGTTTCAGTACTCATTCAAACTTTCTCTAACAATAAGGTTTAATACTTAATTTATTGAATTCTATCATTTCCTTAGTCATCCTAAGATGTTGACCCTCGATGCAGTCTAGGTAAATTTGGTTTTAATGTTACCAATATGTCACATTTTATAGCCTTTTAGTGTTGGTACATATTACCCAATTCATTTCCATGTATAGTGCATTTTATTGCAATTTTTCGGATTCCAGTATACTAATTTAACCTAATCGGATGACCTAGTTCCCTCGGTTTTCGAGTTTTGGTCAAAATTACAAACTTGTAGATCTATGTCTTATTGCACGCGGGGAAAAATTTCAGGTCATTCTAAGTTTACTAGACCAAGTTATGGTCATTTTACTATTGCTAGCCAGAATGTACCAAAATGGTCATTTTAGGTCATTTTTAGGTCACTTTTGGTTCGGCTAGTTTTTGGACCTGAAATTGTGTAAGCTATTTGACTTGCTTATGATCATTTCTGGGCTTTGGTGTCTTTATAAGAATTGTAGATATATCTCTTAACTATTCATGGTAAAAATTTCAGGTCAATTGGACCTGTTTTGAGTGAGTTATGGCTAAAACATCAACTGTTGTCCAAATGGTCAATTTGCAGGCCTTAAATGCACTAATCCGGATTTGGTCACTTTTCAAGTCACCTTCTAAGCAGAATTTTGGTAAGCTTTCTTCATGAAAGTTGGCAAATTTTGTGCCTAGTTTCATCTCCAATTGGTCTCATACCAATTGGAGTCACAGACTTAAGGTTTTAAGCCCAAAACATACATTGCCCTATTGTACATTATTCACCACTCATCAATTACACATTTAACACTTACCAAATCATTTCCTTCATGCCATTTCTGGTTTGTACCATAACATAAATGCATTTTACTTCACATTGTTGGTCATCTTGGCAGCTTGTAACCACACTCAATATTCACATTATATTACAAAATTTTCCAAGTTCAAATTACAAACAATTTAACCACATGACAAGCTCATTTACATGTTCAAACTCAAACCTTTATACACATATACAAGCTGCCATAACAAGCACCATAATTCAACCATATAATTCCATAAACCAAACCATGAAATAACATATTTTGGTCCACACTTCAAGTTTGCCGAATTGTACATCTCTTTCAATTACTTCAAAGCTTCCAAAATCAAGTGTACAATCACACACGCATTTAGTATACATTATCCAATTTATTCCTACACACATAAACACTTCATCAACACTTTAATCTACCATTTACATGCAAGGATAAATTGCCCTTATTGAAGTTCCATGGCTGCCAAAAATATAACTCTTCCTTAACTCATCAAACTTCAAAAATCCTTCCATAATTCAACTATCCATAACATTCTCACAAGGTTTAATGAAACAATAATAAAAAATATATACTTACCACTTTTGAAACTCTTCATGTGACACCCCTTACTCGTGTACAGTATACCCGAATAAGTAATGCCACACGGTGTACTGGCACACTCTAATATACCTTACTTAATTTGTGTCATGCTTTTGAAGTTAATTTATGAAATATGATTTGTTTTAACCATTTATCAAAAGTATTATTCATTTGAGGTTCCGAAGATTTTAAAGAAAATCCGGCGGAGTACCGGCTAAAAATGGAGAAAACAGTTATTCGAAACCTGTTAAAAACACTTCCAATATACAATTTCAATCATTCTCAACTCCAATATCATCACAAAACTCAATATCAAGATCTCAACAATTTTTCAATTTCAGGTCTCAACAACCTTTTCGTTGCTCAAAACATCCCTTTCTCAGGGTTCTCATATATAAACAACCATTAAATACTCAAATTAATACCATACATGACCATAAATCTTTATTATTTACATAAAGCTCAAAATACATTACATAAATCCCAAATACATATGAGAAATAAAAATTTAATTACAAAATGACAAAATGACATCTAGTGTCCTACCAATGCACTGCAGGTGACGAGGTGACACGGACACTGAGCAGAACTATCAGATAGACTCACCCAGTCTGTGGTCTATTGGGCTCACGATCGGGGTCTCCAGTACCTACGCGTGGCAAAAGCAATGCGCTAAGCAATAATGCTTAGTGGTGCAATAATATAATAAAAGAAAATAGCAAGAAAATGAATGTGTATAGAATGTGTATGCTTTCTTTGTTTGGTATTGGTATATCCATTATTTCGTTAACGTTGTTCACTTTTATTCATTTGGTTGCCCCAAGTAACCTACACTAGACGACTGGACTGGATAACGGGTAAACTAGCACTGGGTACCTAGTACCTTGGGCCGTCCCACCATCGGTTACATGTGCATCTCGGCAGGCAATGTAACGACTAACAATGTCAGAATAATATCAGGCACAAGGCCAAGTCTCAATATAAAGTCAGAATGGCTAAAAGCCATGAAATCACGGAATGGCATATTGCCATGTGCAGTACTGCTAACTGAACCCTATTGGCATGCCAAACTATCCAAACCAATCTTGTTAGGTATACTAGGGCATTTGGAACTTTTAAATTCTTCGATTTGTGAATTTCAAATTTTTGGTGTCACTATTCATCATTGGTCAACAAAAATGTTGACTTTTGGATAGAAAATATGTACATTGACTTTGGCACTCCCAATATACCACATTTGGTGTTTAAAACTTGTTGGCATTAAGTGTTAATACCATTTCAAAGTGTAAACCCACACAAGCAAAATTTTCAGTTTTGGTGAGTCAACTTCACTGTTCCATTGGATACTGTTACTGTTGGAATTTGAAGAAATGTAAAACATGAAAGTTGTTCCTTATTTTGTCTAGTTGAATTTCCTTTTTTGAATCACTCCATTTGGAGTTTTGTAGCTCCAGATATGGCCCAAAAACCCAAGCTGGCCGGATTGCCAAATCTGCAGATTTACCATATCTACAGTGCATGAACTGTAACTAGAGTCACTTGGTTGGATGGGTTCTGGCCATAATTTGGGGTAGGTTCCTTCATGAAAGTTGTTTGTCTATGTCTTAACTTGTTGCTGTAAAAATTTCAGCCCAATTGACCAAATCTACAGTGAGTTATGGCCAAATGAACAGTTACTGTTCATTTAGTCAATTCTGCAGAATTTAGTGCAGGGTATCCGGATTGGGGCCAAGTTTTGGTCCTCTTGCTTTGGTCTTTTGGGCATGGTTTCTTTAGCAAAAATGTGCCATTATAAGCCTAGTTTCATGTCCAATTGGCCAAACTTCAATTGGACTAACACAGCCCAAGTTATGGCAGTGCAAAGGGACTGAATTTTCAGTCCCTATGCTGCTGTCCATAGGCAGATTTCACCTTCACTTTACCATCCAATTTTTCAGTTCTAATTAAGGTCAACCTACCTAAAATGGTCACTAATTGACCATTAAAAATTTCTCTAACCATTTCCTAAGCTAAGTCACAATTTCACCTTTCCAAACCCTAATGTCCAAACCAATTACTCATAAACCTTGATTAACATGCTTAGTTCAATCTCCATGCATATTAATACCTTAACCATGATTTCCAACCACTCTAAGTTTATTAAACAATCAAACTCAATCTCCCATAGGGCTGCCGAAAATTGAAGGTACCCTTAACACATGTGATTTACTTAAATTTCTTAAAATCTCTTAGCTCAAAATGATGTTTTAACTAAAATTAAAAGAGTGAGAACAAAAGTGTAGCACTAACCTCTTTGCTCAACTTATTGAGCTTGTGAAACTCTTGATTTTCTCCTCTTTGTGGCTGCCTAGAGCTTGCTTAAGGTGTGTAGGTTAATTTTTGTGAAGATAGCTTAAGGTTTTAAGGTTGGATGTTGGAAGCTTTAAAGCTAAGTTTGAGAATCAATGGAGGAAAGGGAATGGGAAGGGTGCCGGCCATGGGAGTTGGAGAAGAAGATGTAAGTTTTTTTTTTATAATTTGGTCTTATTTTATATCCCTCTTATGCCTTAGTAAAATTTGTTAATCCCCCATTGGTTTAGAAATTTTTAAGTGAGGTCATCAAGACATCATATATAAATCTTATTTCTTTTTTTTTTTCTTTGTTTCTTTCAATCATTTTTAATCACTTTTTCATAAATATTAATTCTTATTTTATGTCATAATAATTATTTACTTAACTGGACAAGTCGGCCAAAAATCACCTCTGAAGGCGAAATGACCAAAATGCCCTCCGTTTGGCTTAACGGGTCAAAATTGTCTGTACCGATTGAAAAATTTTTCTAGGTATTTTCTTGGCATTCTAATGCCATGAGAACCTCAGTAACCCTTCTCTGGAGTCCTAAAAATTATTTTACAATTTTTCCCCCGGGTTTAGGGTTCCTCGTTGCGAGAACCGCAACTTCCCTCCGGTTACCCACTGCTTGGGCACCGGCTCGTTTTGCTTGGTTGTATTTTATTTCTAAAATTTTTACTAAGTGTTTCTTATTAATATTTGAGTTAATTATGGTTCCTGACTTTAGTTTAAATATTTTTCCGGACGTTCTAGCTGTCCGGACCGACACCGGTCACCGGAACAGTAGGATGTACGGAATGGTTACCGGGAGGGTGTTACACTTCAAAACTTCACCAAAACTTGATTTTCTTGCTGCCTATCTACTGCCCAAGTGGTGTAGAACAATTTTAGTGAAGGAATTAAGTGGAATGGAGCTTGAACTCATGCTTGCATGGAGCTTGTGCATTTCGGCCATGGAGGTTTTCCTTCAAAAGCATTTCGGTTGGTTGTGGGAGGTTGAAGAAGGTGAGTAATCTATCCAAAATATGCTGATTAAATGTCCACTTTAGGTGTTAGTGGAGCACTAAGTGAAGATTGTAATATTTGTTTATTCTTAAATTTCCAAATTCTCACATTAAGCTCCTATCTTTTGCTATTTGAATTAGGTACCACCAATTAAATTTTTTATGACATTTTCCAAGTGTAACATCATTTATTTTTAATGGATATTTAGGTTAAAAGACAACTCGGTATGCCAAATGAGCACAATGCCCCTGTTCGGGTTGCATTCTAGATTTTTCGGTAACACCGAGTTTTATCGTTTTCTCGATTTCTTATTTTTCTTTGCACTAATTAATTAATTTTTCTTTGATATTTCTAATGATATTTATACTTCAATAGATGTCTATTTAAGTCTTAAAAATATTTTTCAGGGTTCCCCATGGTCCAGGGCTAGTCAACGATCCACGCCGCAACTTCCCGGTGCGGTCACACCATCGCTAGGGTTCTCGGCTCGTTTAACTTGGTTACATTTTATTGCTATTATTTTTCCTTTATTTTTCTTGTATTTTCTTTTCTTGTATTTCATTATTCTATGTCTCCTCACTAATATTTAAATATAGTTCTAGGCATTCTAGCTGTCCGGACATGTAACACCCTTATTTGTATAGCCTGATATATTTCACTGTTCCGGTGACCAGTGTCGGTCCTGATAATTAAGGGGATTAGAACCATACTTAAGACAACTAGATAAACCATAAACACAAATAATTAGTAATGTCTAATTAGTTAAGTATAAATAAGAAAAACTGAACATAGGAAGTTAAACGAGTCGAGAGTCACAGCGATGGATGACCGTCTCGGGAATGACTGCGAAGTCTATTTAAACTCAAATTTCGAACCGTAAAATGTGACACCACAATCCTTAGGACCCTTATAAACACAATGGAAAAGAGAAAAATCATGAAAAAGAACTGTTAAGCTAGTCAAATAATTAGGTCAGGAAGCCGAAAGAAATATGGAATCAATTGCAAACCGGGATGAATCGACGAGGGACAATTTAGTCAAGTGACCCCGAGAGCTGACTCCTGACCTAACTATCAAATAAAATCGGAGAAAAGAAAATTTTGGAATTGAGAATTAAATTAAAGAACTAATAGAAAAATAAATAAAAAAAAAAGAAAAGAAAATGGAAAAGTCAAAAGGTGATGACATCATGCATGACCTCATGCATGATGCCATAAAAACAATACTTAATATATTTATTTAATTGGGATTTTTGGGTCTTCCATAAGGATAAAAACAAAACAAAAGGAAAAAAAAAAAAACTAAAAGCCTCATCTTCCTCACCATTTTCGTCTCTCTCTCTCACTTTCTCCCTTACTCTCACTTTACCTCCATGGAAGCTTATTTTTACGCTTGAAGAAATTAAAATCCCACCATAGAAAATTTATTTACCATAATTAAACCTTGCTAGCTCAAGTAGAAAAGAAGATTGGAGGACAAAAGAAAGAGGAAAAGTGAAGGAAAATCAAGCTTGGCAATTCAAGAAAATTTGACAAGTGAGGTTAGTACTTGTTTCCCTTTCTTTCCTTCTTTAAGCTTTGAAATTAAGTTGAGATGAGTGTAAATTGTATGAAAATTTAAAGAAAATGATCAGTTATGAAGGGACAAACAATTCAGCAGCCATGAGGGTTTGGGGAAAGTGATATGTTTCACTTCAATAAATCATGCATGCAAGTCAATCCAAGTGAGTAGGTGTTAGTGCTACACTTTAAATTGCATGAATGGAACAAATATGTGAATTAGGGTTTTGAACATTAGGGTTTAGAGACCAAAAATGTGAAAAACTTGTAAATGGTGTTTTTGACCTAATGTGAAGTGAGAAATGGTCATTTGTGACCTAATTAAGTGTGTTAGAAGTGTTTAAATCAAAGCCAAATTCGGATTGGGTATGCAGCATGACCAAAAATCAATTATGAAGGACCAAAAATGAAATTTTACAAGTCCAATTGGTATGGGACCAATTGGGACTGAAAATAGGCACTAAATGACACAATTTTCATTTAGGAAGCATGCCCAAAAAGTGACCAAAACCTAGTGAACAAACTGACCAAACTTGAAAATCTGCAGTATGAACAGTACACATAAACAGTAATCGTGTTTAGGTCATAACTCGAGCTAGGCAGGTCAAAATGACCTAAAATTTTACCAGTGGTTAGACGAGATATAGACCTAAAACTTTCATGAAAAACACCAACCCAAATTGCAACACCCTCCCTGTAGCAACTCCGTATATTCTACTGTCCCGGTGACCAGTGTCGGTCCCGACAGCTAAAACGTTCGGAAAAATATTTAAACTAAAGTGAGGAACCATAATTAACTCAAATATTGATAAGAAAAATTTAGGGAAAATTTTAGAAATAAAATACAACTAAGTCAAATGAGCCAGTGCCCAAGTGATGGGTAACCCAGTGGGAAGTTGCGGTTCTCGCAACTAGGAGCCCTAGACCCGGGGAAAAATTTATAAAATAATTTTTTGGACTCCAGAGAAGGGTCATTAAGGTTCCTATGGCATTAGAATGCCAAGAAAATATTTAGAAAAAATTTTTCAATCGGTACAGACAATTTTGACCCGTTAAGCCAAACAGAGGGCATTTTGGTCATTTCGCCTTCAGAGGCGATTTTTGGCCGACTTGTCCAGTTGAGTAAATAATTATTATGACATAAAATTTGAATTAATATTGATGAAAAATTTATAAAAAAAAATGAGAAATGAAAATAAGAAAACAAAAGTAAAAAGAAATGTAAGTTAATGAGAATTGTGACATCATAATGATGTCATTTAAAATTGTCCACCAATAACCATACAATAAATACATATAAAACAAATAAAAGAGGCTGAAAATAAAAGAAAAAAAAATCATCTTCCTCCTTAGAACTAAACCAGCCGAAACCCTCCTCCCCTCTCCCTCCATTGATTTTCAACCAAAGCTTTATTTCTCTCCTCATTTCACCATAAACCCTCCTACTTCTTTCACTAAAACTCATCCTTGCACCTTGCATAACCCTTAGGCAGCAAAAAGAAAGAGAAAAGGTGAAGAATTAAAGCTCTTGAAAAGCTCTTAAGTGAGGTTAGTGCTATATTTTCCCTCTCACTCTTTTTAATTTTGTTAGAACATCAATTTAAGATAAGAAATTATAAAAATTTGAAGTAAATTATACATGTTAGAGTACCTTCAATTTTCGGCAGCCATGAACTTTCTTGAGGTTGATGGCTTGAATGGAATTAAAATCTATGGATGTCCCTTGATGTGTATAAGTGAATTAAAAACCTTAATGGCATGTATATTGTAAGATTTGAGAACTTAGGAATTAGGGTTTTGAGGGAAATTTGAGTTTCATTTATGTAATGGTGAATGAACATTTTAAGGGTCAATTAGTGACCATTTGAGGTAATTTGACCATAATTTGGAGTGAAGTATAGTGTTACAAACTGATTTTGTGGGCTGCCTAGTGAAAGCAGCAGGTGAGGCTGTGAGTCCAGCCTGTTTGGACAGCCATAACTTTGCCTGTGTAGATTCAATTGGTGTTTGGCCAATTGGACATGAAACTAGACACATAATGGCACAATTTTGGTGAAGAAACCATAGCCAAAGGACCAAAGCAAGTGGACCAAAAACTGGTCCCAATCCGGATATCCTGCAACCAATTTCTGCAGAATGACCAAATAAACAGTAATTGTTCATTTGGCCATAACTCATTGTAGAATGGGACATTTGACCTGAAATTTTTACAGCAATAATTTAAGATATAGACAAACAACTTTCATGAAGAAACCTACCCCAAATTATGATCAGAACCTATCCAACAAGGCAGTTGTAGTCATTGTTTACTGCACTGTAGATATGGTCAATTCTGCAATTTTTCAATCCGGCCAGCTGTGGTTTTTGGACCATAACTGGAGCTACAGAACTCCAAATGGAGTGATCCAAAAAAGGAAATTCAACTAGACAAAATAAGGAACAACTTTCATGTTTACCATTTCTTCAAATTCCCACTGTAACAGTCACTAATGGAATAGTAAAGTTAGGGTACAAAAATTGAAAATTCTGCTCCCTTAGTTCTAAGCTTAGAAATGGTATTGGTGATTAATTCCAACAAGTTTTAAATGTAAAATGTGGTACATTGGGAGTGTTAAAACCAATGTACCTAATTTCTATGCAAAAGTCAACATTTTTGTTGACCAATGAAGTGAATAGTGACCCCAAAACTTGAAATTCAAAAATTGAAGAATTCAAAAGTATCAAATGCCCTAGTATACCTAACAAGATTGGTTTGGATAGTTTGGCATGCCAATAGGGTTCAGTTAGCAGTACTGCACATGGCATTATGCCATTCTGTGTTTTCATGGCTTTTAGCCATTCTGACCTTGTGTTGAGATTTGGCCTTGTGCCTGATGTTATTACTGACTTATTAGTCGCTCTGCACACCGGGAGATGCATATGTGACCGATGGTGTGACGGCCCGAGGTACTAGATACCCAGTGTCAGTTTACCCACTTATCCAGTCCAGTCATCCAGTATAGGTTACATGGGCAACCAAAAGAATGAAAGTGGATAAAGTTAACAAAATAAATGATTATAACAAGTACAAAACCAGTAAAATATCGATACATTCAATACATATTTATTTTCTGATATTCCTTTTATTTTATTATTGCACCACTAAGCATTATTGCTTAGCGCGTTGCTTTTGCCACGCGTAGGTTCTGGAGATACTGATCGAGAGCCCAGTAGACCGCAGACTGGGTGAGACCATCCTGCAGCTCTGCATAGTGTCCGTGTCACCTCACCTTCTACAGTGCATTGGTAGGACACTAGGTTTCATTTTGGTATTTTGTAACTAACTTTTATTTTCTCATATGTAATTGAACTTATGTAATGTATTTTGATGTTCATGTAAATAATGAGAATTGTGTTTGTGAATGGAAAACATGATTATCACATGAGATGAATGATTGAGAAATGAAATTGAAAAATATGGAGATTGTGATAATTGAGTTTGAGATGATTGAATATGATTATTGGAAGTGTTTTTCACAAGTTCCGAAGAACTGTTTCCTCCATTTTTAGCCGGTACTCTGCCGAATTTTCTATAAAATTTTCGAAACCTCAAATAAATTATAATTTCAATAAATGGCTTAAATGAATTATATTTCACAAGTTATATTCAAAACTATGATAAAAATTAATTAAGATAAAATAGAGTGTTCCGTTACACCGTGTGACATATCTTACTCGGATATACTGTAGACGGGTAAAGGGTGTCACATTTAGTGCTATCAGAGCACGGTTTAGGCGTTTCTGGGCCTAGATTGAGTCCATACCATGCATTGCATTTGTAAGAGTCGAGGTGACACTAATGCAGATCTGTTTGTCTTTCTTATTTTGAATAGGATATGGACCCTACATCACAGAGAGCAGTTGAGGAGGAAGTGGAGAGTCATGCTCCACTGCAGCAATGAGACTGGGTATGGGAGAACTCGCTCCACACTCAAGCAGAGCTCGCCACCTCCACAGGCCATGTTCCAGCAAATGGCCGAATTCTTCAGACAAATGGCCGGGGTAATGCCAGCACCACTACCACCACCACCTCCACAGCAGAAATCACACCTGGAAAGACTAAGAAAATTTGGAGCAGTGGACTTTTTTGGCAAGAGAGAAGATGATTCTGTTGCAGTCGAAAATTGGTTGAACAGAACAGGCAGAGTTTTAAAACAACTCCACTGCACTCCAGAGCAAAATCTAGAAGCTGCTGTATCTCTGTTGCAAGATGATGCATATGAATGGTGGGATACGGTGTCCAGTGAAGTACAGCCAGAAGTAATAACTTGGGACTTCTTCCTCTCCGAATTTAAGAAGAAATATGTGGGTAGTGTATACCTGGAAGAGAGAAGAAGAGAGTTCATTAATCTGAGGCAGAGACAGCTGTCAGTGGCCGAGTATGAAAAGGAATTCGTCAGATTAAGCCGCTATGGAAGGGAGATAGTCCCTAATGAGGCCGAAAGGTGTAAGAGATTTGAAGAGGGATTAAATGACAACATAAAGATCATGATCACTACCTTGGGAATCACCGACTTCACCAAGTTAGTGGAAGCTGCAATAAAGGTTGAAAAGGTTAGAATAAGTGAGCAGACCAGAAGAGAAAGACAGCAGAAGAGGAGCCCAGGTCAGTCTAGTTCATCTCCTGCATTTGGGAAGAAGTTCAAGGGTCCATCTACACAGAGTTCAGGTCAATCACAAGGTCAGGGTCAGTCTCAGGGGCCCAGGCCACAGTTTACCCCTAGGAGAGGTCAGTCCACACCATCAGTAGGCAGCAATCTAGGGATGGGGTTCAGGGGACCAGCCCCAGCATCTTCTACATGTCCACATTGTTTGAAATGGCATAAGGGGGAGTGTTGGAGAGTGACTGGTGCCTGCTTAAGGTGTGGGTCAACAGAGCATCAGTTGAAGAACTGTCCACGCAGAACTACTACAGCCGCTCCAACACAAGCAGATAGACCTACTCCTGCACCACAAAGGGGTAGGAAATCTGGCAAATCTGACGCAGTGGGACCATCACAGAGGCCTGCATCTGAGCCAGCAGAGAGGCCAGATAACAGACCACCTGCAAGAGCTTATGCCATTAGAGCTCAGGAGGAGCAAGATGCCCCATACGTCATCAGGGATACGTTCTCCCTCTACACCACATCTGTGCATGCATTAGTGGATCCAGGATCCACTCATTCATACATCTGCATCAACTTACCCGTAGAAAGGGGGATACTAGTAGGGGAGAGTGACCAAGACATTCTGGTCACTAATCCATTGGGCCACAGTGTGGTAGTGAACAAAGTGTACAAGGGTTGCCCGTTAAGGATTCAGGGGTATGAATTCTTGGCAGACCTGATTGAGTTGCCTTTCCATGAGTTTGACGTGATTTTGGGAATGGACTAGTTGTCACGTCATCAGGCAATGGTTGATTGTAAATTGAAGAGAATTTCTTTGAAAACTCCTGAGAGAAATGAGATCACTGTTGTGGGTGAAAGGACAGATTTCCTGTCCAATGTTATCTCAGCCACAGTTGCTAGAAGAATGATGAGAAAAGGCTGTGAAGCCTACCTAGCACATGTGGTGGATACTAGGCAGGCTAAGCCAAACCTGAGTGATATACCCACAGTAAGAGACTTCCCAGATGTATTCCCTGAAGAATTGCCTGGTTTGCCACCAGAAAGGGAAGTCGAGTTTGCTATTGAGACACTGCCGGGTACAGCACCCATTTCCATTGCTCCTTATAGGATGGCACCCACTGAATTGAGGGAGTTAAAAACTCTGTTGCAAGAGTTGCTTGATAAGGGGTTCATACACCCCAGTGTGTCACCATGGGGAGCTCCAGTGCTGTTTGTGAAGAAAAAGGATGGGACTTTGAGGCTATGCATCGATTACCGACAGTTGAATAAAGTGACTGTGAAGAACAAATATTCGTTGCCTAGAATTGATGATCTGTTTGATCAGTTGAAGGGAGCAGGAGTATTTTCCAAAATTAATCTCAGATCAGGGTATCATCAGTTGAGGGTGAAGGATGCAGATGTGCCAAAGACTGCATTCAGGACCCGATATGGGCATTATGAGTTCCTAGTGATGCCCTTTGGCCTAACGAATGCACCAGTAGCATTCATGGACCTTATGAATCATATCTTCCATCCATACCTAGATCGGTTTGTAGTGGTCTTTATTGATGATATTTTAGTGTATTCCAAGACCAGGGAAGAACATGATGAACATTTGAGGATTGTTCTGCAAACCCTGAGAGAAAAGAAGTTGTATGCTAAGTTGTCCAAGTGTGACTTTTGGTTGAATGAGATTGCATTCCTTGGACACATAGTGTCAGCTGATGGGATTAGGGTGGATCCCAAGAAAATAGAAGCAGTGATGGAATGGAAGCCTCCCAGAAATACAACTGAGGTCAGAAGCTTCTTGGGGCTAGCTGGGTATTACAGGAGATTTGTGAAGGGATTTTCCTTAATAGCTGCTCCAATGACCAAGTTGTTACACAAGAATGTCAGATTTGACTGGAATGACAAGTGTCGACCGCTTTGAGAAGTTGAAGGATATGTTGACAGAGGCACCTGTTAACACACACAAAGGTCGGGAAAGGACTTTGTGGTCTACAGTGATGCCTCTCATAATGGGTTAGGGTGTGTATTGATGCAAGAGGGGAAGGTGGTCGCTTATGCTTCCAGGCAGCTAAGGCCACATGAACAGAATTACCCTACCCATGATCTAGAGCTTGCAGCAATTATCTTCGCACTGAAGATATGGAGGCATTACTTGTATGGTGAAAAGTGCTACATTTACACAGACCACAAAAGCACAAATACTTGCAACCTGCAAGGAGCTCAACCTTAGACAGAGACGATGGATTGAGTTCCTGAAGGATTATGATTGTGTAATTGACTACCATCCTGGGAAGGCAAATGTAGTTGCTGATGCTTTGAGCAGAAAATCCATCACAGCTTTGAGATCATTGAATGCCCGTCTATCTTTGGTTCGAGATGGAGCTATTTTGGCTGAGTTGCAAGTGAGGCCAAACCTGTTACAGCAGATTTTAGATGGGCAGAAAGTAGATGAGAAGCTAATGGCTATTATGAGCAAAATCTCTGAGGGAAAAGCAACTGACTTTGAGGTGAAAGCAAATGGGTGTCTCTACTACAAAGGAAGAGTATGTGTACCAGAAAATGGGGAATTGAAAGCCAGTATTCTGAAAGAGGCACATACCAGTGTTTATGCTATGCACCCAGGAAGTACAAAGATGTATCATGATCTGAAACTTCAGTATTGGTGGCCTGGTATGAAGAAAGACATAGCTGACTATGTGACTAAATGTTTGACATGTCAGCAAGTCAAGGCAGAACATCAAGTTCCATCGGGTTTACTACAGCCTATACGCATACCTGAATGGAAATGGGATCGGGTCACCATGGATTTTGTAAGTGGTCTACCTCTCACCCAGAAGAAACATGATGCAGCATGGGTGATAGTGGATAGATTGACGAAGTCAGCACACTTTCTGCCAGTTAGGACTGACTACTCACTGGAGAAGTTAGCAGAATTGTATATCAGTGAGATAGTTAGACTGCATGGAATTCCACTTTCCATCATATCTGATCGAGACCCAAGGTTTACACCGAGATTTTGGAAGAAGTTGCATGAGTCCTTGGATACACAACTCCACTTCAGCACAGCTTTCCATCCTCAGACGGATGGGCAATCAGAAAGAGTAATCCAGGTAAACAATTGAACCAATTGAATTAATACAAATATTGAACTAAAATGATAATAATAACGTGAAATATATGTCAGGTCCTTGAGGATATGCTGAGGAGTTGTGTCATTGAGTTTGAGGGAAGTTGGGATAGATACCTCCCACTGGCAGAATTTGCATACAATAATAGCTACCAAGCTAGTATCCAAATGGCCCCGTATGAAGCACTGTATGGGAGAAAATGTAAAACTCTAGTGTGCTGGACTGAATTGGGTGAAGACAAACTAGTAGGGCCAGACCTGGTGAAACAGACTGAGGAGAAAGTAAAACTAATCAAAGCCAATCTGAAGGTTGCCTCAGATAGACAGAAATCTTATGCCGACCTGAAAAGAAAAGAAATAGAATACACAGTTGGCGACAAAGTGTTCCTCAAGGTGTCACCATGGAAGAAGGTACTGAGGTTTGGAAGAAAAGGTAAGTTGAGCCCTAGGTTCATTGGCCCATATGAAGTCATTGAACGTGTGGGACCAGTAGCCTACAGGCTAGCTTTACCACCAGAGCTGGACAAGATCCACAATGTGTTCCACGTGTCTATGCTAAGAAGATATCGCTCAGATCCTTCACATGTCATCTCCATGGAAGAAATTGAAGTACAACCGGATTTGACATATGAAGAAGAACCCATACGGATTCTGGCTTGGGAAGTGAAAGAGTTGAGAAATAAGCAGATTCCATTGGTGAAAGTGCTTTGGAGGCACCACAACACCGAGGAGGCAACTTGGGAAAGTGAAGAGACGATGAGGCAACAGTTCCCTCAACTGTTTGCATCAGGTAAATTTCGAGGACGAAATTTAAATTAGAGGGGAAGAGTTGTAACACCCTCCCTGTAGCAACTCCGTATATTCTACTGTCCCGGTGACCAGTGTCGGTCCGGACAGCTAGAACGTTCGAAAAAATATTTAAAATAAAGTGAGGAACCATAATTAACTCAAATATTAATAAGAAAAATTTAGGAAAAATTTTAGAAATAAAATACAACTAAGTCAAATGAGCTGGTGCCCAAGTGATGGGTAACCCAGTGGGAAGTTGCAGTTCTCGCAACTAGGAGCCCTAGACCCGGGTAAAAATTTATAAAATAATTTTTGGGACTCCAGAGAAGGGTCATTGAGGTTCCTATGGCATTAGAATGCCAAGAAAATATTTAGAAAAATTTTTCAATCGGTACAGACAATTTTGACCCGTTAGGCCAAACGGAGGGCATTTTGGTCATTTCGCCTTCAGAGGCGATTTTTGGCCGACTTGTCCAGTTGAGTAAATAATTATTATGACATAAAATGTGAATTAATATTGATGAAAAATTTATAAAAAAAAATGAGAAATGAAAATAAGAAAACAAAAGTAAAAAGAAATGTAAGTTAATGAGAATTGTGACATCATAATGATGTCATTTAAAATTGTCCACCAATAACCATACAACAAATACATATAAAACAAATAAAAGAGGCTGAAAATAAAAGAAAAAAAAAATCATCTTCCTCCTTAGAACCAAACCAGCCGAAACCCTCCTCCCCTCTCCCTCCATTGATTTTCAACCAAAGCTTTATTTCTCTCCTCATTTCACCATAAACCCTCCTACTTCTTTCACTAAAACTCATCCTTGCACCTTGCATAACCCTTAGGCAGAAAAAAGAAAGAGAAAAGGTGAAGAATTAAAGCTCTTGAAAAGCTCTTAAGTGAGGTTAGTGCTATATTTTCCCTCTCACTCTTTTTAATTTTGTTAGAACATCAATTTAAGATAAGAAATTATAAAAATTTGAAGTAAATTATACATCTTAGAGTACCTTCAATTTTCGGCAGCCATGAACTTTCTTGAGGTTGATGGCTTGAATGGAATTAAAATCTATGGATGTCCCTTGATGTGTATAAGTGAATTAAAAACCTTAATGGCATGTATATTGTAAGATTTGAGAACTTAGGAATTAGGGTTTTGAGGGAAATTTTAGTTTCATTTATGTAATGGTGAATGAACATTTTAAGGGTCAATTAGTGACCATTTGAAGTAAGTTGACCATAATTTGGAGTGAAGTATAGTGTTACAAACTGATTTGGTGGGCTGCCTAGTGAAAGCAGCAGGTGAGGCTGTGAGTCCAGCCTGTTTGGACAGCCATAACTTTGCCTGTGTAGATTCAATTGGTGTTTGGCCAATTGGACATGAAACTAGACACATAATGGCACAATTTTGGTGAAGAAACCATAGCCAAAGGACCAAAGAAAGTGGACCAAAAACTGGTCCCAATCCGGATATCCTGCAACCAGATTCTGCAGAATGACCAAATGAACAGTAATTGTTCATTTGGCCTTAACTCATTGTAGAATGGCCCATTTGACCTGAAATTTTTACAGCAACAAGTTAAGATATAGACAAACAACTTTCATGGAGAAACCTACCCCAAATTCTGACCAGAACCTATCCAACAAGGAAGTTTCAGTCACTGTTCACTGCACTGTAGATATGGTCAATTCTGCAATTTTTCAATCCGGCCAGCTGTGGTTTTTGGACCATAACTGGAGCTACAGAACTCCAAATGGAGTGATCCAAAAAGGAAATTCAACTAGACAAAATAAGGAACAACTTTCATGTTTACCATTTCTTCAAATTCCCACTGTAACAGTCACTAATGGAACAGTAAAGTTAGGGTACAAAAACTGAAAATTCTGCTCCCTTAGTTCTAAGCTTAGAAATGGTATTGGTGATTAATTCCAACAAGTTTAAATGCAAAATGTGGTACATTGGGAGTGTTAAAACCAATGTACCTAATTTCTATGCAAAAGTCAATATTTTTGTTGACCAATGAAGTGAATAGTGACCCCAAAACTTGAAATTCAAAAATTGAAGAATTCAAAAGTATCAAATGCCCTAGTATACCTAACAAGATTGGTTTGGATAGTTTGGCATGCCAATAGGGTTCAGTTAGCAGTACTGCACATGACATTATGTCATTCTGTGTTTTCATGGCTTTTAGCCATTCTGACCTTGTGTTGAGATTTGGCCTTGTGCCTGATGTTATTACAGCTTATTAGCTGTTCTGTTGCACACCGGGAGATGCATATGTGACCGATGGTGTGACGGCCCGAGGTACTAGATACTCAGTGCCAGTTTACCCGTTTATCCAGTCCAGTCGTCCAGTATAGGTTACTTGGGCAACCAAAAGAATGAAAGTGGATAAAGTTAACAAAATAAATGATTATAACAAGTACAAAACCAGTAAAATATCGATACATTCAATACATATTTATTTTCTGCTATTCCTTTTATTTTATTATTGCACCACTAAGCATTATTACTTAGCGCATTGCTTTTGCCACGCGTAGGTTCTGGAGATACTGATCGAGAGCCCAGTAGACCGCAGACTGGGTGAGACCATCCTGCAGCTCTGCATAGTGTCCGTGTCACCTCACCTTCTATAGTGCATTGGTAGGATACTAGGTTTCATTTTGGTATTTTTTAACTAACTTTTATTTTCTCATATGTAATTGAACTTATGTAATGTATTTTGATGTTCATGTAAATAATGAGAATTGTGTTTGTGAATGGAAAACATGATTATCACATGAGATGAATGATTGAGAAATGAAATTGAAAAATATGGAGATTGTGATAATTGAGTTTGAGATGATTGAATATAATTATTGGAAATGTTTTTCACAGGTTCCGAAGAACTGTTTCCTCCATTTTTAGCCGGTACTCTGCCGGATTTTCTATAAAATTTTCGGAACCTCAAATAAATTATAATTTCAATAAATGGCTTAAATGAATTATATTTCACAAGTTATATTCAAAATTAATTAAGATAAAATAGAGTGTTCCGGTACACCGTGTGACATATCTTACTCGGATATACTGTAGACGGGTAAGGGGTGTCACACAAATTATGCCATTAACCCAATCAAATTAATGAGCAAAGTTGACTCTCTAAATCTGCAAAACTGTAGATTTACCACATGAATAGTAAAGTTTCAATGGCTATAACTCTCTCTAGAAAACTCTGATTTAGGTGATTCTTGAACCGATGGAAACCTAAGACATAATAGAACATTTCATATGAAGAAAATTAGACCAAATTATGGACTTAACTTGATCAAACTGCTGAACGAAATTGGATCAGTAAATCTGCCAGAAATAAATTCTACAGCATGAACAGTAACTGTATTTTGGTTATAACTTGAGCTAAAAAACTCCAATTGGAGTGATTCAAAAAGGAGAATAAACTAAAGACAATAGGGAACATTTTCTATGAAGAAAGTTTTGCCAAATTCCAACAGTAAAAGGACCAATGAAACAGTGCAACTTAGGACTCCAAAACTGAAAATTGGCAATTTTGCCTAAAAGACCTAAGTTTTGAGAAAATGACCAAAACCAACAAATTTAGTGACCAAAATGTGGTGTGTGAGTGAAAGTGGAGTTCCCATACCTATTAAACCTTAGAAAGTCAACAATTTAACTTGAATAGTGTAGTGAATAGTAACCCAAAACACAAAATTTCAAGAACGTCGAGTTAAGCGCGTTAGAGGTAGGTAAAAGTAAAGCTAAATTTATTTTGGATTTATTTTAAGTTCTAGTACTGAAACACTGTAAAATTGTGTGTTTCAGTTGGAAAGAATACCGAGAAAGAACCCGAGGAACCGAGTCAAGGCCAAGAGGCGACTCGCTTGAGGTTTGTGCACAACTAACTCTTTTGTTATTTTTCAATTCCAAATTGATTTGAAATAAATTTATTGTATGATTTATGATTTTTGTTGTGTTGAGAATTTTAACTTATTGAATGAAATTGTATAATTTGAATATAAATTTTCTTATGCTTTTAAGGATTTATTGCATTATTTTAAGGATTGTAAATTTTAAGTTTGATGTGTTGCCAACCTTGAGCATGAATTTATGATGATTAAATATGTTAATGATTTGTAAACACTTTGTAAATAGAAATTGTTTTGAATATAATTTGAAACCACAATTGACATGACAAAATATGTTGTGAATTCTCATTAGCTTGTCTAGTGAGATAACTCCTCCACCTGATGGGGCAAGTTTCTTCCTCTCTGGCTTGCCAGTTGGGGAATGATGTGAATGAGTACTCATATATACTAGCTAGTCTTTGTTTCTCCCTTTTAGCCTCGGTTATTGGGAGAATGTGAAATGTCGTGGTGTACAACACTGCATCTATTTAAATTTTGGGTCATGGGTTCGACTGTGTGTATTGTTGGCAGCGCCCTTTAAATTATGCATGATTTGATAAATTGTGATTGAAATAAATAATTTGTCAGTGATTCAAAAAAATTTGTATTGTTTCGGAATTTAAAAGAAATGTAAATAAATAGTTACTATTTGATCAAAATGTTATTCAAATGAATAATTTGCATGAATGATAATGTTGATTTATGAAGGTCATGGATTTTGAAGAATTTAGAAATTTTAAAATTCTATTTGTTATGAATTCTCAAGCATAATTTGTATTAAGTTTTAAATTATTAGTTTGTGCACCACTGAGTTTACCACTCAGCGATAGCTTTGTATGCTGTCGCAGATATAGAGACTAGAGGAGCAGCAGATTGAGCTACTGAGGACAGGGGAGCTACCTGCTAGAAGTTATCGGGTATAATTTATACCCTGACTGTAAATATTCATTTTGATGTATGTATTGCACATAATTGTATGAACTTGTAAAATCAGTCTTGAGCAGTTTGTACAAAGTTTGTATAAAGTTGTAATAAATTTAGTTTGGATTTTCTTAATGTAAATTTCTAGTATGATGAATATAAATTGTTTTGTCTCTAATGAAATATGAGTGGAACTATTTTATTTAAACTGAATAAAATGTATTGCTAGTATTTTGAGGATTATTGAATTTTAAACTTGAGAAATTGATTGAAATGATTATGGAGTTGTTGAAATGGATTGAGTTTGATTGTGAAATTGAAGTGGTTGTTGAGAAAAATTTTTAGAAATGCTTTTTACAGGTATTTGAAGAACTGGTTTCTCAAAATACAAACAGAACTCTGTCAAAATTTTTATAAAATTTGCGAAAAACTAAAATGGACCAAAAATATTAACTAGATTTACTTTTAATCAAATGTTTTAAATACCTATTAGAAAATGCTCACCACTTATCAAAAATAAGAAAATTGTTTTAAAATCCCTTGTAGGGTACTTAATGAGTTATCGGTAGGTGAAGTTCGGTAGTTCATTAGGTATTCTACGGGATCATGTTATGTCTTACAGAGGGGTAAGGTGTGACATGTTTTAGTGGTATCAAAGCAAAATTTTTTAAGTATGTTTTAACTTAAGAATTTGTATCTTTCCTTGTTAAGTACAACTGCTCAAAGTCCATAGTTGTTACATACAGTACATTTATATCATAAATATGAACTAACGGGGAGAAATCTCCTTCTGTTGGGTGTACAGGAAATAGAAAAAAAATTCCTGTGAATAGATATGGATAAGAGGGATAAAATTATAGAGCAGTCTGATACAACTAACGTACAAAGAGAGGCCCCAGTTTCATAGAGCGTTGGAGGTCCAACTGAACCAATCCCTCCTATACAAATTACTGCACAAACAGCCCAGCAGATGGCCATGTTCTGTCAGCAAATGGCTGATAATCTATCAGCCCGGCCCCAAGTACAAACTCAACCCCCTCAAGAACAGCATGAAAAAGAGAAAAGTGGAAAATCTATTGGTCAAAGTTCGAGTAGTAATTTGGGAAAGAGAAAAGATTTTGAGGGACCCCAAGCTCTCAAGTATGAGAGAGACAGATCTTCAGGGCGGAATCAATCAAGAACCATTCGTCAAAGAACCAGAAGTTCCTACCCTACCTGTCTCTGTGACGTTTGTGGGAATTGGACATTTCGCCCAAGATTATACTAGCGCACGTCGAGTTATGCCACATACTAGACCAAAGGAATCAGTTTGAGGTTCTGATTTTAGAGACTCATTAATAGTCAGTAGGGGCAGAGGCAAAAGTAAAGACAACACTTCAGGTAATCCTCGTACAATGGACCAACCCGAGCAGAGGAATACACTAGAAAGAGGGAACGCCGTGCATCGAGGGGAATAAGCAAAGACTTCAGATGTAGTTGCCGGTATGTCCTTAACTTGTGAAAGGAATAATTATGTACTATTTGATTCCGGCTCTACTTGTTTATATGCTAATGCTAAAATTATATGTTCTACTGCTATCCCTTACATGGAGATAAATTTTAATGTGTTAGTAATTAGTCTTTTAGGATAAGAATTGCGATAATAAGCATGATTGGAATTAATTTTGAAAAAGTTTCTAGTGAGAGACATCTCCTAGACCATAATAAATTATAAAGTTAATTAGTAAGCCTAATTAGGTAAGGCAAGAGGACCTAAAAGTAAGTTGTAGTAATATATCTGTCCTAGATGGAAGTAAAGGTATTACTGTTGATAGATGTCAGTAAGTACCATAATCAAAATAAGTTTAAGATATTAGTGGATTTGAAAGAAATAAAATATAGGGAAGTTTGCTCTATTGGGATGTATCGTAGTAACTATGCAATATTCTTGATGTTTGTGCTGTAAGCTGCAGATTACAGTATTGACTTGAGATTTATTGTGTAGAGCTATGTACTACCCAATAGTACATAAGGATAAGAATAGTTATAAATGATTTTCGCTTTGGTACAAATATACCAGAATAGAGTTTTATTATTAGAACTGAGTTTGAAAATCCTAATTCGGGATTTAAAACTCTATAATTAGAATATCAAAATATCATGGTTACAAGGTAGTGAGAGTTAAAGACTCCGTTACCCTAGCATGAATTATAGTACACCAAGAATTATTATGGGACTAGAGATTTTAGCATGGTAAAAATTTAAAAATAACACCTATAGGGCTAAGTCATCCAGTCTCCGATATGGAGTTTATAGTTGTTCTGGTATTGCAATGGATCTTTTGCTCAAAGTTTAGTAAGGAACAGTATTCTATTTGTGTAACGGTAAGACACAAAATATAATTTTGTTTTCCTAGAAGAGACAGGATGCTATGAATGACAATTATAACTTATAAAATAGTTAAGAAATGATATTCTACTGATAATAGTAATTCGATAGGAACTAGTTGGCCAGGTATTCTTTAGGAAGAGCACAATTTTATTCTGCGGATCATAAGGATTAGATTAGAATTCAAGCGGAACTTTTGAATAGCATGGGAAACAGGAGAGTCCGGTAGACTCCCTTCTTAAGATTAAAGAATTGTTTATGGTAAAAAAAAAAGGTAATGATCACAGACCAGCGGAAAATAAGCTACAGAATATTGATAGATAAAAGAGTTGTGGAAGTAAAAATTTGAATATTTAGTGCGAATGTAATAAAGAAACATTATAAATATTAGTTAAAGTGTTGACTATAATGGTCAGAGGACCAAATCAAGTAATATTGAAGTATAGTGGATTTATTAGGGATGATAAGAGGTACTAAATTACGACTCGACAGCCAAGTTAAGGAAGAAGATAAGATTGAGGAATAAAATAATTAAAGTTAAGTTGTGGAATGAAAAGAAACAAATAGAACAGTAAGAAATGAGAAAAACACTAGATGAGAATTTGCCACCAGGGCAAACGACTTACTTAAGACGCTAATGATATCCCGAACTATTTTATCAAGGAGCAAATAAGTTAAACAAAAGCAAACAAGATAATGCAAAATGGCACATAGGCCTTGGTCATAAATGGAGATAGTAAGATAATGGTTATGGACCTATGGCCAAGAAAGAGATAAGCAGTTCATATACGACCAACAAGGTCATTTAAGAAAAAAGACTATAAAGGAAAATAATTGTTAAAACAACAACAAGAAAAGACTAAAATATTCTAAACTAAACTGAAGGTTACATCAAATGATCAAGAGATTTGATAAGAAAAGAGTAAAACTAAGTTCTCACCCATAGGATCATACAAGGTCCTAGAAAGAGTGGATCCACTAGCACACAAATTTGCTTACCTCTAAAATTGAAATGAAATTGAATCTAACTTATGCCAGAAGCTCATAAGAAACTTGGCGCACGAGGTAAGCAATTGATGAGTAAATAGTGTTGGTTAAAGTGCTACAGCATTATTCCGACTATGAAGCTACACAGAAATGTGAGAAAAATACGAGAAAACAATATGTATGACTATTTGAGGACAGATAGTGAACATAATTTCGAGGATGAAATTATTTTAAGGGGAAGAGAATTGTAACATCCCTATTTGTATAGCCTGGTATATTTCACTGTTCCCGTGACCGGTGTCGGTCCGGACAATTAAGGGGATTAGAACCATACTTAAGACAACTAGATAAACCATAAACACAAATAATTAGTAATGTCCAATTAGTTAAGTATAAACAAGAAAAACTGAACATAGGAAGTTAAACGAGCTGAGAGTCACAGCGATGGGTGACCGTCTCGAGAACGACTACGAAGTCGATTTAAACTCAAATTTCAAACCGTAAAATGTGACACAGCGGTCCTTAGGACCCTTATAAACACAATGGAAAAGAGAAAATCATGAAAAAGAACTATTAAGCCAGTCAAATAATTAGGTCAGGGAGCCGAAAGAAATATGGAATTAATTGCAAACCGGGATGAACCGACGAGGGGCAATTTGGTCAAGTGACCCCGACAGCTGACTCATGACCTAACTGTCAAATAAAATCGGAGAAAAGAAAATTTTAGAATTGAGAATTAAATTAAAAAACTAATAGAAAAAAAATAGAAAAAAAAAAAGAAAAAAAATGAAAAAGTCAAAAGGTGATGACATCATGCATGACCTTATGCATGATGCCATAAAAACAATACTTAATATATTTATTTAATTGGGATTTTTGGGTCTTCCATAAGGATAAAAAAAAAACAAAAGGAAAAAAAAAAAAAACTAAAAGCCTCATCTTCCTCACCATTTTCGTCTCTCTCTCTCTCACTCTCTCCCTTACTCTCACTTTACCTCCATGGAAGCTTATTTTTAAGCTTGAAGAAATTAAAATCCCACCATAAAAAATTTATTTACCATAATTAAACCTTGCTAACTCAAGTAGAAAAGAAGATTGGAGGACAAAAGAAAGAGGAAAAGTGAAGGAAAATCAAGCTTGGCAATTCAAGAAAATTTGACAAGTGAGGTTAGTACTTGTTTCCCTTTCTTTCCTTCTTCGAGCTTTGAAATTAAGTTGAGATGAGTGTAAATTGTATGAAAATTTAAAGAAAATGATAACTTATGAAGGGACAAACAATTCAACAGCCATGAGGGTTTGGGGAAAGTGATATGTTTCACTTCAATAAATCATGCATGCAAGTCAATCTAAGTGAGTAGGTGTTAGTGCTACACTTTAAATTGCATGAATGGAACAAATATGTTAATTAGGGTTTTGAACATTAGGGTTTAGAGACCAAAAAGGTGAAAAACTTGTAAATGGTGTTTTTGACCTAATTTGAAGTGAGAAATGGTCATTTGTGACCTAATTAAGTGTGTTAGAAGTGTTCAAATCAAAGCCAAATTCGGATTGGGTATGTAGCATGACCAAAAATCAACTTTGAAGGACCAAAAATGAAATTTTACAAGTACAATTGGTATGGGACCAATTGGGACTGAAAATAGGCACTAAATGTCACAATTTTCATTTAGGAAGCATGCCCAAAATGTGACCAAAACCTAGTGAACAAACTGACCAAACTTGAAAATCTGCAGTATGAACAGTACATATGAACAGTAATCGTGTTTGGGTCATAACTCGAGCTAATCAAGTCAAAATGACCTGAACTTTTACCAGTGGTTAGATGACATATAGACCTAAAACTTTCATGAAGAACACCAACCCAAATTATGCCATTAACCTAATCAAATTAGTGAGCAAAGTTGACTCACTGAATCTGCAAAACTGCAGATTTACCACATGAACAGTAAAGTTTCAATGGCTATAACTCTCTCTAGAAAACTCCGATTTAGGTGATTATTGAACCGATGGAAACCTAAGACATATTAGAACATTTCATATGAAGAAAATTACACCAAATTATGGACTTAACTTGATCAAATTGCTGAACGAAATTGGATCAATAAATCTGCCAGAAATAAATTCTGCAGCATGAATAGTAACTGTATTTTAGTTATAACTTGAGCTACAAAACTCCAATTGGAGTAATTCAAAAAGGAGAATAAACTTAAGACAATAGAAAACATTTTCTATGAAGAAAGTTTTGCCAAATTCGAACAGTAAAAAGACCAATGAAACAGTGCAACTTAGGACTCCAAAACTGAAAATTGGCAATTTTGCCTAAAAGACTTAAGTTTTGAGAAAATGACCAAAACCAACAAATTTAGTAACCAAAATGTGGTATGTGGGTGAAGTTGGAGTTCCCATACCTATTAAGTCTTAGAAAGTCAACAATTTGACTTGAATAGTAACCCGAAACACAAAATTACAAGAACGTCGAGTTAAGCGCGTTAGAGCTAGGTAAAAGTGAAGCTAAATTTATTTTGGATTTATTTTAAGTTCTAGTACTGAAAAACTGTAAAATTGTGTGTTTCAGTTGGAAAGAATACCCGAAAAGAACCCGAGGAACCGAGTCAAGGGCAAGAGGCGACTCGCTTGAGGTTTGTGCACAACTAACTCTTTTGTTATTTTTCAATTCCAAATTGATTTGAAATAAATTTATTGTATGATTTATGATTTTTGTTGTGTTGAGAATTTTAACTTATTGAATGAAATTGTATAATTTGAATATAAATTTTCTTATGCATTTAAGGATTTATTGCATTGTTTTAAGGATTGTAAATTTTAAGTTTGATATGTTGCCAACCTTGAGCATGAATTTATGATGATTAAATATGTTAATGATTTGTAAACACTTTGTAAATAGAAATTGTTTTGAATATGATTTGAAACCACAGTTGACATGACAAAATATGTTGTGAATTTTCATTAGCTTGTCTAGTGAGATAACTCCTCCACTTGATGAGGCGAGTTTCTTCCTCTCTGGCTTGCCAGTTGGGGAATGATGTGAATGAGTACTCATATATACTAGCTAGTCTTTGTTTCTCCCTTTTAGCCTCAGTTATTGGGAGAATGTGAAATGTCGTGGTGTACAACACGACATCTATTTGAATTTTGGGTCATGGGTTCGACTGTGTGTATTGTTGGCAACACCCTTTAAATTATGCATGATTTGATAAATTGTGATTGAAATAAATAATTTGTCAGTGATTCAAAAATTTTTGTATTGTTTCGGAATTTAAAAGAAATGTAAATAAATAGTTACTATTTGATCAAAATGTTATTCAAATGAATAATTTGCATGAATGATAATGTTGATTTATGAAGGTCATGGATTTTGTAGAATTTAGAAATTTTAAAATTCTATTTGTTATGAATTGTCAAGTATAATTTGTATTAAGTTTTAAATTATTAGTTTGTGCACCACTGAGTTCACCACTCAGCGATAGCTTTGTATGCTGTCACAGATATAGAGACTAGAGGAGCAGCAGATTGAGCTGCTGAGGACAGGGGAGCTACCTGCTAGAAGTTATTGGGTATAATTTATACCCTGACTGTAAATATTCATTTTGATGTATGTATTGCACGTAATTGTATGGACTTATAAAATCAGTCTTGAGCAGTTTGTACAAAGTTTGTATAAAGTTGTAATAAATTTAGTTTGGATTTTCTTAATGTAAATTTCTAGTATGATGAATATAAATTATTTTGTCTCTAATAAAATATGAGTGGAACTATTTTATTTAATCTGAATGAAATGTATTGCTAGTATTTTGAGGATTATTGAATTTTGAACTTGAGAAATTGATTGAAATGATTGTGGAGTTATTGAAATGGATTGAGTTTAATTGTGAAATTGAAGTGGTTGTTGAGAAAAATTTTTAGAAGTGCTTTTTACAGGTATTTGAAGAACTAGTTTCTCAAAATACAGACAGAACTCTGTCAAAATTTTTAAAAATTTTGTGAAAAACTAAAATGGACCAAAAATATTAACTAGATTTACTTTTAATCAAATGTTTTAAATACCTATTAGAAAATGCTCACCACTTATCAAAAATAAGAAAATTGTTTTAAAATCCCTTGTAGCGTACTTAATAAGTTATCGGTAGGCGAAGTTCGGTAGTTAATTAGGTATTCTACAGGATTATGTTATGCCTTACAGAGGGGTAAGGTGTGACAGGAAAGACACCGGTCACCGGAGCAGTAGAACGCATTACCGAACATAGGGGTGTTACACCATTCAAAGTTCTGCATAGTGTCCGTGTCATCTCACAAACTTCAGTGCATTGGTAGGAACACTAGGTCCCATTTTGGTATTTTGTACTATTTGTATTTTGTAATTAAACTTTTATTTTCTCACGTATATTTGAAACTCATGTAATATATTTTGGTATTAATGCAAATATTTCTAATTTGTGTTTATAAATGAAAATTGAGTATTTATTTACGATTTGTACATGATTATCATGTGAAATGAATGAATGACAAATGGAACCATTTTTGAGAAATGGTTGAGAAATATTTAGATTATATTGATACAATGGAGTTTGAGAATGAATGAAAATGTATTGGAAGTGTTTTTTACAGGTTCCGAAGAACTGTTTTCTCCATTTTTAGTCGGTACTCTGCCGGATTGTTTAAAAAATTTTCGGAACCTCAAATGAATTTATAATTTCAATAAATGACTTCAATGAGTTAAATTTCACAAATTGCACTTCATAACCATGAAGAAATAAATTAAGGAAGGATAAAAAAATAATTGAGATAAAATATGATGTTTCGATACACTGTGTGGCATATCTTGCTCAGCTATACTGTAGATGGGTAAGGGGTGTCACACTGAGTGTGTGTGTAGCTCCAATGTAACACCCTCCCGGTAACTACTCCGTACATCCTACTGTTCCGGTGACCGGTGTCGGTCCGGACAACTAGAATGTCCAGAAAAATATTTAAATTAAAGTCAGGGACCATAATTAACTCAAATATTAATAAGAAAAATTTAGTAAAAATTTTAGAAATAAAATACAACCAAGTCAAACGAGCCGGTGCCCTAGCGATGGGTAACCAGAGGGAAGTTGCGGTTCTCGCAACGAGGAGCCCTAGACCCGGGGGAAAAATTATAAAATAATTTTTGGGACTCCAGAGAAGGGTTATTGAGGTTCCCATGGCATTAGAATGCCAAGAAAATACCTAGAAAAATTTTTCAATCGGTACAGACAATTTTGACCCGTTAAGCCAAACGGAGGGCATTTTGGTCATTTCGCCTTCCGAGGTGATTTTTGGCCGACTTGTCCAGTTGAGTAAATAATTAATATAACATAAAATATGAATAAACATTACTAGAAATTAAATTGAAAATGAGTAGTGGAGGAAAGAAAAGAAAATGAGGAAAAGAGGTATTTATGACATCATGGTGATGTCATTAAGAAAACAATGACCAATCAAAATTAAGCCATTATTTGACTAACTATTAAAAGAGATAAGAGAAGACCAAATTGATAAAATGCAGCAGCCATCTCCCTTTCAAGAAAACCAGCCGAAACTTCCTCAACTCCTCCCTCCATTGATGTTCACTCCAAACCTTCAATTTCCTCTTCAATTCACCCTAAAACCCTAGAAACCCTTCACTAAAATTTGCCCTAGCACCTTGCTAAAGCTTTTGGCAACCAAGAAGGAGAAAGAAAGTGAGGTTTAAGGGCTTGGAAAATTCTGCCACTTGTGGTTAGTGCACTTATATCCATAAAACTCTTTATTTTCATGGTTTGGGACTTGAAACTTAGTGAGAATTGTGGTTTAAATGAACATAAACCTATGTGTTTGAGCTTGTGAATTTCGGCAGCCCTAGCTATGGAATAGGAGGAAGTGTTTTTGATGAGCTTAAAGTGAATTAGAAACCATGTTTGAAGTTTATAAACATAAGAATGGTGAATTAATAGCTAACTAAGGTAAAGTGTAGAAATCATGGCAATGCAAATGAAATCATGTCCAAAAGACCAAAGCAAGAGGACCAAAACTTGGCCCCAATCCGGACACCCTGCACTGATTCTGCAGAATTGACCAAATGAATAGTAACTGTTCATTTGGCCATAACTCACTGTAGATTTGGTCAATTGACCTGAAATTCTTACAGCAACAAGTTAATACATAGACAAACAACTTTCATGAAGGAACCTACCCCAAATTATGGCCAGAACCTAACCCAAATGGTAGTGGAAGTTACTGTTCCTGTTACTGTAGATATGGTATTTTCTGCAGAATGGGAATCCAGCCAGCTGTGGTTTTTGGACCATATCTGGAGCTACAAAACTCCAAATGGAGTGATTCAAAAAATGAAATTCAACTAGACAAAATAAGGAACAACTTTCATGTTTTACATTTCTTCAAATTCCCACAGTAACAGTATCCAATGGAACAGTGAAGTTGACTCACCAAAACTGAAAATTCTGCTTGTGTGGGTTTACACTTTGAAATGGTATTAACACTTAATGCCAACAAGTTTTAAACACCAAATGTGGTATGTTGGGAGTGCCAAAGTCAATGTACATATTTTCTATCCAAAAGTCAACATTTTTGTTGACCAATGAGGTGAATAGTAACACCAAAACATGAAATTCACAAATTGAAGAATTTAAAAGTTTCAAATGCCCTAGTATACCTAACAAGATTGGTTTTGATAGTTTGGCATGCCAATAGGGTTCAGTTAGCAGTACTGCACATGGCAATATGCCATTCTGTGATTTCATGGCTTTTAGCCATTCTGACTTTGTATTGAGACTTGGCCTTGTGCCTGATATTATTTACAGCTTGTTAGCTGTTCTATTGCACACCGGGAGATGCATATGTGACCGATGGTGTGATGGCCCGAGGTACTAGGTACCCAGTGCCAGTTTACTCGTTATCCAGTCCAGTCGTCTAGTGTAGGTTACTTGGGGCAACCAAATGAATAAAAGTGAACAACGTTAATGAAATCACGAATGTACCAATACTAAACAAAGAAAGCATACACATTCCATACACATTTAATTTCTTGCTATTTTCTTCTATTATATTATTGCACCACTAAGCATCATTGCTTAGCGCGTTGCTTTTGCCACGCGTAGGTACTGGAGATCCCGATCGGGAGCCCAAGAGACCACGTGACCGGGTGAGTCCGTCCTGCAGCTTCGCTGTCCTTGTCATCTCAACTTCTGCAGTGCATTGGTAGGACACTAGGTGTCATTTTGGCATTCTGTAATTAATTTTGATTTTCTCATATGTATTTGGATCTATGTAATGTATTTTGATGTTTATGTAAATAATGAAAGTTATGGTTATAAATGCAAAACTTGAGCATTTATTTATTGTTTGTATATGAGGAATGAATGATTGAAAAATGTTGAGAATTTGATAAATGGAGTTGAGATGATGAAATATGAATATAGGAAGTGTTTTTCACAGGTGTTCAAGAACTGGTTTCTCCATTTTTAGCCAGACTCACCGGATTTTCTATAAAATTTTCGGAACCTCAAATAAATTATAATTTCACTAATGACTTAAATAAAACATATTTCACAAGCTATAATCAAAATTATTGATGAAAATTTATTAAGGTATAATAGAGTGTGCCAGTACACCGTGTGACATAGCTTGCTCCTGCTAATCAGACGCAGTAAGGGGTGTCACATTTAGTGGTATCAGAGCACGGTTTAGGCGTTTCTGGGCCTAGATTGAGTTCATACCATGCATTGCATTTGTAAGAGTCGAGGTGACACTAAAGCAGATCTGATTATCTTTCTTATTTTGAATAGGATATGGATCCTTCATCTCAGAGAGCCGTTGAGGAGGAAGTGGAGAGTCATGCTCCACTGCAGCAATGAGACTGGGGCATGAGAGAATCTGCCCGCCACTCAAGCAGAGCTCGCTCAGCCTCCACAGCCATGTTCCAACAAATGGCCGACTTCTTGGACAAATGGCCGGGGTAATGCCAAGACCACCACCACCACCACTAGCTCCACAGTAAATCACACCTAGAAAGGCTAAGGAAGTTTGGAGTCGTGGACTTCTATGGCAAGAGAGAAGATGACTCATTGCGGTAGAATTGGTTGAATGCAATGGCAGAGTCCTAAAACAACTCCACCGCACTCCAGAGCAAAACCCGAAGTCGCCATATCTTTGCCGCAAGACGATGCCTACGAATGGTGGGACATCGTGTTCAGTGAAGTGCAGTAAGTCAGAATTTGGGACTTCTTCCTCTCTCAATTAAACAAGAAATATGTGCGTACTGTATACCTGGAACAGAGAAGAAGATAGATCATTAATCTGAGGCAGAGGCAGTTGTACGTGGCCGAAACTGAGAAGGAGTTAGTTCGATTGAGCCGCTATGGAAGGGAGATAGTCCCTAATGAAGTTGAAAGGTGCAAGAGATTTGAAGAGGGACTAAATGACAACATCAAGATCCACTCACCGCCTTGGGAATCACTGCACTTACCAAGTTAGTGGAAGCTGCAATAAAGGTTGAAAAAGTAAGAATCAGTGAGCAGACCAGAAGGGAGAGACAGCAGAAGAGGGGACCGGGTCAGTCTAGTTCAGCTCCTGCATTTGGGAAGAAGTTCAAGGGTCCCCCTGCACATAGTTCAGCTCAGCCACAGGGTCGTGGTCACCTCAGGGCCCAGTGCCACGCTCACCCCTAGGAGAGGTCACCCACACCATCGGGCGCCTCTCGAGGATGGGGTTCAGGGGACCAGCCCCAACATCTTCTGCATGTCCACACTGCCTTAAATGGCACAAGGGGGAGTGTTGGAGAGTAACTGGTGCCTGCTTGAGATGTGGGTCGACAGAGCATCAGCTGAGAAATTGTCCACGCAGAACCACTACAACTGCTCCAACACAAGCAGACAGACCTGCTCCTGCACCACAGAGAGGTAGAAAATCTGGTAAATCTGAGGCTGTTGGACCATCACAGAGGCTCAGATCTCGAGCCACAGAGAGGCCCGATGCCAGACCACCAAAGAAGAAATTATGCCCTGAGAGCTCAGGAGGAGCAAGATGCCCCGGACGTCATCAGGGGTACGTTCTCCCTCTACAATACTCCTGTGCATGCATTGGTGGATCCAGGATCCACTCATTCCTACATTTGCATCAACCTACCCGTAGAAAGGGGGATACTAGTAGGGGAGAGTGACCAAGACATTCTGGTCACTAATCCATTGGGCCACAGTGTAGTGGTGAATAAAGTATACAAGGGTTGCCCGTTAAGGATTCAAGGGTATGAATTCTCGGCAGACCTAATTGAGTTACCCTTCCATGAGTTTGACGTGATATTGGGAATGGACTGGTTGTCACGTCATCAGGCAATAGTTGATTGCAAATTGAAGAGAATTTCTCTAAAAACTTCAGAGGGTAATGAGATCACAGTTGTAGGGGGAAGGACAGATTTCTTGTCCAATGTCATCTCAGCCACAGTTGCAAGAAGAATGATGAGAAAAGGCTGTGAAGCCTACCTAGCACATGTGGTGGATACTAGGCAGGCTAAGCCAAACCTGAGTGACATACCCACAGTGAGAGACTTCCCAGAGGTATTTCCTGAAGAATTGCCTGGTTTGCCACCAGAAAGGGAAGTTGAATTTGCTATTGAGACACTACCGGGTACAGCACCTATTTCCATTGCTCCTTATAGGATGGCACCCACTGAATTGAGGGAGTTGAAAACTCAGTTGCAGGAGTTGCTTGATAAGGGGTTCATACGCCCCAATGTGTCACCATGGGGAGCTCCAGTGCTGTTTGTGAAAAAGAAGGATGGGACTTTGAGACTATGCATCGATTACCGGCAGTTGAATAAAGTGACTGTGAAGAACAAATATCCGTTGCCTAGAATTGACGATCTGTTTGATCAGTTGAAAGGAGCAGGAGTATTTTCTAAGATTGATCTCATATCAGGGTATCATCAGTTGAGGGTGAAGGATGCAGATGTGCCAAAGACTGCATTCAGGACCCGATATGGGCATTATGAGTTTCTAGTGATGCCCTTTGGCCTAACAAATGCACCAGCGGCATTCATGGACCTTATGAACCGTATCTTCCATCCATACCTGGATCGGTTCGTAGTGGTCTTTATTGATGATATTCTGGTGTACTCCAAGACCAGGGAAGAACATGATGAACATTTAAGGATTGTTCTGCAAACCCTGAGAGAAAAGAAGTTGTATGCTAAGTTGTCCAAGTGTGACTTTTGGCTGAATGAAATAGCATTCCTTGGACACATAGTGTCAGCTGATGGGATTAGGGTGGATCCCAAGAAAATAGAAGCAGTGATGGAATGGAAGCCTCCCAGGAATACAACTGAGGTCAGAAGCTTCTTGGGGCTAGCTGGGTATTACAGAAGATTTGTGAAGGGATTTTCCCTAATAGCTGCTCCAATGACCAAGTTGTTACACAAGAATGTCAGATTTGACCGAATGACAAGTGTCGACCGCTTTGAGAAGTTGAAGGCTATGTTGACAGAGGCACCAGCAGCACTGCCAAGGTCGAAAGGACTTTGTGGTCTACAGTGATGCCTCTCATAATGGGTTAGGGTGTGTATTGATGCAAGAGGGGAAAGTGATCGCCTATGCTTCCAGATAGCTAAGGCCACATGAACAGAACTACCCTACCCATGATCTAGAGCTTGCAGCAATTATCTTTGCACTGAAGATATGGAGGCATTACTTGTATGGTGAAAAGTGCTACATTTACACAGACCACAAGAGTCTAAAATATTTGCCAACTCAGAGGGAGCTCAACCTTAGACAGAGGCGATGGATTGAGTTCCTGAAGGATTATGACTGTGTAATTGACTACCATCCTGGGAAGGCAAATGTAGTTGCTGATGCTTTGAGCAGAAAGTCCATCACAACTTTGAGATCATTGAATGCCCGTCTAACTTTGATTCGAGATGGAGCTATTTTGGCTGAGTTGCAAGTGAGGCCAAACCTGCTACAGCAGATTTTTGATGGGCAAATGGCAGATGGAAAATTAACGGCCATTATGAGCAAAATCCGTAAGGAAAAGCAATCGATTATGAGGTGAAGGTAAATGGGTGTCTCAGATACAAAGGAAGACTGTGTACCAAATGTTGGGGAATTGAAGGCCATTATTCTAAAAGAGGCACACACCAGTATATATGCTATGCACCCATGAAGTACAAAGATGTATCATTATCTGAAGATTCAGTATTGGTAGCATGGTATGAAGAAAGACATAGCCGACTATGTGACAAAATGCTTCACATGTCAGCAAGACAACGCAGAACATCAAGATCCATCGGCTTTGCTACTGACCTATACGCATACCGAATGGAAATGGGATCGGGTCACCATGGATTTTGTAAGTGGTCTACCTCTCACCCTAAGAAACATGATGCAACATGGGTGATAGTTGATAGATTGACAAAGTCAAGACACTTTCTCGCGATTAGGACCGACTACTCACTAGAGAGGTTAGCGATTATATATCGGTGAGATAGTTAGATCGCATGGAATTCCACTTTCCATCATATCCGATCGAGACCCAAGGTTTACATCGAGATTCGGAAGAAGTTGCATGAATCCTTGGGTACACAACTCCATTTCAAAGATGCCTTTCCATCCTCGACGGATGGGCAATCTGAAAGAGTAATCCAGGTAAATAATTGAAACCAATGAAATTGATACAAATATTGAATTGAAATGATAACAATAACGTGAAATACTTGTCAGGTCCTTGAGGATATGCTGAGGAGTTGTGTCATTGAATTTGAGGGAAGTTGGGATAGATACCTCCCACTAGCAGAATTTGCATACAACAATAGCTACCAAGCTAGCATCCAAATGGCCCCATATGAAGCACTGTATGGGAGAAAATGTAGAACTCCAGTGTGCTGGACTGAATTGGGCGAAGACAAACTGGTAGGGCCAGACCTGGTGAAACAGGCTGAGGAGAAGGTAAAACCAATCAAAGCCAACTTAAAGGTTGCCTCAGATAGACAGAAATCCTATGCTGACTTGAAGAGAAAGGAAATAGAATACACAGTTGGCGACAAAGTGTTCCTCAAGGTGTCACCGTGGAAGAAGATATTGAGGTTTGGAAGAAAAGGTAAGTTAAGCCCTAGGTTCATTGGCCCATATGAAGTCATTGAACGTGTGGGTCCAGTAGCCTATAGGCTAGCTTTACCACCAGAGCTGGACAAGATCCACAATGTGTTCCACGTGTCTATGCTTAGAAGATACCGCTCAGACCCTTCACATGTCATTTCCAGAGAAGAAATTGAAATACAACCGGATTTGACATATGAAGAAGAACCTCTACGAATCCTAGCTCAGGAAGTGAAAGAGTTGAGAAACAAGCAGATTCCACTGGTGAAAGTGCTTTGGAGGCACCACAACACCGAGGAGGCAACTTGGGAAAGTGAAGAGACGATGAGGCAACAGTTCCCTCAACTGTTTGCATCAGGTAAATTTCGAGGACGAAATTTAAATTAGAGGGGAAGAGTTGTAACACCCTCCCGGTAACTACTCCGTACATCCTACTGCTCGGTGATCAGGTCGGTCCGGATAGCTAGAATGTCCGAAAAAATATTTAAATTAAAGTCAGGGACCATAATTAACTCAAATATTAATAAGAAAAATTTAGTAAAAATTTTAGAAATAAAATACAACCAAGTCAAACGAGCCGGTGCCCTAGCGATGGGTAACCAGAGGGAAGTTGCGGTTCTCGCAACGAGGAGCCCTAGACCCGGGGGAAAAATTATAAAATAATTTTTGGGACTCCAGAGAAGGGTTATTGAGGTTCCCATGGCATTAGAATGCCAAGAAAATACCTAGAAAAATTTTTCAATCAGATGCATAATTTTGACACGTTAAGACAAACGGAGGGCATTTTGGTCATTTCGCCTTCCGAGGTGATTTTTGGCCGACTTGTCCAGTTGAGTAAATAATTAATATAACATAAAATATGAATAAACATTACTAGAAATTAAATTGAAAATGAGTAGTGGAGGAAAGAAAAGAAAATGAGGAAAAGAGGTATTTATGACATCATGGTGATGTCATTAAGAAAACAATGACCAATCAAAATTAAGCCATTATTTGACTAACTATTAAAAGAGATAAGAGAAGACCAAATTGATAAAATGCAGCAGCCATCTCCCTTTCAAGAAAACCAGCCGAATCTTCCTCAACTCCTCCCTCCATTGATGTTCACTCCAAACCTTCAATTTCCTCTTCAATTCACCCTAAAACCCTAGAAACCCTTCACTAAAATTTGCCCTAGCACCTTGCTAAAGCTTTTGGCAGCCAAGAAGGAGAAAGAAAGTGAGGTTTAAGGGCTTGGAAAATTCTGCCACTTGAGGTTAGTGCACTTATATCCATTAAACTCTTTATTTTCATAGTTTGGGACTTGAAACTTAGTGAGAATTGTGGTTTAAATGAACATAAACCTATGTGTTTGAGCTTGTGAATTTTGGCAGCCCTAGCTATGGAATAGGAGGAAGTGTTTTTGATGAGCTTAAAGTGAATTAGAAACCATGTTTGAAGTTTATAAACATAAGAATGGTGAATTAATAGCTAACTAAGGTAAAGTGTAGAAATCATGACTTTGAACTAGGGTTTTTGGAGTAAAATGTGAACTTGGCCTATGCAATTGTTAAAGAACCTTTTAATGGTCAATTAGTGACCATTTTAGGTAATTTGACTAACAAATAGACTGAAAAATGAGGTTGCAAAGTGAGGTTGCAGGCTGCCCTAGGACAGCAGCATAGGGACTGAAAATTCAGTCCATTTGCACTGCCATAACTTGGGCTGTGTTAGTCCAATTGGTGTTTGGCCAATTGAACATGAAACTAGGCTTATAATGGCACATTTTTGCTGAAGAAACCATGCCCAAAAGACCAAAGCAAGAGGACCAAAACTTGGCCCCAATCCGGACACCCTGCACTGATTCTGCAGAATTGACCAAATGAACAGTAACTGTTCATTTGGCCATAACTCACTGTAGATTTGGTCAATTGACCTGAAAGTTTTACAGCAATAAGTTAAGACATAGACAAACAACTTTCATGAAGGAACCTACCCCAAATTATGGCCAGAACCTAACCCAAATGGTAGTGGAAGTTACTATTCCTGTTACTGTAGATATGGTATTTTCTGCAGAATGGGAATCCGGCCAGCTGTGGTTTTTAGACCATATCTGGAGCTACAAAACTCCAAATGGAGTGATTCAAAAAAAGAAATTCAACTAGACAAAATAAGGAACAACTTTCATGTTTTACATTTCTTCAAATTCCCACAGTAACAGTGTCCAATGGAACAGTGAATTTGACTCACCAAAACTGAAAATTCTGCTTGTGTGGGTTTACACTTTGAAATGGTATTAACACTTAATGCCAACAAGTTTTAAACACCAAATGTGGTATGTTGGGAGTGCCAAAGTCAATGTACATATTTTCTATCCAAAAGTCAACATTTTTGTTGACCAATGAGGTGAATAGTAACACCAAAACATGAAATTCACAAATTGAAGAATTTAAAAGTTTCAAATGCCCTAGTATACCTAACAAGATTGGTTTGGATAGTTTGGCATGCCAATAGGGTTCAGTTAGTAATCGCACATGGCAATATGCCATTCTGCGTGATTTCATGGCTTTTAGCCATTCGACTTTGTATTGAGACTTGGCCTTGTGCTCGATATTATTCTGACTTGTTAGCTCTATTGCACACCGAGATGCATATGTGACCGATGGTGTGACGGCCCGAGGTACTAGGTACCCAAAGGCGCCATTTACGTTATCCAGTCCAGTCGTCTAGTGTAGGTTACTTGGGGCAACCAAATGAATAAAAGTGAACAACATTAATGAAATCACGAATGTACCAATACCAAACAAAGAAAGCATACACATTCCATACACATTTAATTTCTTGCTATTTTCTTCTATTATATTATTGCACCACTAAGCATCATTGCTTAGCGTTGCTTTTGCCACGCCAGAGGTACCGGAGATCCCGATCGTGAGCCCATGAGACCACGCATCGGTGAGTCCGTCCTGCAGCTTTCGGTGTCCTTGTCACCTCAACTTGCAGTTGCATTGGTAGGACACTAGGTGTCATTTTGGCATTCTGTAATTAATTTTGATTTTCTCATATGTATTTGGATCTATGTAATGTATTTTGATGTTTATGTAAATAATGAAAGTTATGGTTATAAATGCAAAACTTGAGCATTTATTTATTGTTTGTATATGAGGAATGAATGATTGAAAAATGTTGAGAATTTGATAAATGGAGTTGAGATGATGGAATATGAATATAGGAAGTGTTTTTCACAGGTTCCGAAGAACTGGTTTCTCCATTTTTAGCCGGTACTCAGCCGGATTTTCTATAAAATTTTCGGAACCTCAAATAAATTATAATTTCACTAATGACTTAAATAAAACATATTTCACAAGCTATAATCAAAATTATTGATGAAAATTTATTAAGGTATAATAGAGTGTGCCGGTACACCGTGTGACATAGCTTGCTCGGCTACACTGTAGACGGGTAAGGGGTGTCACATCCAAATTATCTTCTTATGCAAGAATTAGGTGAATTGCTTGATATAAGTCTCTGTGTGCATTTCATACTTAAGATTGCATTAATTTTAGATAGCTATAGCAATTATATTTATAATCAATATCTAGCTCTTTGAGTTGAATGCTCACCCCTGTTCAATTTTTTTCTTAGGTGATAGATGTATGTTATTTTGAAGTTCACTTACTTTTTTTCACATAGGTAAACTTAAATCATTGATGTATTAGCTATATTTAATTTTTTGTTATATCTAGAACTCCGCAGTAACTGTATTAGTTCCTCTTATGATGTAAAAGTAACTTGTTAAACTTATTGTGTACATGGGACGTTGGACTTAAGGTGAGTTGAGCTCCTAATTGTGATATTGGATATAATTGTGGGTTGTGAGGGTGAGCTAAGCTCCCCAAATTGTGCATTTTATTATATTACTGGGTGGGTAAATCTCCCATTAGATTGTTCATTTTATAGCAAAACTCTGGCTGTTTGTTTTAATGCATTGGGCCCTTCATTTTGGGTTTAGTTGTTGAGTTGTAATTATGTAGGCTTGCTACGAGTTTCGGAGATCTTGTACTAACTTAAGTCCTAGTGTCGGTCCGATGCAAAAGTTAGATTGTGACAGGTAAATTCCTTTTTCTACTAAAATAAATTTAAAACTTATTCGAAAGAACCTTCTCATGCATTATTAATGTTATTACCATTTAAACCATACAGCATCTTCAAATATCTTTTGTTCAGTGTATATATAAACATATGAAAATCAAATTATATTTATTAATTAACAATATAAATACATCAAAATTTTTTTATTTTATTATTTAAATTATATTAATTAAAATAATAAAAACTATTAACATGTATAATTGTAAAAAAATGAAAAAATTATTCATTTGGTTAACTTGTGACTTAGATAATTAATTGCATTAATAATTTATCTTATTAGTATGACAACTTGAATTATTGATATTTTTTAGTTTATAATTCTTTATATAGTATAAAAGTTTCTCCATTTATTATGCTACTAATGTTTTTCTTGAGGGTATTGCACATTATTTTACTTGTTGTATAAACTTGTAATTTAAATTTTTAATATATAATATTTATATATCATATAATATATGAAAATTCTATTAAAATTATAACACTGTAGATTTTTTAGAATGAATATAATATATTGTAATAATAACTCGTGAATAATTGATGTAGTTAGTACTAATAGGATTCCTCACACATATGAAATTTCTTTTAGAATAAATTTTTAGGATTAAAATTTAAATTTATATATTTCATATATTGTAATAAAGTAATAAATTTAAATAATTAATTAAAAATCAGCCTTTATAATATTTTCAGTTTCAATTCAAATTATATATATATATATTACAATTTAAAAAAATGAATTTATTATTTTTTTAGTTAATTATTTTTTATAATATGGATTTTTTTAAATAGATTTAAAAAAAATTAAAAAAAACATGAATTTTTATTTTAATCAACTCTTACAAAATATAATTTTAAATTAAGTAAAAGTTAAATATAGGTAGCTTAGTAATTTTAAATTTATAATAACACTAAAAATATCTAAATAATAAAAATTATATAATTATAAATTATAAATAATATAAATAATGAAGTGTATTTTAGACAAATTCAATGTTTCTTTCCCTTTCAAAAAAAAAAATTATATATATATATATATATATATATATATATATATATATATATATATATATATATTATAGTAAGTGAAAACTTACATTTTATTAATAAAAAATTAATGCTTTTGAAAAAAAATTTCTAAATATTTTTAATATAAAATAGTATTATTTGAAATATGAAATTTCAATTAAGAAATTTTAAAAGTTTTTTTAAAATTTATTATACGTTTAAATTTAATTAGATTTTAAATAATTATTTATAAAATTTATTAAATTACTAATTACATAATTATTACTGAAATATACTTTCAAGATATTGTTAAACCCGTTCAACTCTAATTAAATTGATCGCACCACTATGAGAAATCGTAGGATCTCAGAAGTTAGAACTAGTTACGCAAAACAGAATTTGATCCCATCCAATTACCCACCATGCCAGGAGACGAAAATGTCAAAAAACTCATTGCAGTGCTTGCATTTCCCTTCGCCACCCATGCATCTCCTCTCCTCAGTCTTGTTCAGAGGCTGTCGCCGGCGGTTCCTGAAGCAAGATTTATCTTCTTCAACACTGCAAAATCCAATAACGCCATTTTCCTAGAAGATGACAAGAGGTGGGATTCTATAAGGCCCTACAATGTGTCTGATGGAACGCCTGAGAATTATGTGTCTTCAGGGTCACCCATGGAGCCCATTGAGAATTTTGCAAAGGCAACGCCGGAAAATTTCAGGACGGCCATGGAGACGGTGGTGGAAGAGACGGGAATGGGATTTAGTTGCATTATTACTGATGCATTTTATTGGTTTGCGGCGGATATGGCACAAGAATTGCAGGCCCCTTGGGTCGCATTTTGGACTGCTGGCCCTCGTTCAGTTCTCTTGCACCTTGATACCGATCTAATCAGGGGAATTTTGAAACTTAGTAGTGGTAAAGTTTTGCATTTTATTCATTTAATTTTTCTTTTTAATTTTTATATATGATGAGCCTACTATTATTATTATTATTATTATTATTATTATTATTATTATTATTATTATTAGTTTACATTAAGAATGCAATTCGAAATATGAGTAATTAAGTGGTTTAAACTAAGAGAATTTTAAATAGATTCAGTCTTTTAAATTATTATTTATATTTATTTATAATTATATATAATTAAAAATAAAAGTAAATCATAGGGAAAGAGTTAAGTAAAAAATTACCTATGTTTAATTACTCACCTTCAAAATTGCAGTAAATTGTTAGATTTCAACTTAATATATTTATCAGCGTAGAAATGAAAAAAATTAAGATTGCAACGAAATATTTTCAATTTTGAAATACTTTGGAACTCCATGATAGAGTTTATTAACTGTATTTATGAGGGCAAGTCAAGAGTAGATATTGAAGCGAGAGAGGCAAAACAAAATTCCATAAGAAAGAGATTTTAAAGGATGAAGAAAATGAAGAGATAAAATAAAATTTATTAAAATTTTTATTCTTAAAAGAAGGCGAAGATATATTTTCTCTAAGATAGGCTTAGAGAGAGATTATTAGGTGTACCTGATACATGCACTATCTCTTACATTCATGTGGAACTCATTCTTTATATTATAAGGATGTCTACTTTTTCTGTGAAAAAGGGAGCACTGCACCGGGAGCATTCTATAATTTTCTGGGCTTAGATTTCACTAATGAGCATTCTATAGTTGTATTAATGCTGTGAGATCTTGAATTTGAGTCCTAACTGGAGCTAATTATAAAAAAGAAAAAAATTATTATTTGGATCCTTCATCTTAACGAAACTAATTACTTAATTTTTATATTTTAAAAAATACACTATTTAATTATATATTTTACATCTATTAAATTGTTTAGTCTGATTATCAATTTTTTCATTACTCAATGTCAATCAAACTATTATTTAGTCCTTCTATTTTAGTGAAACTAATTAGTTAGTTTCTGTATTTTGAAAAACACATTAGTTAATCCATGTAATTTAGATTCTATCACTAATGAGTCCTATAATTACTTATTACACTTAAACTACCATAATTATTTTCCCTTTCTTTTCTTACCGTCTCTTATTTCTTTCTTGGCATGTTTCTTCTCCTTTGCACCTATGCCCTTCTTCCCCTTATTCTCTTTTTTTTTTATATAAAAAATAGTACAAGTTATCTTAATCAGTTCCCCTAGATTTCTAAGTAATCAAAGAAAATTATTTTATAATAGAAAAAATAAAAAAATGATGTCCAATGAATTGAATGAAAATACTTTAATAATTTTTAAAAAATGTAATTTAAATTTAGTCTCCACATAACAAAATTTTCATTTTTATCCAAAAAAATATATGTTTTTCAAAATACAGTGTTTTTCAAAATACAAAGACCAATTAATTAGTTCGACTAAAATAGAGATTAAATAGTAGTATTTTTCAAAATATAAAGGTTCAATTAATTATTATTTTTTTAAATAGATAAATTAAATAGTAGTTTGATTAGTATTGACTAATAGAAAATTTAATGGAGGGACTAAATAGTTTAACAGAAATAAAATATAAAAACTAAACAATGTATTTTTTTAAAAAAAAAGGAATTAAGTAGTTAATTTTGTTAAAATATAAAGATTAAATAATAATTTTCTCTCAAATAAAAAACTTAGATCTTAGTTATGACATGGCCCTCCAGGCACAACAACGGTGATCAATACACACTGCATGACATATCTTGTCGTTAATTATGCTATCTAAATAACCATTATTTCATGTATATGGTATATTCTTATGGTAGGAATCGATGGAAAAATGTTGGATTTTCTTCCTGGATTTTCTGGAATATGTGCTACCGACATACCTCCTGAAATAACCTGTGGAGACTTAAACTCGCCTATGCCAAGAATGTTGCATAAAATGGGGTTAATGCTACCAAAAGCAACTGCTGTGGCCATAAACTCATTTGAAGAAATAGATACTGCTATGGTGAATTTGACCAATTCAAGATTTAAGAAGTTTCTCAATATTGGTCCCCTGGTGTTGACATTGCCAGACCTGAAGATTTCTGATTCAGAAGGTTGCCTACAATGGTTGGACAAGCAGAAACAGGAGTCTGTGGCATATATTAGTTTTGGAAGTACAGTAATGCCTCCACCTCATGAGCTAGAAGCATTAGCAGAAGCACTGGAGACAAGTGGGTTTCATTTCATTTGGTCAATTAGAGGAAATCCAGAGGAGAAGTTGCCAAAAGGGTTCCTGGAAAGGACCAAGGACAAGGGAATTGTAGTTTCATGGGCACCACAGTTAAAGATCTTACAACATGAAGCAACTGGGGCCTTTATAACACATTGTGGATGGAACTCAGTATTGGAGAGTATTGTTGGTGGTGTGCCAATGATCTGCAGAGCATTCTTTGGGGATCAACGTCTGAACATGAGGACAATAGAAAATGTATGGGGGGTTGGTACAGGAATTGGAGATGGAGAGATCACTAAGGATGGTGCAATGAAAGCATTAGAACTTGTTTTATCAAGTGAAGAAGGGCAATACATGAGACAGAAACTTGAAGACATCAGAAAACTAGCTTTTGATGCTGTGCAATCTCATGGTAGCTCTACTGCAAATTTCGAAACATTGACAGCAGTCATCACCAAGTAATAATTCTAATAGCATTGAAATGCTGTTTTAGTTTCATTGTTCGATTATAATTATTGAATAATTCCATAAGGAAAAGGGTGTTATAATTTTCAGTTTACGTATGTTGAGGGATAATTACACTATGCAACTGCATTTGACATTTTAAACATTTTTTAGATTTTGTTTTATTTGAGCGTCCAACTGTAGTTTTGTTCATTTACATGAGTTTGAAACGCTTTATCATCAGTGCCTTTGGAGAAGTTTGATGAAATCAAATAAAAAATAAATATTGGCTGTATTTTTTTTTTTCCAATTTAGCTTCATATGATATTCAATCTTGAAAATATATATTGAATTAAAACTCGTTAATAATGGATTATTTGCTGCTGATTATTTCAAGTTACCTATCAAATTATTATATATATCATGATTTGAAGTTAATTTGCTGGTTATACATCATTTTAAGTGAAGAAGTTAAAACCTTTTTAAAAATTAATTTTTATTAATTTACTTTTTCATCAAATTTGTAGATTGATATCTTCAATTCAAGTAAATTAATTTTGAATTGGGTCATATAAGTTGTCGAATTTATCAATAATTTTTTTAAGTAATTTTGATTTTTATACAATTTAAAATAAATTAAAATCATTCTAAATAAACCAGTTTAAATCGAACAAATTGATAGATCAAATTTTCTCACCTTTATTTGCGCTAAAGAAATAATAGGTTTTTTAGAAAGGAAAGATTATTAAAAAAAAAAAAAAAACAAAAGATTAATGGAATGAATCACTCCAGCTCTATCATGCAATAACCAAGGAAGAATTCCACCTAGAGGTGGCTAGAGAACATGAGTACCCATAGGATAGGACTTGGCATGTGAAACAAGCTAATTTGACGAGAAGTTGACCTCTCTGTACACATGGAGGACTTGAGCTTGGTGGAAACCACTCAACAACCGCCTGATGGTACTTACTAAAGACACATAGCTACCCATCGGACTCATAGAATGACTCAACAAGGGGTCACCAATGACACTAGGGAACAAGTCAATTTAAGATTGTCAAAACCCATAATAAGTCTAAGCCTATTAAAACATTACTTTATCCCTACTGATGCATAACCCAAAGCAACCCAATAACAACTATACTTCAGCATTCATCTATGACATTAAATCTCTCATTAAAAAACAATTCTAAATTTGAGCCTCAACATCCCATTCATGAATGCTAAAGTCTAGTTCAAACATTCATAACATAATGCATAACATAGTCCTTTAGAGTTGAAAGGAAGCCTAAATGTTATTCAATATTACACCTTACACAACTTACCATAAAATTAAGCTAACCACAGTAAACTAAATATTTCCACTAACAGGAACCTTAAGTCATGCATTAAGAGTTTTCTAAGACACTGCAACTTGCTTGCCTCCTTGTTGGTACTTTTAATTCTTCAACCGGGGTTAGAAGAAAAGGGGTAAGCTTGGAAAAACTTAGTGAGAAAACTAACATTCCATTATTTTAATACACATGAAATGTAGATGGCACATGGTTTTCAGTATACAAATAATTCACATAAGATAAACTTGTCACTAGTGACTTTTCAAAACCAATTGCCCGACTCATAAAGATGCTCATTGGGACTTTGCTTTATCACATATCATTTACCAATATGCCTAGCTCATAAAGAAACTCCTCAAGACTTTCTCTTTTCATAGTAGTGTGCCAGGGGCTTATTAGGTCTCACCTGGTCTCACAATATCATATCAAGCATGAACATAGTATTTCTGTATCCATAGTGTGGCAAATCAGTGGGTCCTCTAACATCATTTAAGCATCAATAAGAATTTATGCATTTATGCAATATTTTTATGTTTTAGATACATACACCCTAAAATAACACGAAATGATGCATGAGAATAATCATAATGTATATGTGTTAGCAATTAAGTTTAGTATTGTTCAATATGGTAAGTTTACTCTGTAACATCCCAAGAATTACGAGCTCTGAATAGTACTATTTTTAGTCTGTGAATAGTATTATTCAAAGTCAACTCGAGGACTAAAAATGAGATGGAAATTAATTAAGATAAACAGAATAAAAAATGAAGTGACCATCGGATTATGGACTTAATTGGTATTATTGAAAAAGATGGAATATAACCCAATGAAGAGCATTTTGGTCAATTTACTTGAAGAGTTGACTTTTAACTGAAATGTCAATTAAATTAAGTGAGATTGATGTATTAGAATGGGATCTAATTAATTAAAAGAAGTATAAAAGTTTAATTGGGACTTAGAGGGAATTATAGAATTTTAATAATTATCACTAGAATTATGATTTTAATTAATTTGGATATTTTGTAAATAAGACAAAAATTAATTACTTAAGCAAAATATCTCATTTAAATACATCATCTACCATCATCATTTTCATCTTCCTTTTTCTTCTTCTTGTGCCGTCCACTCTCTCCCTCTTTAAACCTCCATTAAAGCTCCTTTCCAAACTCTAAACCCTTAAATCCTCCCATAATTTCCATAACAAATCAAGAGAAAATATTGAATTAAGCCTTGAATTGAAGAAAGCAAGCAAGAAATCAAAGGAATTTTGAAGAATTGTGTAGAAGGAAAGTTAGCCAATTGAGGTAAGTTGTGATTTGAGTTTACTTAGTTATGAATTTATAGAATTTAAGTTCAATTGTGGAGATTACTATGAAAATTGAGTGAAATCATATATATTATGTAACACGCCTCACCCGTCTAGTATGTCTGTCTAGTAGGCTTGTGTTGTATGTCTGTCTAGTATACGTCTGTCATGCTAGGCACAAGGCTAGTGGGCAGGCATAAAACCTGTAGATCAATCATATCAGACATATGTTGTCGATCAATAATTATCCATGTAGGATTATTCATGTGGGCCTATCCATGTAGGCTTATTCATGTGGGCCTATCCATGTAGGCTTATCTATGTAAGCTTATTAATGTGGGCTTATTCATGTGGGCCTATCCATGTAGGATTATCTATGCAGGCTTGTTAGGATTATCTATGTAGGCTTGTTCATGTAGGCCTATCTATGTAGGCTTGTTCGTGTAGGCTAATCTATGTAGGCTTATTCGTGTAGGCCTATCTTTGTAGGCTTGTTCATGTAGGCCTATCTATGTAGGATTGTTCGTGTAGGCCTATCATGTAGGCTTGTTCGTGTAGGCCTATCTATGTAGGCTTGTTCGTGTAGGCCTATCTATGTAGCCATGTTTGTGTAGGCCTATCTATGTAGGCGTATTCATGTAGGCCTATCTATGTAGGCTTGTTCATGTAGGTAGTACTACTATCTGTATTTCCTAATTGGTATACCAATCGATCCAACTATATATATATATATATATATATGCTTAGGCAATTAAGCATTATTAATTGTTTAACAAAAATCTTTATGTCCATGTATTATGGGAAAGGTGGGTCTCACATTACTATTTCATGTAATTTAGCATGTAGTGATAATAGAATTTTCATGTCAATGTATAGTGAAAAAGTGGGTCCCACATACCTGTTTCATGTAATTTAGCATGTAGTGACTTATTAAGGATAAGTCAATAATTTATTTCAAGAACCTTTCTTTAGGTTCAATTTCAGTATCTTAATTTTTGCCAATCACTTTGAACAATTCATGGCTACTTTTTGGCCACACTTCCTCAATGGAAGTTGTTCCTCTATGTCTTGTCTTTATTTTTCTTTTTGAATCATGTCATTTGGATTTGTATAACTCAAGTTATGGTCAAATAACCATAACTAGGTCAATTCTAGATTTTGATTCCCTTACTAAGCAGTTTTGATATTGTACTTTTCCAACTTTATTTGAGTAGGTTGCTGCCATATTTAGGTCTACTATTCTTCATAGGATATGTTGCCCTATGTCTTATGGTCACTCAAAATTTTTTATTTTGATTTTTCAAGTCTTGTAGAATTATTTATAGTTAAATTATTGACCTAGACTCAAGTGTCTTGTAGTAACAGGATTTCAATTAGGTTAGCAGCTTTGACCCAATATTTAAGCTTCTTATATTCATAAGTTGAGGAAAATGTCTAAAAAAAGTTGAAGGTCTATTTCTTAGCTTTCCAGAATAGTATGGCTCATTTTAATTGTCACACCTTGTAACACCCCTATGTTCGGTAGTGCGTTCTACTGCTCCGGTGACCAGTGTTGTCCGGACAGCTAGGATGCCTAGAACCACACTTCAATATGAGTAAGGAGACATAAAATAATGAAATACAAGAAAAGAAAATACAAGAAAAATAAAGGAAAAATCATAGCAAAGAAATGTAACCAAGTTAAGCGAGCCGAGAACCTTAGCGATGGGTGACTGCACCGGGAAGTCACGGCGTGGACCGTTGACTAGCCTTGGACTGCGGGGAACCCTGGAAAACATTTTTAGGACTTAAATAGACCCTTATTGAAGAATAAATATCATTAGAAAGATCAAAGAAAAATTAAATAATTAGTACAAAGAAAAGTGAGAAATCGAAAAACAGACAAAACCCGGTGTTACCGAAAAATCGGGAATGCAACCCGAACAGGGGCATTATGGTCAATCGACATCCCGAATTGTCTTTTGACCTAAAAGTCCATTAAAAATAAATAATATTACACTTAGAAAATAAAATGAAAAATTAATTTGGTGGTACCTAAAGTAAATAACAAGAATTAAGGGTTTAATGTGGAATAAGTGGGAATTTAACTTATAATATGATTATTTGTGTGAGTGGGCCACTAAAGGAATAAACTAAGAACTAATGGGGCAGGTGTACATCCATTATCCAACCTGAAATCTTCATCTTCCTCACTTGGTCCATTCATGCCGAAATGGAAGACTTGAGAAACCACCATTGCCGTTTCACTTAAACCTTCATCCACTCCCTCATTTCACTTCCAATCACCTAGATTTCTTCATTAAAGATTGTCTACACATCATAAGGAAGAGCCAAAATCAAAAAGTTTAATCAAGGTTTGGCAAGTTCCAACCATAAGGTAAGTTTGTATTTTTGAAGATTGCTTTGTTAAACTTTGTGTACATGTTATGGGTGTTGGATTTGTGAGGAAATTTTTCAAGTTTGAAGAGTTATTGAGATGTCCATTTTGGACAGCCATGGAGTTATGTATTTGATGAAATATTTGTGCATATATTTGATGAGAAATGATGTTGGTTAGGGTGATTTAATATCCTAGTAAATTATTCCATATGTATATGGTGATTTTGCACTTGGAATGGAAATTGATGAATTGTAGGACACTTTGGTGTTGAGGAAGCTTTTCGGAAGCCTTGGGATTCTTGGATAAATGTATGTGTTCATGAAGGTGTTGGCAGAAATATTGACATTAAGGTTGATGGATATGTATATAGATTGATTGTGTAAAGTGTATGTAAGAACTAGTAAGGTTTAGGTGTATATGTGATTGTACTTAGACTTTGTAAATGTGAGTTTTAATTGGTGTATTAAGGATGTTTGTAATCTGCCCAAAGTGATGTTAATGTAAAGTGGAATATGGTTTTGGTAATGAACCAAAACAGAATTAGTAAGGGAAGTGGACATATAGTAATGTAAGTGTGTAATTGATGTATGTTTAAGTAAGGTAGTTAAGGGCAGTATGCATTTTAGTCAATAACTTTAAATGTGTAACTTCAATTGGTATGAGACCAATTGGAGGTGAAACTAGGCACAAAATGTGCCAACTTTCATTGAGAAAGCATACCAAAATTCTGCTTGCAAGGTGACATAAGAAAATGACCAATTCGGATTAGGTGCAATTGAGACCTGAAAATTGACCAATTGGGCAGCAGTGAGTGTTTAGGCCATAACTTACTCAAAACAGGTCCAATTGACCTGAAATTTTAACCATGAATATTTAAGACCCATACCTACAAGTCTTATGAAGACACCAAAGCCCAGAAATGACCATAAGCAAGTCAAACAGCTTGCACAAGTTTGGGTCCAAAAACTGGCCGAACCAGAGTTGACCAAATTGACCTAAAATTGACCTAATTTGATGCCATTTGACCAGCAATAGTATAATGGCCATAACTTGGTCTACATAACTCGGATTGACCTGAAATTTTGCCCTGTGTGCAATAAGACATAGATCTACAAGTTTGTAGTTTTGACCGAAACCTGAAAACTGAGGAAACTAGGTCGTCTGGCTAGGTCAAACTAGTATCCCGGAATCTAGCAAGTTGCATTAAAATGCACTAAACAAGGAAATGAGTTTGGTAAAACGTACCAACCCTAAAATACTATCAAATATGACATATTAATAATGTTAATACCTAATTTACCTAGAACGCATCGAGGGTCGATATATGGGTTGGTTAAGCAAATAATAGCTTTCAGTGAATTACTTATCAAGCATTATCGATAGAGACAGTTTAATTAAGTACTGAAACACTTCAAATTGTGTTTCTCAGTTACCAAAGACTCAGGAAAAGGGAAGGAAACACTGAGTCCAGACTAGGAGACAGTCATCAGAGGTTTGTGCACAACTAGTTTTTAACTGATTTTGTTTTGAATATTTCATATGATTAAATGACATATTTTTCTTATGTATTATGTTCAGCAAGAATTGGATTTAATTCAATGATTATTGAAATTGTTATAGTATGTATGAATTTAGCTTTGTGAAATGGTATTTTCACAAGTATTAAGCATTGTTATGGATTGAATAAATTATGTTTTGAAAAATTGTGATAGAACATGTTTTGAATTGTGATGGTAATTTTCATGGAAAAATGCAAATTTATGATTTGAATTGTGTTGAGCATAAAAATTGTTGGATATTGAAATTGACTTTGAATCGAATTATATTGTGATTTATGCTCACAAAAAGGATTGTGACATTGTTTTATATCTCACTATAGATGCTTGACTAGGTTATTACCCGTCTCTCTCATTTGTTGAGAAGATAATGGAGTTAGTTGTGTTTTGATTACCATGGTACGTGCACAGGCTTAGATTTTCCTCTGATTTGAGGTTAGATCTAAGTTTATTTTATCGTTATGGCCCTTGCGGAAGATTCATTATTGTGATGGTACTGTGCGCGATGATTCGACCTCCCCGACCATAGGGAGTTAGAATCTGATTCGACCTCCCCGACCATAGGGAGTTACAATCACATCGAATATGGCCCTTTCGGATTAGTCTTGCATAGTTAGTGAGATAAACATTGATTTTTGAGATACATTGATTTTTGAGATACATAATGATTTTTGAGATACAGAATGGCTTTTGAATGGTAAGGAATTGTGATTTCAATTATGGTTTATGTATAATTGATTTTGTTGGAATTACTTAAATGGTTAGTCAGGATTTGATAAATTGAATTTTGTGATCAAAGTCAATTATACAAATGATTTACATTATTGGCAATGAATATTTTGAGTTTTGGAATTTGATGAGTATTCAGATTTCCAAATTATTTACTGTAAATTTTGTCAATGTATATTGTACTATGTTTTAAATTATAGTTGTGCACCACTGAGTTCACCACTCAGTGATAGCTTTGTATGCTGTCACAGGCAAGAAGAGCATAGAGCAGTGAGTAAATTTCTTTGAAGATACATTCAGATCAGCTCCAGGTATATCATAGGTATACCCATGTACATAGGTTTTGATGTATGCATGTAATAATATGTATGTAAATTATTTGAGCAGTTGTATAGAAACTCTTGTAAAATATTTTGGTATGTAATTAAATGTAAATTATTGTAAATGTAAATTTGAGATTTCATTTACTTGAATAGTTTTGTATTATATTTCTTGTATCTCAGTCTTTGAAAAATCATTGCGGATTTGAGTTGAGAAATATGTTGTGTTGAGAAATATGTTGGAGTTGAGATTTGCAAATAAATATTGAAGTGCTTTTTTACAGGTTTTCTGAAGAACTGTTTTCTCAAAATACAGTCGGCACTTTGCCGAAATTTTGAAAAAAATTTTATAACACCAGATTTTAATCCATGACTTAAATTTCACGAAAATTGTTTTTAAAATCCCTTGTAGTATATCTAATGGGTTATCGGTAGGCGAAGTACGGTAATTCATTAGGTGTACTACGGGATCATGTTACATCTTATAGGGGAGTAGGGTGTGACACACCTTACCCCTCTGTAAGGCATAACATGATCCCGTAGAATACCTAATGAATTATCAAACTTCACCTACCGATAACTCATTAAGTACCCTACAAAGGATTTTAAAATAATTTTCTTCCTTTAAACAAGTGGTGGGCATTTATTAATAAGTATTTAAAACATATAATTAAGTTGAAAGCTAGTTGGAAATTTTGGCCCATTTTATTTTCCGCAAATTTTATAAAAATTTTGACAGAGTTCTGTCTGTATTTTGAGAAACCAGTTCTTCAAATACCTGTAAAAAGCACTACTAAAAATTTTTCTCAACTACTACTTCAATTTCACAATCAAACTCAATCAATTTCACAATCATTTCAATAAATTTCTCAAGTTCTGTGACACCCCTTACCCGTGTACAGTATACCCGAGTAAGTAATGCCACACGGTGTACCACCACTCATATGCATCATCCTGCAGTAAAGAGATGGCAGCTTTCAGGTTTTGCTCTGGAGTGCAGTGGAGTTGTTTTAGTACTCTGCCTGTTCTGTTCAACCAATTCTACCGCAATGCAGTCATCTTCTCTCTTGCCATAGAAGTCCACACTCCAAACTTCCTTAGCCTTTCCAGTGTGTGATTTACTGTGGAGCCGGGTGGTGGTGGTGGTGGTGCCGGCATTACCCGCCATTTGTCTAAAGAAGTCGGCCATTTGTTGGAACATGGCCTGTGGAGGCCGAGCAGTGCTCGCTGAGTCGGGCGAGCAGATTCTCTCATGCCCCAGCCTCACTGCCGCAGTGGAGCATGATTCTCCACTTCCTCCTCAACGGCTCTCTGAGATGAAGGATCCATATCCTATTCAAAATAAGAAAGATAAACAGATCTGCGTTAGTGTCACCTCGACTCTTACAAATGCAATGCATGGTATGGACTCAATCTAGGCCCAGAAACGCTTAAACCATGCTCTGATACCACTAAATGTGACACCCCTTACCCGTGTACAGTATACCCGAGTAAGTAATGCCACACGGTGTACCACCACTCATATGCATCATCCTGCAGTAAAGAGATGGCAGCTTCCAGGTTTTGCTCTGGAGTGCAGTGGAGTTGTTTTAGTACTGCCTGCTCAACCAATTCTACCGCAACACAGTCATCTTCTCTCTTGCCATAGAAGTCCACAGCTCCAAACTTCCTTAGCCTTTCTAGGTGTGATTTCTGCTGTGGAGCTGGTGGTGGTGGTGGTGGTGCTGGCATTACCCCGGCCATTTGTCTAAAGAAGTCGGCCATTTGTTGGAACATGGCCTGTGGAGGCTGAAAGGTGCTCGCTTGAGTGGCGGAGCAGATTCTCTCATGCCCCGGCCTCACCGTGCTGCAGTGGAGCATGACTCTCCACTTCCTCCTCAACGGCTCTCTGAGATGAAGGATCCATATCCTATTCAAAATAAGAAAGATAAACAGATCTGCGTTAGTGTCACCTCGACTCTTACAAATGCAATGCATGGTATGGACTCAATCTAGGCCCAGAAACGCCTAAACCGTGCTCTGATACCACTAAATGTGACACCCCTTACCCGTGTACAGTATACCCGAGTAAGTAATGCCACACGGTGTACCGGCACACTATAATATTCCTCAATTAATTTATATCATGCTTTTGCATATAATTTATGAAATACAATTTATTTAAACCATTTATCAAAAGTATCATTCATTTAAGGTTCCGAAAATTTTAAAGAAAATCCGGCGGAGTACCGGCTAAAAATGGAGAAAACCGTTCTTCGGAACCTGTTAAAAACACTTCCAATATTTTTATTCCATCATCTCAAACTCCAATATCCAAAATCTCAACAATATTTCTCAATAGCAAATTCTCAATAATCTTTTCATTTCACAAACATCCATTTCTCATATACAAGCGATAAATACATGCTCAAATTTTGTATTCATAGTCATAACTTTCATTATTTACATGGACATCAAAATATATTACATGAGTTCAAATACATATGAAAAAGTAAAAATCTACTACAAAATATCAAAATGACAAAATGACACCTAGTGCCCTACCAATGCACTGCAGGTAGTGAGGTGATACGGACACTGCGCAGAACTGCAGGATGGACTCACCCAGTCTGTGGTCTACTGGGCTCACGATCAGGATCTCCAGTACCTACGCGTGGCAAAAGCAACGCGCTAAGCAATAATGCTTAGTGGTGCAATAATAAAATAACAAGAAATAACAGATATAAATATGTATTGCATGTACATGTTTTGTTTGTCATGTATTTGTATATCCATTCATTTATTTCTTCTACATTGCTCATTTTCATTCATTTGGTTGCCCAAGTAACCTACACTAGACGCATCGATCGGATAATGGGTAACCGCACTGGGTATCTAGTACCTCGCCGTCACACCATCGATCGCATATGCATCACCCGGTGTGCAATGAGCACTACCAAGTCAGTAAATAATCTCAGGCACAAGGCCAAGTCTCAATGCAAAGTCAGAATGGCTAAAAGCCATGAAATCACAGAATGGCATTTTTGCAATTTGCAGTACTGCTAACTGAACCCTATTGGCATGCCAAACTATCCAAACCAATCTTGTTAGGTATACTAGGACATTTGAAACTTTTAAATTCTTCAATTTGTGAATTTCAAATTTTTGGTGTCACTATTCATCATTGGTCAACAAAAATGTTGACTTTTAGAATAAAAATGTGTACATTGACTTTGGCACTCCCAACATACCACGTTTGGTGTTTAAAACTTGTTGGCATTAAGTGTTAATACCATTCCAAAGTGTAACTCAACACAAGCAGAATTTTCAGTTTTGGTGAGTCAACTTCACTGTTCCATTGGACACTGTTACTGTAGGAATTTGAAGAAATGTAAAACATGAAAGTTGTTCCTTATTTTGTCTAGTTGAATTTCCTTTTTTGAATCACTCCATTTGGAGTTTTGTAGCTCTAGATATGGTCCAAAGACCCAAGCTGGCCGAATGTGCATTCTGCAGAAAATTACCATATCTACAGTGCATGAACAGTAATTAGAGTCACTTGGTTGGATGGGTTCTGGCCATAATTTGGGGTAGGTTCCTTCATGAAAGTTGTTTTTCTATGTCTTAACTTGTTGCTGTAAAAATTTCAGGTCAATTGACCAAATCTACAGTGAGTTATGGCCAAATGAACAGTTACTGTTCATTTGGCCAATTCTGCAGAATCAGTTTCAGGGTTCCGGATTGGGGCCAAGTTTTGGTCCTCTTGCTTTGGTCCTTTGGGCATGGTTTCTTCAGCAAAAATGTGCCATTATAAACCTAGTTTCATGTCCAATTGGCCAAACACCAATTGGACTAACACAGCCAAAGTTATGGCTGTGTAATTGGACTGAATTTTCAGTCACCATTCTGCACCCTCTAGGCAGCACACACCTTCCCTTTGCCATGCTTCATTCCAGTCCCAATTAAGGTCAAATTCCTTCAAATGGTCACTAATTGACCATTAGGATGTACTTTAACAATTTCATAAGCCAAGCTAATTTTTACTTCCCAAAACCCTAGCTTCACAATATAATTTCTACAAGGTGCCTTAGTTAGCATACCAATTCATCACCTATATATATATATATATATATATATATATATATATATATATATATATATCCTCAACATCATTTTTAGTCCACTTTAAGACCAACAAAACACTTATTCCTATACCTTCAATAGGGCTGCTGAATTCTATATTGGACATACACATGAGTTTGGTTCATTTCATTCACAAATACTTGTTGGTTTCAAGTCCTTAACATAGAAATTAAAAGTTTTAAGTGTATATATGCACTAACCTTGTTGTATGCCAATCCAAGCTTGAGAAAGCTTCACTTTCTTTCTTCTTCTTGGCTGCCAAAAGATTATGCAAGGTGCTAGGACAAATTTTAGTGAAAGGAAACTAGGGTTTTAGGGTGAAATGAAGGAGGGAATTGAAGGTTTGAAGTGAACATCAATGGAGGAGGGTTCTAGTGTGTTTCGGCTGATTTGTTTTGGGGAGGATGACTGCTGCAATTTTTGCCAATTTGGTCTTCTCTTATCTCTTTTAATAGTTAGTCAAATAATAGTTTAATTTTGATTGGTCATTGTTTTCTTAATGACATCACCATGATGTCATAAATACCTTTTTTTTCCTCATTTTCTTTTCTTTCCTCCACTACTCATTTTTAATTTAATTTCTAGTAATGTTTATTCATATTTTACGTTATATTAATTATTTACTCAACTGGACAAGTCGGCCAAAAATCACCTCGGAAGGCGAAATGACCAAAATGCCCTCCGTTTGGCTTAATGGGTCAAAATCGTCTGTACCGATTGAAAAATTTTTCTAGGTATTTTCTTGGCATTCTAATGCCATGGGAACCTCAATTACCCTTCTCTGGAGTCCCAAAAATTATTTTATAATTTTTCCCCCGGGTCTAGGGCTCCTCGTTGCGAGAACCGCAACTTCCCTCCGGTTACCCATCGCTTGGGCACCGGCTCATTTTACTCGGTTGTATTTTATTCCTAAAATTTTTACTAAGTATTTCTTATTAATATTTGAGTTAATTATGGTTCCTGACTTTAGTTTAAATATTTTTTCGGACGTTCTAGTTGTCCGGACCGACACCGGTCACCGGAATAGTAGGATGTACAGAGTGGTTACCGGGAGGGTGTTACAAGTTCAAAATTCAATAATCCTCAGCATACTAGCAACACATTTCATTTAAATTAAATAAAATAGTTGCACTCATATTTCATTAGAGACAAAACAATTTATATACATTCTTACAAAATTTACATTAAGAGAGTTTCAAACTACAATATATATTACAACTTTATACAAATTTTATACAAACTGCTCAAGACCCATTTTTACATGTCCATACATTTATTTGCAATATATATATACATCAAAAGAAATATTTACAGTTAGGGTATAAATTATACCCGAAGACTTCAAGCTGAATGATCCTCAATCTTCAGCAGCTCAGTCTGCTGCTCCTCTAGTCTCTAAATCTGCGACAGCAATAAAAGCTATCGCTGAGTACTAGGACTCAGTGGTGCACAACATACTAAAATAATCTTTATGTAGAATATAAATCACATTTATTCAAAAATTTAACTAAACATGAGCATTAAACACAAAACACGAATTATGAAATTTTAATGCAAACCAAGTTCATTTCGAAGAATCAAAACACATTTCATAAAATCCACAGTTAGATCATGCCATTCGAAACAAATAGAATCTCAATAGCTAGAGGCTAAAGAGAAATCACATCACAAGGCTAGCTAGCTCAAATATATGGATATCCATTCACATCCTCTTCTACTGGCACACCTCAACACTTCTCCAGAGAAGGAATCAAAATTCGAAACTAATTACCCCCACTAGTCGTGCTAGTGAGGTGTCCAAATATATAGTCATGACACTGTGGTTTCAAAACTTATCTTAATAATTTGCTAAACATTTTCATTTCAAATATACACAATAACTTTCACAATTTAAATCAAACATCATAAGAATGCCATAATTCAATATTTCACATTATTCAAAATAGTATGCAGAAGATAATTATAAAATGTATACGTTGTGCACAAACCTCAAACGAGTCGCCTATTGGCCTTGACTCGACTTCTCGGGTTCTGTCCCGGTATTCTTTTCCACTGAAACACACAATTTCACAGTGTTTCAGTATCATAACTTAGCATAAATCCAATAATAAATTTAACTTCACTTTTACCTACCTCTAACGTGCTAAATTCAACGTTCTTGAAATTTTGTGTTTCGGGTTACTATTCACTGCACTATTCAAGTCAAATTATTGACTTTCTAAGGCTTAATAGGTATGGGAATTCCAACTTCACCCACATGCCACATTTTGGTCACTAAACTTGTTGGTTTTGGTCATTTTCTCAAAACTTAGGCCTTTTAGGCAAAATTGCCAAATTTTTAATTTTGGTGTCCCTAATTATACTATTTCATTGGTCAGTTTACTATTGGAATTTGGCAAAACTTCCTTCATAGAAAATGTTCCTTATTGTCTTAAGTTTATTCTCCTTTTTGAATCACCCTAATTGGAGTTTTGTAGCTCAAGTTATAAGCAAATTACTATTACTATTCATTCTGCAGAATTTGGTTCTGCAGATTTGTTGATCCAAATTCATTCAGTATAATTTGGTCTAATTTTCTTCATATGAAATGTTTTACTATGTCTTAGGTTTCCATCGGTTCAAGAATCGCCTAAATCAGAGTTTTCTAGAGAGAGTTATAGCCATTGAAACTTTACTGTTCATATGGCAAATCTGCAGTCTGCAGATTCAGGTCACCAACTTTGCTCAGTAATTTGATTAGGTTAATGGCATAATTTGGGTTGGTGTTCATAAAAGTTTTAGGTCTATATTTCATCTAACCACTGGTAAAATTTCAGGCCATTTTGACCTGCCTAGCTCGAGTTATGACCAAATGAACAAACACTGTTCATTTGGTCAGTTTGTGCAGTGGCAGCCTGCGATTTCTCAACTTCGGTCACTTTGTTCACTAGGTTTTAGTCACTTTTTGGGCAGGCTTCCTAAATGAAAATTGTGTCATTTAGTGCCTATTTTCATCCCCAATTGGTCCCATATCCATTGGACTTGTAAAATTTCATTTTTGGTCCCTCAAAGGAGGTTTTGGTCACGCTGCCAGCACATGAACTTATCCAATCCGAATTGGCTTTTAATTCCAACAGTTCTACCACACCTCATTTGTCACAAATGACCATTTTTCACTTCACATTAGGCCAAATATATCATTTACCAATTTCTCTAAATTTTTGCCTTAAAACCCTAGGTTTCAAACCCTAACCACACTAATTCATTGTAATTAATTAATTCAAAGCATTTAAACACAATCTTTCAACTCATTCAAGCATTTTAACATGTTTTACTCACTCAAACTCATGCAAATCACTCTCCCCTCCCTGCTGGACGAATTTTAGTTTAGTCCCTCATACATATTTTTTTTCATTTTAAGCATATTACAAGCTAATTCAAGCTAAAAACACAACAAGTAAACTAATCTTGTACCTTAAATCACTCACCTTTGTGTAGCAACTTCTAACTCCCCTTTTCTCCAATTTTCTTTCTTTTTCTTGCTCCTCTATACTCTTCAAGATGCAAGGATGAGGTTTAGTGAAGAATTTTAGGGGAACTTATGGTTAATTTAGAGTGTATAAAGCTTGAGCTAAGAGCTCTAATGGAGGTTTGAGAGTGAGGTTTGGGAGAGGAAAAGTGGACAGTTGGTTTTGGGGGAGAAGATGAGAATAATTTCTTTTTTTTTTTATGTTGTTTTTATCTTATTTAAAAGATATTTAACTTAGTCAAATTTGGTAGGAAAGGAATTTTTTTATGACATCATCCTTGATGTCACACATGATGATGTCACTACCTTTTTACTTTTTTATTTTCCTTTTTTTTTCTATTTATTTTTCTATTAGTTCTTTAATTTAATTCTCAATTCTAAAATTTTCTTTTCTCCGATTTTATTTGACAGTTAGGTCAGGAGTCAGCTCTCGGGGTTAATTGACCAAATTGCCCCTCGCCGGTTCATCCCGGTTTGCAATTAATTCCATATTTCTTCCTGCTTCCTGACCTAATTATTTGACTGGCTTAACAGTTATTTTTCATGATTTTCTCTTTTCCACTGTGTTTATAAGGGTCCTAAGGACCGCAGCGTTACTTTTTACGGTTCGAAATTTGAGTTTAAAATAACTTCGCAGTCATTCCCGAAAAGGTCACCCATCGCTATGACTCTCGGCTCGTTTAACTTCTTCTATTCTATTTTTCTTGTTTATACTTAACTAATTGGACATTACTAATTATTTGTGTTTATGGCTTATCTAGTTGTCTTAAGTGTGGTTCTAATCCCCTTAATTGTCCAGACTGACACCGGTCATCGGAACAGTGAAATCTACCAGGCTATGCAAACGGGGGTGTTACAATTCTCCCCCCCTTAAAATAAATTTCGTCTCGAAATTTTACCTGGTACTAATCTCTGAATAGCTGTGGGTGCTGTCTCCTCATGTCCTCTTCTCGTTCCCAAGTAGCCTCCTGGCCCGAATGATGGTTCCACAGCACTTTTACCAACGGTATTTGCTTGTTTCGTAGCTGCTTCGCCTCATAAGCCAGAATCTCTATGGGTTCTTCTTCATATGTGAGGTATAGATTCACTTCAATTTCCTCTACTGGTAGTACATGAGATGGGTCTAATCAATACCTCCTCAACATAGACACATGGAAGACATTATGTATCTTCTCCAACTCTGGAGGTAGTGCCAAACGATATGCCAAAGGACCCACTCTTTGCAGAACCTCATATGGCCCAATGAAACGAGGACTCAGTTTCCCCTTTCTGCCGAATCTCATAATTCTCTTCCAAGGAGAAGCCTTGAGGAAAACTTTCTCACCCACTGCATACTCAATATCCCTTCTCTTCAGATCAATGTAGGACTTCTGACGGTCTGATGCAGTCTTAAGTCGATCTTGGATCACCTTGATTTTCTCCTCAGTCTGTTGAACAATTTCGGGTCCAATCATCTTTCTTTCACCCACGTCATCCCAACACAACGGGGTTCTACATTTTCTGCCATACAAAGCTTCATATGGACGCATCCCAATGCTTGATTGGTAGCTATTGTTGTAAGCAAACTCAATCAAAGGCAAGTATGCGTCCCAACTGCCCTCAAATTCAATCACACAAGCCCGTAGCATGTCCTCCAAGATCTGAATTACCCTCTCGCATCGCCATCCATGCGTGGGTGGAATGCGATCAAGTTCAATCTAGTTCCTAGGGCTCTCTGAAGACTACCCCAGAATCTAGAAGTGAACCTAGGATCTTTGTCCGATACGATGGATACTGGCACTCCATGCAGTCTCACAATCTCATCAATGTATAACCTGGCCAATCTTTCTAAACTATAGTCCATTCGGACTAGCAGAAAATGAGCAGACTTGGTCAGTCTGTCAACAATGACCCATACTGCCTCATGACTCTTATGTGTCCTCGGAAGTCCCATCACAAAATCCATTGTTATTCTCTCTCATTTCCATTCTGGCACTGGTAGTGGATGTAACAACCTAGTGGGTACTTGATGCTCTGCCTTTACTTGCTGACAAGTTAGGCATTTGGATACAAACTCTGCCACATCTCTTTTCATACCCATCCACCAGTAATGCTCCTTTAACCCTCTATACATTTTTATGCCACCAGGGTGCATGGCAAAAGGAGACTCATGTGCTTCTTTCAAAATGATCTTCCTCAATTCAACATCATTAGGAACACACATTCTGCCCTGGTGTAGCAGTAGACCATCATCTCTGATTGAGAATTCTGGTTTCTTGCCCTGCCGGACTTCTTCCAATAGCTTCTGATACTTCTGATCATTCTGAGCGGCCATTCTAATCTGATCAATTAACACTGGCTGTACATGCCATGCAACTGCTGTCTGCCCATCATCATTAATCTCTAAGCTGGCATGTAATGATCTCAACTCATGTGACACCCCTTACCCGTGTACAGTATACCCGAGTAAGTAATGCCACACGGTGTACCGGCACACTCTAATATTCCTCAATTAATTTATATCATGCTTTTGCATATAATTTATGAAATAAAATTTATTTAAACCATTTATCAAAAGTATCATTCATTTAAGGTTCCGAAAATTTTAAAGAAAATCCGGCGGAGTACCGGCTAAAAATGGAGAAAACCGTTCTTCGGAACCTGTTAAAAACACTTCCAATATTTTTATTCCATCATCTCAAACTCTAATATCCAAAATCTCAACAATATTTCTCAATAGCAAATTCTCAATAATCTTTTCATTTCACAAACATCCATTTCTCATATACAAGCGATAAATACTGCTCAAATTTTGCATTCATAGTCATAACTTTCATTATTTACATGGACATCAAAATATATTACATGAGTTCAAATACATATGAAAAAGTAAAAATCTGCTACAAAATATCAAAATGATAAAATGACACCTAGTGCCCTACCAATGCACTGCAGGTAGTGAGGTGACACGGACACTGCGCAGAACTGCAGGATGGACTCACCCAGTCTGTGGTCTACTGGGCTCACGATCAGGATCTCCAGTACCTACGCGTGGCAAAAGTAACGCGCTAAGCAATAATGCTTAGTGGTGCAATAATAAAATAACAAGAAATAACAGATATAAATATGTATTGCATGTACATGTTTTGTTTGTCATGTATTTGTATATCCACACATTTATTTCTTCTACATTGCTCATTTTCATTCATTTGGTTGCCCAAGTAACCTACACTAGACGATCGATCGATAACGGGTAAACCGCACTGGTATCTAGTACCTCGCCGTCACACCATCGATCGCATATGCATCACCCGGCAGGCAAATGTAACAGCTACCAAGTCAGAATAATCTCGTGCACAAGGCCAAGTCTCAATGCAAAGTCGAATGGCTAAAAGCCATGAAATCACAGAATGGCATTTTTGCCATGTGCGATCGCTAATCGAACCCTATTGGCATGCCAAACTATCCAAACCAATCTTGTTAGGTATACTAGGGCATTTGAAATTTTTAAATTCTTCAATTTGTGAATTTCAAATTTTTGGTGTCACTATTCATCATTGGTCAACAAAAATGTTGACTTTTAGAATAAAAATGTGTACATTGACTTTGGCACTCCCAACATACCACGTTTGGTGTTTAAAGCTTGTTGGCATTAAGTGTTAATACCATTCCAAAGTGTAACTCAACACAAGCAGAATTTTCAGTTTTGGTGAGTTAACTTCACTGTTCCATTGGACACTGTTACTGTAGGAATTTGAAGAAATGTAAAACATGAAAGTTGTTCCTTATTTTGTCTAGTTGAATTTCCTTTTTTGAATCACTCCATTTGGAGTTTTGTAGCTCTAGATATGGTCCAAAGACCCAAGCTGGCCGAATGTGCATTCTGCAGAAAATTACCATATCTATAGTGCATGAACAGTAATTAGAGTCACTTGGTTGGATGGGTTCTGGCCATAATTTGGGGTAGGTTCCTTCATGAAAGTTGTTTGTCTATGTCTTAACTTGTTGCTGTAAAAATTTCAGGTCAATTGACCAAATCTACAGTGAGTTATGGCCAAATGAACAGTTACTGTTCATTTGGCCAATTCTGCAGAATCAGTTTCAGGGTTCCGGATTGGGGCCAAGTTTTGGTCCTCTTGCTTTGGTCCTTTGGGCATGGTTTCTTCAGAAAAAATGTGCCATTATAAACCTAGTTTCATGTCCAATTGGCCAAACACCAATTGGACTAACACAGCCAAAGTTATGGCTGTGTAATTGGACTGAATTTTCAGTCACCATTCTGCACCCTCTAGGCAGCACACACCTTCCCTTTGCCATGCTTCATTCCAGTCCCAATTAAGGTCAAATTCCTTCAAATGGTCACTAATTGACCATTAGGATGTACTTTAACAATTTCATAAGCCAAGCTTATTTTTACTTCCCAAAACCCTAGCTTCACAATATAATTTCTACAAGGTGCCTTAGTTAGCATACCAATTCATCACCTATATATATATATATATATATATATATATATATATATATATATATATATATATATATATATCCTCAACATCATTTTTAGTCCACTTTAAGACCAACAAAACACTTATTCCTATACCTTCAATAGGGCTGCCGAATTCTATATTGGACATACACATGAGTTTGGTTCATTTCATTCACAAATACTTGTTGGTTTCAAGTCCTTAACATAGAAATTAAAAGTTTTAAGTGTATATATGCACTAACCTTGTTGTATGCCAATCCAAGCTTGAGAAAGCTTCACTTTCTTTCTTCTTCTTGGCTGCCAAAAGATTATGCAAGGTGCTAGGACAAATTTTAGTGAAAGGAAACTAGGGTTTTATGGTGAAATGAAGGAGGGAATTGAAGGTTTGAAGTGAACATCAATGGAGGAGGGTTCTAGTGTGTTTCGGCTGATTTGTTTTGGGGAGGATGACTGCTGCAATTTTTGCCAATTTGGTCTTCTCTTATCTCTTTTAATAGTTAGTCAAATAATAGTTTAATTTTGATTGGTCATTGTTTTCTTAATGACATCACCATGATGTCATAAATACCTTTTTTTTCCTTATTTTCTTTTCTTTCCTCCACTACTCATTTTTAATTTAATTTCTAGTAATGTTTATTCATATTTTACGTTATATTAATTATTTACTCAACTGGACAAGTCGGGCAAAAATCACCTCGGAAGGCAAAATGACCAAAATGCCCTCCGTTTGGCTTAACGGGTCAAAATCATCTGTACGGATTGAAAAATTTTTCTAGGTATTTTATTAGCATTCTAATGCCATGGGAACCTCAATTACCCTTCTCTGGAGTCCCAAAAATTATTTTATAATTTTTCCCCCGGGTCTAGGGCTCCTCGTTGCGAGAACCGCAACTTCCCTCCGGTTACCCATCGCTTGGGCACCGGCTCGTTTTACTCGGTTGTATTTTATTCCTAAAATTTTTACTAAGTGTTTCTTATTAATATTTGAGTTAATTATGGTTCCTGACTTTAGTTTAAATATTTTTCCAGACGTTCTAGCTGTCCGGACCGACACCGATCACCGGAACAGTAGGATGTACGGAGTGGTTACCGGGAGGGTGTTACAACTCATGTACCAAAGACAAAGGAGTAACCCATAGACTTGCCATAGTCTTGCAACTTAAGGCATCAGCCACTACATTAGCTTTCCCTGGCTGATAGTCTATCAGACAATCATAGTCTTTTATCAACTCTAACCATCTCCTCTGTCTCAAATTCAACTCTTTCTGGGTGCCCAAATATTTCAAACTCTTATGATCTGTGTAGATGTAACACTTTTCCCCATATAAATAATGTCTCCAGATCTTAAGAGCAAACACAATAGCTGCAAGCTCCAATCATGTGTTGGATAATTCCTCTCATGCTGTTTTAGCTGGCGTGATGCATAAGCAATGACATTTCAATCTTGCATCAATACACAGCCTAACCCATTGTGAGAAGCATCACTATAAATGGTGTATTCTTTATCCGGTGTAGGTAAAGTCAGGACTGGAGCTTTAGTCAAACATTTCTTCAATTCATCAAAACTCTGTTGGCATTTATCCGTCCACTGAAATTTCACATCTTTTCTAAGCAGCTTGGTCAATGGAGATGCCAACATGGAGAATCCCTTCACAAATCTACGGTAGTATCCAGCTAAACCCAAAAAACAGCGAATCTCTGTGACATTTCTGGGTGGCCTCCAATTAAGGACAGCTTCAATCTTACTTGGATCTACTTTAATGCCCTCTTCTGATATTACATGCCCCAAGAAAGATATTTCTTTCAGCCAAAATTCACACTTCGATAATTTGGCATATAGCTGTTTCTCTCTCAAAGTCTGTAGTACAATCCGCAGATGTCTATCATGCTCTTCTACATTCCTCGAATAGACCAATATATCATCTATGAATACCACAACAAACTGGTTGAGGTATGGTCTGAAGATAGTGTTCATCAAATCCATAAAAGCAGCTTGAGCATTAGTTAACCCGAATGGCATAACCAAAAACTCATAATGGCCATAGCGGGTTCTGAAGGTAGTTTTAGGAATACTCTGCTCTTATACTTTCAGCTGATAATAACCTGATCTCAGGTCAATTTTGGAGAACATAGCTGCACCCCTCAACTGATCAAACAAGTCATCAATGCGGGGCAATGGATATCTATTCTTTATTGTCACCTTATTCAACTGCCGATAATCAATACACAAGTGGAGAGTGCTATCCTTCTTTTTAACAAACAACATTGGCGCTCCCCAAGGTGACACACTAGGGCGGATAAAGCCCTTGTCAAGTAATTCTTGCAACTGCACTTTCAACTCTTTCAATTCTGCAGGTGCCATTCTATATGGCGTTATGGAGATTGGGTCTACACCAGGCATAACATTAATCTCAAACTGCACCTCTCTTTCTGGAGGTAATCCTGGTAATTCATCAGGAAATACATCCAGAAAATCACATATAGTAGGGATGTCTTTCAGTGCTGGATTCCCCACTTGGGTGTCTATTACATGTGCCAAGTATGCTTCACACCCCTTTCTGATCATTCTTCTAGCTAGTGTAGTCGAAATGATGTTTGATGGCAGTAAATGCCTCTCCCCATGTATTACCACATCACCGTACAAAGGGAGACCAAAAGTGACTGTCTTCAGTCTACAGTCAATCATGGCGTAATGCCTGGCTAACCAATCCATGCCCAAGATGATATCATACTCTCTGAAGGGCATTTCAATCAAATCTGACAGAAAAACATGTCCTTGGATCACTAAAGGACAGTCTCTATAGATTCTGTTGACCCGGACCTCTTGTCCTAACGGACTAGTTACTAGCACTTCAAAACCCATTTGCACACATGGAACAGCAAGTGAACTGACTATGTGTGACACCCCTTACCCGTCTACAGTGTAGCCGAGCAAGCTATGCCACACGGTGTACCGGCACACTCTATTTTACCTTAATTAATTTTTGTCAAGGTTTTGAATATAGTTTGTGAAATATAGTTCATTTATTGAAATTATAATTTATTTGAGGTTCCGAAAATTTTATAGAAAATCCGGCAGAGTACCGGCTAAAAATGGAGAAAACAGTTCTTCGGAACCTGTTAAAAACACTTCCAAAATTTGTATTCAATCATCTCAAACTCCAATATCCAAAATCTCAACAATATTTCTCAATTTCAATTCTCAATAACCTTTTCATTTCTCAAACATCCATTTCTCATAATACTCATATACAAGCAATAAATAAATGCTCAAATTTTGCATTCATAGTCATAACTTTCATTATTTACATGAACATCAAAATATATTACATAAGTTCAAATGTATATGAGAAAGTAAAAATTTGCTACAAAATATCAAAATGACACCTAGTGTCCTACCAATGCACTGCAGAAGTTGAGGTGACAAGGACACTGTGCAGAACTGCAGGATGGACTCACCCATGTGGTCTACTGGGCTCACGATGGGGATCTCGGTACCTACGCGTGGCAAAAGCAACGCGCTAAGCAATAATGCTTAGTGGTGCAATAATATAATAAAAGAAAATAGCAAGAAAATAAATGTGTATAGAATGTGTATGCTTTCTTTGTTTGGTGTTGGTATATTCATTATTTCATTAACTTTGTTCACTTTTATTCATTTGGTTGCCCCAAGTAACCTACACTAGACGATCGATCGATAACGGGTAACCGCACTGGGTACCTAGTACCTCGGGCCGTCACACCATCGGTCACATATGCATCTCCCGGTGTGCAACAGAACAGCTAACAAGCTATAAATAATATCAGGCATAAGGCCAAGTCTCAATACAAAGTCAGAATGGCTAAAAGCCATGAAATCACAGAATGGCATATCGCCATGTGCAGTACTGCGAACTGAACCCTATTGGCATGCCAAACTATCCAAACCAATCTTGTTAGGTATACTAGGGCATTCGATACTTTAAAATTCTTCAATCTTTGAATTTCAAGTTTCGGTGTCACTATTCACCTATTTGGTCAACTAAAATGTTGAATTTTAGGTAGAAATTAGGTAAATTGGTTTTGGCACTCCCAACATACCACATTTTGCTTTTTACACTTGTTGGGATTGGTCACATTTGCCATTTCTAACTTAAAACTAAGAGGGTAGAAAATTTCAGTTTTTGAAGCATATGTTTACTGTTCCATTAAACTCTGTTGCAGTGGGAATTTGAAGAAATGACAAACATGAAAGTTGTTCCTTATTTTGTGTAGTTGAATTTCCTTTTTTGAATCACTCCATTTGGAGTTTTGTAACTCCAGATATGGCTCAAAAACCACAGCTGGCCGGATTGCCAATCTGCAGAATTGACTATATCTACAGTAACATGAACAGTGAGTGTGATTGCATTTTTGAATTGGTTCTGGCCATAATTTGGGGTAGGTTCCTTCATGAAAGTTGTTTGTCTATGTCTTAACTTTTTGTTGTAAAAATTTCAGGTCAATTGACCATATCTACAGTGAGTTATGGCTAAATGAACAGTTACTGTTCATTTGGTCAATTCTGCAGAATCAGTTGCAGGGTATCCGGATTGGGGCCAAGGTTTGGTCCTCTTGCTTTGGTCTTTTGGGCATGGTTTCTTCAGTAAAAATGCGCCATTATAAGCCTAGTTTCATGTCCAATTGGCCAAACACCAATTGGATCAACACAGCCAAAGTTATGGCTATGTAATTGGACTGGATTCTCAGTCCCCATTCTGCTGTCTTTAGGCAGCATAGTCATTCTCTTTGCCAAGCCATTTTTCAGTCCAATTTATGGTCAACATACCTCAAATGGTCACTAATTGACCATTAGAGTGTTCTTTAACAGTTTCATAAGCCAAGTCAAAGTTTCACTTCTCAAAACCCTAATGTCCAACTCAATTTACCCATAAACCTCAATTAGCACACTAGTTCAACATCCATGCATATTCATACCTTAAACACCATTTCTAGCTCACTTTAAGTCCATTAAAACAATCAAAACCATTCCTCTATTAGGGCTGCCGAATTCTATGGTGGACATACACATGAATTTGTTTCATTTATTTCACAATTTCTCATCCATTACAAGCCTCAATCATGGAATTAATGAGTTTTAACTACATATATGCACTAATCTCTTGTAGGGAGATTTTTCCCAAGTTCAAAACTTCACTTTCCTTCTTCTTCTTGGCTGCCAAAAGCTTCCCCAAGTGATATGGTCAAGGTTTAATGAAAGGGGTTAGGGTTTAGTAGTGTAACAAAGGGAGAAATTAAGCTTGATTGAAAAAAAATCAATGGAGGGGTCTAGGGCATGTTTCGGCTGGCTTTTGGGGAGGGAGATGGCTGCTGCAATTTTTGATTATTTGGTCTTCATTTAGTCTCTTTATTAGTTAGTCAAATGATGGCTTAATTGTGATTGGTCATAGTTTTCTTAATGACATCACCATGATGTCATAAATGAGCTTTTTCCTCACTTTCTTTTCTTTCCTCCACTACTCATTTTCAATTTAATTTCTAGTAATGTTTATTCATATTTTATGTCATATTAATTATTTACTCAACTGGACAAGTCGGCCAAAAATCACCTCTGAAGGCGAAATGACCAAAATGCCCTCCGTTTGGCTGAACGGGTCGAAATTGTCTGTACCGATTGAAAAATTTTTCTAGGTATTTTCTTGGCATTCTAATGCCATGGGAACCTCAATAACCCTTCTCTGGAGTCCCAAAAATTATTTTATAATTTTTCCCTCGGGTCTAGGGCTCCTCGTTGCGAGAACTGCAACTTCCCTCTAGTTACCCATCGCTAGGGCACCGGCTCATTTAACTTGGTTGTATTTTATTTCTAAAATTTTTACTAAATTTTTCTTATTAATATTTGAGTTAATTATGATTCCCGACTTTAGTTTAAATATTTTTCCGGACGTTCTAGCTGTCCGGACCGACACCGGTCACCGGAACAGTAGAATGTACGGAGTTGGTACAGGGAGGGTGTTACACTATGCTAGCACTAACATATGAATGAGTTGAACCCGGATCAAACAATACAAATACTTCTTGATCAGAGATAGAGAATGTCCAGCTACCACATCAGAAGTCTCAGCCTCTTTTCGCTGTCTCATTGTGTAGATTCTGGTTGAAGCACTTCCTTGTCTTGACTGACCAATTGTGCCCTGACTACCTGAAGCAGTGCCTCTACCTCTGCCTCTTCCTCTGCCAACTGACTGTGAACCTCTGGGTGCAGGACTCTGAATAGATCCCTTGGCAGTAGTAGGAGCTGGACCATATCTCGAAGACTGAGCACTAGTGCAGTCTCTTGCTAAATGACCCTTGCCTCCGCAATTAAAGCAGGCTCCAGTGGCCCAATAACACTCCCCCCCCCCCCCATGAATCCTACCACAAGTCTCACAGGGGCGGGCAGAATGTGAACCCCTGCTCGACTATTGACCAGAACTAAGGGATCTCTGTCCAGAAAATCTGCCTCTACCAAATCTTCCACCTCGACCCCTGCTGGGTCCACTAAACTTCTTCTTCTTTCCAGAGGTAGCATCAGAACTCTGTTCAACTGATTTTTCTCCCTTGTCTTTTTTCTAATTTCTCAGCTTTTTCTGATTTTTCTTTCACTGGGGTTGTTTCTGATTCAATTCTCTCCAGTTCAAGTGCTTGAGAAATAAGCTCTGAGAAGTTGCTGTGTCGAAATCCCACAACTTGCATCCTTATGCTGGGCTTCAAACCCATCTCAAATCTCTTACACCTTGCCTTGCTAGTAGTAAGGAGACTCTCCGCATAGTGACTCAGGCGGGAGAACTCCCTCTCATACTCTGCCACTAGTCGATTTCCTTGTTTCAAACTCAAAAATTCTTGCAGTTTCTGATCAACATATGCATCTAGGATGTATTTCTGTCTGAACTCTCTGATGAAGTCATCCCACGTCAGCACTGGTGGTTCAACCAAGCTGTGGGGGATGGTCTTCCACCAATCATACGCATCCCCTTGCAGTAGCAACACAGAGTATTCAAACTTCAGTTCATCTTGGCAGTGCAGCTTCTTAAATACTCTGTCCATTCTTTCAAGCCATTGCTCTGCCTTCAAAGGGTCCACTGTACCCTTAAATTCTGCAACCCCATACTTCAATAACTTATCATACTGTCTGGCTAGAGGCAGTGGTTGTGCCACAGGTGGTTGGGGTGGAGCTTGAACAGGCATACCCCCAGCCATTTGTTGAAACATCGCCGCCATCTGCTGTGCAAACTGTGCAGGGAACTGCGGCATTTGCAGGGCTGGTGCTACTGACCCACTGACATTCGGTAAAGCTAGGGCTTCCCCTTGTGCCTCAGCTTCAACAGACTGCTCAACTGAGCGATCCTCTTCTTCCATTTCAGGCTGAAGTTAGGGTATCTCCTGAATAAGTAACACATGGAGATTTCCCTCCATTAGTTCATATTCATGATGTAATGCACTGTATGTAACAATTATGGACATTGAGCAGTTATACTTAACAAAGAAAAGACACAAATTCACAATTTAAAACGTACTTCAAAAACTTGCTCTGATACCACTAAAACATGTCACACCTTACCCCTCTGTAAGGCATAACATGATCTCGTAGAATACCTAATGAATTATCAAACTTCACCTACTGATAACTCATTAAGTACCCTACAAGAGATTTTAAAACAATTTTCTTACTTTAAACAAGTGGTGGGCATTTATTAAAAAGTATTTAAAACTTATAATTAAGTTAAAAGCTAGTTGGAAATTTTGGCCCATTTTATTTTTCCGCAAATTTTATAAAAATTTTGATAGAGTTCTGTCTGTATTTTGAGAAACCAGTTCTTCAAATACCTGTAAAAAGCACTTCTAAAATTTTTTCTCAACTACTACTTCAATTTCACAATCAAACTCAATCAATTTCACAATCATTTCAATAAATTTCTCAAGTTCAAAATTCAATAATCCTCAGCATACTAGCAACACATTTCATTTAAATTAAATAAAATAGTTGTACTCATATTTCATTAGAAACAAAACAATTTATATACATTCTTACAAAATTTACATTAAAAGAGTTTCAAACTACAATATATATTATAACTTTATACAAATTTTATACAAACTGCTCAAGACCCATTTTTACATGTCCATATATTTATGTGCAATATATATACATCAAAAGAAATATTTACAGTTAGGGTATAAATTATACCCGAAGACTTCAAGCTGAATGATCCTCAATCTTGACTCATTCATTCTGCTGCTCCTCTAGTCTCTAAATCTGCGACAGCAATAAAAGCTATCACTGAGTACTAGGACTCAGTGGTGCACAACATACTAAAATAATCTTTATGCAGAATATAAATCACATTTATTCAAAAATTTAACTAAACATGAGCATTAAACACAAAACACAAATTATGAAATTTTAATGCAAACCAAGTTCATTTCGAAGAATCAAAACACATTTCATAAAATCCACAGTTAGATCATGCCATTCGAAACAAATAGAATCTCAATAGCCAGAGGCTAAAGAGAAATCACATCACAAGGCTAGCTAGCTCAAATATATGGATATCCATTCACATCCTCTTCTACTGGCACACCTCAACACTTCTCCAGAGAAGGAATCAAAATTCGAAACTAATTACCCCCACTATTCGTGCTAGTGAGGTGTCCAAATATATGGTCATGACACTGTGGTTTCAAAACTTATCTTAACAATTTGCTAAACATTTTCATTTCAAATATACACAATAACTTTCACAATTTAAATCAAACATCATAAGAATGCCATAATTCAATATTTTGCATTATTCAAAATAGTATGCAGAAGATAATTATAAATGTATACGTTGTGCACAAACCTCAAACGAGTCGCCTGTTGGCCTTGACTCGACTTCTCGGGTTTTGTCCCGGTATTCTTTTCCACTGAAACACACAATTTCACAGTGTTTCAGTACCATAACTTAGCATAAATCCAATAATAAATTTAACTTCACTTTTACCTAGCTCTAACGTGCTAAATTCGATGTTCTTGAAATTTTGTGTTTCGGGTTACTATTCACTGCACTATTCAAATCAAATTATTGACTTTCTAAGGCTTAATAGGTATGAGAATTCCAACTTCACCCACATACCACATTTTGGTCACTAAACTTGTTGGTTTTGTTCATTTTCTCAAAACTTAGGCCTTTTAGGCAAAATTGCTAAATTTTCAATTTTAGTGTCCTTAATTGTACTGTTTCATTGGTCAGTTTACTGTTGGAATTTGGCAAAACTTCCTTCATAGAAAATGTTCCTTATTGTCTTAAGTTTATTCTCCTTTTTGAATCACCCCAATTGGAGTTTTGTAGCTCAAGTTATAAGCAAATTACTATTACTGTTCATGCTACAGAATTTGGTTCTGCAGATTTGTTGATCCAAATTCATTCAGTAATTTGATCAAGTTAAATCCATAATTTCGTCTATTTTTCTTCATATGAAATTTTTTAATATGTCTTATGTTTCCATCGGTTCAAGAATCGCCTAAATCGGAGTTTTCTAGAGAGAGTTATAGCCATTGAAACTTTACTATTCATATAGCAAATTTGCAGTCTGCAGATTTAGGTCACCAAATTTGCTCAGTAATTTGATTAGGTTAATGGCATAATTTGGGTTGGTGTTCTTCATGAAAGTTTTAGGTCTATATTTCATCTAACCACTGGTAAAATTTCAGGCCATTTTGACCTGCCTAGCTCGAGTTATGACCAAATGAACAAACACTGTTCATTTGGTCAGTTTGTGCAGTGGCAGCCTGCGATTTCTCAACTTCGATCACTTTGTTCACTAGGTTTTAGTCACTTTTTGGGCAGGCTTCCTGAATGAAAATTGTGTCATTTAGTGCCTATTTTCATCCCCAATTGGTCCCATATCCATTGGACTTGTAAAATTTCATTTTTGGTCCCTCAATGGAGGTTTTGGTCATGCTGCCAGCACATGACCTTATCCAATCCGAATTGGCTTTTAATTCCAACACTTCTAACACACCTCATTTGGTCACAAATGACCATTTTTCACTTCACATTAGGCCAAATATATCATTTACCAATTTCTCCAAATTTTTGCCTCAAAACCCTAGGTTTCAAACCCTAACCACACTAATTCATTGTAATTAACTAATTCAAAGCATATAAACACAATCTTTCAACTCATTCAAGCATTTTAACATGTTTTACTCACTCAAACTCATGCAAATCACTCTCCCCTCCCTGCTGGATGAATTTTAGTTTAGTCCCTCATACATATTTTTTTTTTTCATTTTAAGCATATTACAAGCTAATTCAAGCTAAAAACACAACAAGTAAACTAATCTTGCACCTTAAATCACTCACCTTTGTGTAGCAACTTCTAACTCCCCTTTTCTCCAATTTTCTTTCTTTTTCTTGCTCCTCTATACTCTTCAAGATGCAAGGATGAGGTTTAGTGAAGCATTTTAGGGGAACTTATGGTTAATTTAGAGTGTATAAAGCTTGAGCTAAGAGCTCTAATGGAGGTTTGAGAGTGAGCTTTGGGAGAGGGAAAGTGGACGGTTGGTTTTGGGGGAGAAGATGAGAATAATTTCTTTTTTTTTATCTTGTTTTTATCTTATTTAAAAGATATTTAACTTAGTCAAATTTGGTAGGAAAAAAATTTTTTTTATGACATCATCCTTGATGTCACACATGATGATGTCACTACCTTTTTACTTTTTCATTTTCCTTTTTTTTTTCTATTTATTTTTCTATTAGTTCTTTAATTTAATTCTCGATTTTGAAATTTTCTTTTCTCTGATTTTATTTGACAGTTAGGTCAGGAGTCAGCTCTTGGGGTTAATTGACCAAATTGCCCCTCGCCGGTTCATCCCGGTTTGTAATTAATTCCATATTTCTTCCTGCTTCCTGACCTAATTTTTTACTGGCTTAACAGTTTTTTTTCATGATTTTCTCTTTTCCACTGTGTTTATAAGGGTCCTAAGGACCACAACGTCACTTTTTACGGTTCGAAATTTGAGTTTAAAACGACTTCGCAGTCATTCCCGAGAAGGTCACCCATCGCTGTGACTCTCGGCTCGTTTAACTTCTTTTGTTATATTTTTCTTGTTTATACTTAACTAATTGGACATTACTAATTATTTGTGTTTATGGCTTATCTAGTTGTCTTAAGTGTGGTTCTAATCCCCTTAATTGTCCAGACCGACACTGGTCACCGGAACAGTGAAATCTACCAGGCTATGCAAACGGGGGTGTTACATTAATTGAAGATTTCTAGTGGGAAATACGGTTAAAAAACTATTTTAGAGTTAATGGTCATTTATACCATTTCAAGATTTGGTATGCTAAATTAATCAAGTTAATTGACCTAGTTCACTTAATTTCTAGATTTTGGTCAAAATACCATTATTATAGGCCTATGTCTTTTTGAAATTTTGGCACTGGTTTCAGGGCATTTAGAGTTCTATGGACCAAGTTAAGGTCTCTTTACCAAAACTGGTTAGTTTGCATTTGTCTAGCAATTTTGGGCAGTTTCAATTCTGGACAGTTTTGGTGTCCCTACTTAGGCAAGCAATTTGACTTGGTTAATGGCATTTTTGGGTTTTGGTGTCTTCATAAGAGTTGTAGCCCTATGTCTAAGCTTTCCAATGGTATAAATTGTAGGTCATTTGGACTTGTCTACAGTGAGATATGGCCAAATGAATGACTATTCATTTGGTCAAAATTCTAGGTTTACATTTTGGCAATCCGGATTAGGTCAAATTTTAGGTCACTTTTTAGGCAGAATTTTAGCAAGGTTTCTACATGAAAATTGGTCAATTTTAGGTCTAGTCTTACCTCCAATTAGCCTTATACCAATTGGGGTCACACAATTTCATTTATGGCTTAAAACATACACTGCCATCAATAAGTACTCAACATGCAAGGAAATTACACTCCCAATATTCATTTCTCCATCTCCTAAACTTCAAATAGCATACATGGCATTTCTAAATATCTTCAATGATCTCAATACAATCAATTTCTAGCAGTATACACAAGTCTATAATAGTCAGTTCAAAACCCTACTTCAAATGGTCAAATTCAACAACAATATGCATATGAAACAATTGCTAACACATGTTACTTCAACTATCAACATCTAATTCACTTCCCTATATCCATGAACACCATTAATCATCATTTAATTCATGAAATTATCCATCTCCTAAGTTTCTCAAGGCTGCCAAATTTGGGCAGTTTTACTAGTCACTCATAATTTGTTCAAAGCCCTAATTTAAAGTGTCATAGTCAACAATATACATGCAATTAAATTCTTATACTCTTAGTCACCTTAATCAACATTATTAATCACCAATTGTATGTATAAACTAATCAATAACCATGCTTATCAAGGCTGCTAATTGAACAGTTTCAAACCTAAGACAAAATCCCCAATTCGTGGTTACAAACCCTAATTCATAATCAAACCTCAAACACCCACAAACAATTTTATCCTAATTCATGTAATTACCTTAATTAACATTACTAATCACCATTTTCATGTAAAAATAAATCAAATCCCCAAATTTCCCATGGCTGCCGAATTGGGGGTTCTCAATTTCTCATCATTTTCAATCAAATTCCTCATCATATCAACTCATTTCAATGTTTAACTAAAGAAAAAGGAGAAATTATGCACTAACCTCAACTTGTGAGAATTCTAAGCTTGTAAAACTTCAAGATTTTCCTTTCTTTTTGCTGCCTATATGTTTCCCAATATGTGAGGATCACTTTTAATGAAAGGAGTTGTAAGAAATATGGCATGGAAGTGGTGAATTGGGAGCTTGCATGTGGGACGCCCATGGAGGAATTTGGAGAACAAGGAAATCGGCCATTGAAGAAGTAAAAGGAAAAAGATGAGTGAAGTGGTGGGATTTGTGTCACACCTTACCCCTCTGTAAGGCATAACATGATCCCGTAGAATACCTAATGAACTACCGAACTTCACCTACCGATAACTCATTAAGTACCCTATAAGGGATTTTAAAACAATTTTCTTATTTTTAACAAGTGGTGAGCATTTTCTAATAGGTATTTAAAACATTTAGTTAAAATTAAAACTAGTTAATATTTTTTGCCCATTTTATTTTTTTGCAAATTTTATAAAAATTTTGACAGAGTTCCGTCTGTATTTTGAGAAAACAGTTCTTCAAATACTTGAAAAAAAAGGCACTTCCAAAAATTTTTCAACCACTGCTTCAAATTCATACTCAATTTCAACCAATTTCTCAACACATTTATCAACTTTCAAATTTCAAATCCACTATCCCATGATCATCAAAATACTAGCAATCCATTTCATTCAAATCAAATAAAACAGTTCCATTCATATTTCTTTAAGGACAAAACAATTTATATACATCATTACAAAATTTACATTAAGAGAAATTCAACTATAATTTTGTTACAACTTTACACAAGCTGCTCAAGACCGAATTTACATGTCCATACATTTATGTGCAATACATACATCAAAAGAAATATTTACAGTCAGGGTATAAATTATACCCGATAACTTCAAGCTGATAGATCCTCAATCCTGAGCATCTCAATTTGCTACTCTTCTAATCTCTATATCTGCGACAGCAATAACAGCTATCGCTGAGTACTGGGACTGAATGGTGCACAACATACTAAAATAATCTTTATGCAAAATTTAGATCACATTTATTCAAAAATTGAACTGAACATGAGTATGAGATACAAAACATGAATTTTGAGATTTTAATCCCAAACAATTTCATTTTGAAGTATCAAATCACATTTCATAAAACCCACAGTTAGATCATGCCATTCGAAACAAATATAATCTCAATAGCCAGATGCTAAGGAGAATCACATCACAAGGCTAGCTAGCTCAAATATATGGATATCCATTAAAATCCTCTTCTACTGGCACACCTCAACACTTCTCTAGAGAAGGAATCAAAATTCGAAACTAATTACCCCCACTAGTCATGCTAATGAGGTGTTCAAATATATGGTCATGACACTATGGTTTCAAAACTTATCTTAATAATTTGCTAAACATTGCTATTTCAAATATACACATTAACTTTCACAATTTAAATCAAAACATCATAAATAAAGTCACAAATAAACTTTCAACAATTCATAGCAAAAGTAAAATACATATTTCATTCACTTTATCAATGAATTTTAAAGCATAGTGATGTTGTGCACAAACCTTAAGCGAGTCGCCTCTTGGCCTTGACTCGGTTCCTCGGGTTCTTTCCCGGTATTCTTTTCAACTGAAACACACAATTTTACTGTGTTTCAGTACCATAACTTAGTATAAATCTAAAAATAAATTTAACTTCACTTTTACCTAGCTCTAACATGCTAAACTCGATGTTCTTGAAATTTTGTGTTTCGGGGTTACTATTCACTACACTATTCAAGTCAAATTGTTGACTTTCTAAGGCTTAATAGGTATGGGGATTCCAACTTCACCCACATACCACATTTTGGTCACTAAATTTGTTGGTTTTGGTTGTTTATTCAAATTCTAAGTCTTTTAGGCAAATTTGATAAATTTTCAGTTTTGGTGCTTAAGGTTGCACTGTTCCATTGGTCACTTTACTGTTGAAATTTGGCAAAACTTTCTTCATAGAAAATGTTCCCGAGTGTCTTAAGTTTATTCGCTTTTTTGAATCACTCCAATTGGAGTTTTGTAGCTCAAGTTATAGCCATTTGAACTATAGTTGCCGGATTGAACTCAACCCAGATTTTCTGGGAAATTTTTGGTGTTGGTATTTTTAGGTCACCAACTTGGGGTGGCCAAATGACTTAGATAATGGTATAATTTGGGTTTATATTCTTCATGAAAGTTTTAGGTCTATATCTCATCTAACTACTGGTAAAATTTCAGATCATTTAGACCTTCCTAGCTCAAGTTATGACCAAATGAACAAACACTATTCATCTAGTCAGTTTGTATAGGGCAGACTGTGATTTTTCAAGTTTGGTCAATTTATTCACTAGGTTTTGGTCACTTTTTGGGTATGCTTCCTAAATGAAAATTGTGTCTTTTAGTGTCTATTTTCATTCGCAATTGGTCCCATACCAATTGGACTTGTAAAATTTCATTTTTGGTCCCTCAAAGGTAACTTGGTCATGCTGCCAGCAGCATAACCATACTCAATCCGAATTTGGTTTTGATTCAAACACCTCTAACACTCTTCATTAGGTCACAAATGACCATTTCTCACTTCACATTAGGTCAAAGACACCATTTACAAGTTTCTCACATTTTTGTCACTAAACCCTAAGTGTCCAAGCCTTAACCACACTAAATTGTTGCATTTAGCTAATTTCAAAGCTTTTAACTATAATCATTCAACTAATGGAGGTCCATAAACTCATTCAAATCCATCAAACCATACAAATATACTCCCATACACCTGCTGGCCAAAATTCAGTTTGGTCCTCCACACATGTTTTTATTTCATTTCATTAGTTTCTAAGTTCATTTAAGTAACTAAACATGCATTTAAAGTAGAAAATTGAAAGTTAGCATACTAACCTTTCTTAGAACTTCAAATCTCTATCTTTAGCTCTTCTTTCTTCTTTCAATCTTCTTCTTAGGTTGAGACAACAAGCTCTAATGAGGTTTTTATGGGAGCTATTAAGGTTTAGTGAAGATTTGTAAGCTTGAGTGCAAGCTTTAATGGAGGACTAACAATGGAGAAGTGAGGGAGAGTGAGGGCGGCAAGGGATAAGGAAGAAGATAATGAAATCTTTTTTTTTTCTTTTCTTTTATTTTATTTATTTTGTCTTATGGAAGACCTAAAAATTCATTTAATCAAATTATTAATAATGGGATTTATGGCATCATGCATGATGTTATGCATGATGTCATTTCCCTACACTTTTTTATTTTCCTTCTTTTTTATTTATTTATTTTTCTATTAGTTCTTTAATTTAATTCTCGACTCCAAAGTTTTCTTTTCTCCGATTTTATTTGACAATTAGGTCAGGAGTTAGCTCTCGGGGTCAATTGACCAAATTGCCCCTTGACGGTTCAACCCGGTTTGTAAATAATCTAATATTTCTTCTAGCTCCCTAACCTAATTATTTGACTGGCTTAACAGTTCTTTTTCGTGATTTTCTCTTTTTCACTGGGTTTATAATGGTCCTAAGGACCGCAGCGTCACATTTTACGGTTCGAAATTTGAGTTTAAATCGACTTCGCAGTCGTTCCTGAGAAGGTCACCCATCGCTGTGACTCTCGGCTCGTTTAACTTCTTATGTTTTTTTTTCTTATTTATACTTAACTAATTGGCAATTACTAATTATTTGTGTTTATAGTTTATCTAATTGTCTTAAGAGTGGTTCTAAACCCCTTAATTATCCGGATCGACACTGATCACCGGAACAGTGAAATATACCAGGCTATACAAATAGGGGTGTTACAATTCTCCCCCCCTTAAAATAAATTTCGTCTCGAAATTTTACCTGGTATTAATCTCTGAACAGCTGTGGGTGTTGTCTCCTCATGTCCTCTTCTCGTTCCCAAGTAGCCTCCTGGCCCAAATGATGGTTCCACAGCACTTTTACCAATGGTATCTGCTTGTTCCGTAGCTGCTTCACCTCATAAGCCAGAATCTCTATGGGTTCTTCTTCATATGTGAGGTATGGATTCACTTCAATTTCCTCTACTGGTAGTACATGAGATGGGTATGATCGATACCTCCTCAACATAGAACATGGAAGACATTATGTATCTTCTCCAACTTTGGAGGTAGTGCCAATCGATATGCCAAAGGACCCACTCTTTCCAGAACCTCATATGATCTAATGAAATGAGGACTCAGTTTTCCCGTTCTGCCGAATCTCATAATTCTCTTCCAAGGGGAAGCCTTGAGGAATACTTTCTCACCCACTGCATACTCAATATCCCTTCTTTTCAAATCAATGTAGGACTTCTGACGGTCTGATGCAGTCTTAAGTCAATCTCTGATCACCCTGATCTTCTCTTCAGTTTGCTGAATAATTTCGGGTCCAATCATCTTTTTTCACCCACGTCATCCCAACACAATGGGGTTCTACATTTTCTACCATACAAAGCTTCATATGGAGGCATCCCAAAGCTTGATTGGTAGTTATTGTTGTAAGCAAACTCAATCAAAGGCAAGTGTGTGTCCCAACTGCCCTCAAACTCAATCACACAAGCCTGTAGCATGTTCTCCAAGATCTGAATTACCCTCTCAGAATGGCCATCTGTCTGTGGGTGGAATGCAGTTCTGAAGTTCAATCTAGTTCCTAGGGCTCTCTGAAGACTACCCCAGAATCTAGAAGTGAACCTAGGATCCCTGTCTGATACGATGGATACTAGTATTCCATGCAGTCTTACTATCTCATCAATGTACAACTTAGCCAATCTGTCTAAACTGTAATCCATTCGAACTGGCAGAAAATGAGCAGACTTGGTTAGTCTGTCAACAATGACCCATACTGCATCATGACTCTTCTGTGTCCTCGGAAGTCCCATCACAAAATCCATCGTTATTCTCTCCCATTTCCATTTCGGTACTGGTAGTGGATGTAACAACCCAGCGGGTACTTGATGCTCTGCCTTCACTTGCTGACAAGTTAGGCATTTGGATACAAACTCTGCCACATTTCTTTTCATACCCATCCACCAGTAATGCTCCTTGAGCCCTCTATACATTTTTGTGCCACCAGGGTGCATGGCAAAAGGAGACTCATTTGCTTCCTTCAAAATGATCTGCCTCAAATCAACATCATTAGGAACACACATTCTGCCCTGGTGTAGTAGTAGACCATCATCTCTGATTGAGAATTCTGGTTTCTTGCCTTGTCTGACTTCTTCCAATAGCTTCTGATATTTCTGATCATTTTGAGCAGCCATTCTAATCTGATCAATCAACACTGGCTGTACATGCCAAGCAACTGCTGTCTGTCCATCATCATTAATCTCTAAGCTAGCATGCAATGATCTTCACTCATGCACTAAAGACAAAGGAGTAACTCGTAGACTTGCCATATTCTTGCGACTTAAGGCATCAGCCACCTCATTAGCTTTCCTTGGCTGATAGTCTATCAGACAATCATAGTCTTTTATCAACTCTAACCATCTCCTCTGTCTCAAATTCAACTCCTTCTGAGTGCCCAAATGCTTCAAACTCTAATGATCTGTGTAGATGTAACACTTTTCCCCATACAAATAGTGTCTCCAGATCTTAAGAGCAAACACTATAGCTACAAGCTCGAAATCATGTGTTGGATAATTCCTCTCATGCTGTTTTAGCTGGCGTGATGCATAGGTAATGACATTTCGATCTTGCATCAGTACACAGCCTAACCCATTATGAGAAGCATCACTATATACTGTGTATTCTTTACTCGGGGTAGGTAAAGTCAGGACTGGAGCTTCAGTCAAACATCTCTTTAATTCATCAAAACTCTATTGGCATTTATCCGTCCACTAAAATTTCACATCTTTCTAAGCAGCTTGGTCAATGGAGATGCTAACATGGAGAATCCCTTCACAAATCTACAATAATATTCGGCTAAACCCAAAAAACTATGAATTTCTGTGACATTTCTGGGTGGCCTCCAATTAAGGATAGCTTCAATCTTACTTGGATCTACCTTGATGCCCTCTTCTGATACTATATGTTCCAAGAAAGATATTTCTTTCAGCCAAAATTCGCACTTCGATAATTTGGCATATAGCTATTTCTCCCTTAAAGTCTGTAGTATAATCCGTAGATGTCTATCATGCTCTTCTGCATTCCTCGAATAGACCAATATATCATCAATAAATACCAGAACAAACTGATCAAGGTAATGGTCTGAAGATAGTGTTCATTAGATCCATAAAAGCAGCCGGAGCATTAGTCAACCCGAATGGCATGACCAAGAACTCATAATGGCCATAGCAGGTTCTGAAGGCGGTTTTAGGAATACTCTGCTCTTGTACTTTCAGCTGATAATAACCTGATCTTAGGTCAATTTTGGAGAACACAGCTGCACCCCTCAACTAATCAAACAAGTCATCAATGCGGGGCAATGGGTATCTATTCTTTATTGTCACCTTATTCAACTGCTGATAATCAATACACAAGCAGAAAGTGCCATCCTTCTTCTTAATAAACAATACTGGCGCTCCCCAAGGTGACACACTAGGGCGGATAAAGCCCTCGTCAAGCAGCTCTTGCAACTGCACTTTCAACTCTTTCAATTTAGCAGGTGCCATTCTATATGGCGTTTTGGAGATTGGATCCACACCAGGCATAACATCAATCTCAAACTACACTTCTCTTTCTGGAGGTAATCCTAGTAATTCATCAGGAAACACATCTGGAAAGTCACATACAGTAGGGATGTCCCTCAGTGCTGGACTCCCCACTTGGGTGTCTATCACATGTGCCAAGTATGCTTCACACCCCTTTCTAATCATCCTTCTGGCTAGTGCAGCCGAAATGATGTTTGATGGCAGTAAATGCCTCTCCCCATGTATTACCACATCACCGTACAGAGGGAGACCAAAAGTGACTGTCTTCAGTCTACAGTCAATCATGGCGTGATGCCTGGCTAACCAATCCATGCCCAAGATGATATCATACTATCTGAAGGGCATTTCAATCAAGTCTGACAGAAAAACATGTCCTTGGATCACCAAAGGACAGTCTTTATAGATTCTGTTGACTCGGACCTCTTGTCCTAACAGACTAGTTACTAGCACTTCAAAACCCATTTGCACACATGGAACAGCAAGTGAACTGACTATGCTAGCACTAACATATGAATGGGTTGAACCCGGATCAAATAACACAAGTACATCTTGTTCAGAGATAGAAAATGTACCAGTTACCACATCGGAAGTCTCAGCCTCTTCTCGTTGTCTCATCGTGTAGACTCTGGCTGAAGCACTTTCTTGTGCTGACTGACCAACCGTACCCTGACTGCCTGAAACAGTGCCTCTACCTCTGCCTCTTCCTCTACCAACTGATTGTGAACCTCTGGGAGTAGGACTCTGAATAGATCCCTCGGCAGTTGTAGGAGCTGGACCATATCTCAGAGCACTAGTGCAGTCTTTAGCTATATGGCCCTTGGTTCCACAGTTAAAACAAGCTCCAGTGGACCAATAGCATTCCTCCCCATGAATCTTGCCACAAGTCTCACAGGGGCGGGCAGAGTGTGAACCCCTGCTTGACTGCTGACCAGACCTAGGGGGTCTCTATCCAGAAAATCTGCCCCTACCAAATCTTCCACCTCGACCCCTACTGGGTCCACTAAATTTCTTTTTTTTCCCCAGAAGTACCACCAGAACTCTGTTCAACTGATTTTTCCCCTTTATCTTTTTCTGATTTCTCAGCTTTCTCTGATTTTTCTTTTATTGGGGTCGCTTCTGATTCAATCCTCTCCAGCTCAAGTGCTTGAGACATAAGTTCTGAAAAGTTGCTGTGCTTGAATCCCACAACTTGCATTCTCAAACTGGGCTTCAAACCCGTCTCAAATCTCTTACACCTTACCTTGCTGGTAGAAAGGAGACTCCCAGCATAATGACTTAAGTGGAAGAACTCTCTCTCATACTCTGCCACAGATCGGTTCCCTTGTTTCAAACTAAAAAATTCTTACAATTTCTGATCAACATATGCATCTAGGATGTATTTCTGTCTGAATTCTCTGATGAAGTCATCCCAGGTCAGCACTGGTGGTTCAGCCAAGTTGTGGGGGATGGTCTTCCACCAATTATATGCATCCCCTTACAGTAACGACATAGAATACTCAAACTTCAATTCATATTGGCGGTGCAGCTTCTTAAATACTCTGTCCATTCTTTCAAGCCATTGCTCTGCCTGCAAAGGGTCCACTGTACCCTTAAATTCTGCAGCCCCATACTTCAGTAATTTATCATACTTCTGGCTGGAAGCAGTGGTTGTGCCACAGGTGTTTGGGGTGGAGCTTGAGCAGGCATACCCCCAGCCATTTGTTCAAACATCGTAGCCATCTGCTGTGCAAACTGTGCAGGAAACTGCAGCATGGGTGGGGCTGATGCTGCTGATCCACTGACATTTTGCAAAGCTAGGGCATCCCCTTGTGCCTCAGCTTCAACAGATTGCTCAACTGAGCGATCCCCTTCTTCCATTTCAGTCCGAAGTTAGGGTATCTCCTGAACAAATAACACAAGGAGATTTCCCTCCGTTAGTTCATATTTATGATGTAATGCACTGTATGTAACAAATATGAACATTGAGCAGTTTTACTTAACAAGGAAATACACAAATTCTCAAATTAAAACATACTTCAAAAATTTTGCTCTGATACCACTAAAACATGTCACACCTTACCCCTTGGTAAGGCATAACATGATCCCGTAGAATACCTAATGAACTATCGAACTTCACCTACCGATAACTCATCAAGTACCCTACAAGGGATTTTAAAACAAGTTTCTTATTTTTAACAAGTGGTGAGCATTTTCTAATAGGTATTTTAAACATTTAGTTAAAATTAAAACTAGTTAATATTTTTAGCCCATTTTATTTTTCCGCAAATTTTATAAAAATTTTGATAGAGTTCCGTCTGTATTTTGAGAAAATAGTTCTTCAAATACCTGAAAAAAAAAGGCACTTCCAAAAATTTTTCAACCACTGCTTTAAATTCATACTCAATTTCAACCAATTTCTCAACACATTTATCAACTTTCAAATTTCAAATCCACTATCCCATGATCATCAAAATACTAGCAATCCATTTCATTCAAATCAAATAAAATAGTTCCATTCATATTTCTTTAAGGACAAAACAATTTATATACATCATTACAAAATTTACATTAAGAGAAATTCAACTATAATTTATTACAACTTTACACAAGCTTTATACAAGCTGCTCAAGACCGAATTTACATGTCCATACATTTATGTGCAATACATACATCAAAAGAAATATTTACAGTCAGGGTATAAATTATACCCTATAACTTCAAGCTGATAGATCCTCAATCCTGAGCAGCTCAGTCTGCTGCTCCTCTAGTCTCTATATCTGCGACAGCAATAACAGCTATCGCTGAGTACTGGGACTCAGTGGTGCACAACATACTAAAATAATCTTTATACAGAATTTAAATAACATTTATTCAAAAATTGAACTGAACATGAGTATTAGATACAAAACATGAATTTTGAGATTTTAATCCCAAACAATTTCATTTTGAAGTATCAAATCACATTTCATAAAACCCACAGTTAGATCATGCCATTCGAAACAAATATAATCTCAATAGCCAGAGGCTAAGGAGAATCACATCATAAGGATAGCTAGCTCAAATATATGGATATCCATTCAAATCCTCTTCTACTGGCACACCTCAACACTTCTTGAGAGAAGGAATCAAAATTTGAAACTAATTACCCCCATTAGTCATGCTAATGAGGTGTTCAAATATATGGTCATGACACTGTGGTTTCAAAACTTATCTTAACAATTTGCTAAACATTGCTATTTCAAATATATACAATAACTTTCACAATTTAAATCAAAACATCATAAATAAGGTAACAAATAAACTTTCAACAATTCAAAGCAAAAGTAAAATACATATTTCATTCACTTTATCAATGAATTTTAAAGCATAGTGATATTGTGCACAAACCTCATGCGAGTCGCCTCTTGGCCTTGACTCGGTTTCTCGAGTTCTTTCACGATATTCTTTTCAACTGAAACACACAATTTTATAGTGTTTCAGTACCATAACTTAGCATAAATCCAAAAATAAATTTAACTTCACTTTTACCTAGCTCTAACTTGCTAAACTCGATGTTCATGAAATTTTGTGTTTCGGGGTTACTATTCACTATACTATTCAAGTCAAATTGCTGACTTTCTAAGGCTTAATATGTATGGGGATTCCAACTTCATCCACATACCACATTTTGGTCATTAAATTTGTTGGTTTTGGTTGTTTATTCAAATTCTAAGTCTTTTAGGCAAATTTGATAAATTTTCAGTTTTGGTGTCTAAGGTTGCACTGTTCCATTGGTCACTTTACTGTTGAAATTTGGCAAAACTTTCTTCATAGAAAATGTTCCCTAGTGTCTTAAGTTTATTCTCCTTTTCGAATCACTCCAATTGGAGTTTTGTAGCTCAAGTTATAGCCATTTGAACCATGGCTGCTGGATTGAACTCAACCCAGATTTTCTGGGCAATTTTTGGTGCTAGCAGCTTTAGGTCACCAATTTGGGGTGGCCAAATGACTTGGTTATTGGCATAATTTGGGTTTGTGTTCTTCATAAAAGTTTTAGGTCTATATCTCATCTAACCACTAGTAAAATTGCAGGTCATTTAGACCTTCCTAGCTCAAGTTATGACCAAATAAATAAACACTGTTCATTTGGTCAGTTTGTACAGGGCAGACTGTAATTTTTCAAGTTTGGTCAATTTGTTCACTAGGTTTTGGTCACTTTTTGGGCATGCTTCCTAAATGAAAATTGTGTCATTTAGTGTCTATTTTCATCCAAATTGGTCCCATACCAATTGGACTTGTAAAATTTCATTTTTGGTCCCTCAAAGGTAACTTGGTCATGCTGCCAGCAGCATGACCATACTCAATCCGAATTTGGTTTTGATTCAAACACCTCTAACACTCTTCATTAGGTCACAAAATGACCATTTCTCACTTCACATTAGGTCAAAGACACCATTTACAAGTTTCTCACATTTTTGTCACTAAACCCTAAGTGTCCAAGCCCTAACCTCACTAAATTGTTGCATTTAGCTAATTTCAAAGCTTTTAACTATAATCATTCAACTAATGGAGGTCCATAAACTCATTCAAATCCATCAAACCATACAAATATACTCCCATACACCTGCTGGCCGAAATTCAGTTTGGTCCTCCACACATGTTTTTATTTCATTTCATTAGTTTCTAAGTTCATTTAAGTAACTAAACATGCATTTAAAGTAGAAAATTGAAAGTTAGCATACTAACCTTTCTTAGAACTTCAAATCTCTATCTTTAGCTCTTCTTTCTTCTTTCAATCTTCTTCTTAGGTTGAGATAACAAGCTCTAATGAGGTTTTTATGGGAGCTATTAAGGTTTAGTGAAGATTTGTAAGCTTGAGTGCAAGCTTTAATGGAGGACTAACAATGGAGAAGTGAGGGAGAGTGAGGGTGGCAAGGGATAAGGAAGAAGACAATGAAATCTTTTTTTTTTCTTTTCTTTTCTTTTATTTATTTTGTCTTATGGAAGACCTAAAAATTCATTTAATCAAATTATTAATTATGGGATTTATGGCATCATGCATGATGTCATTTCCCTACACTTTTCATTTTCCTTCTTTTTTTTATTTATTTTTCTATTAGTTCTTTAATTTAATTCTCAACTCCGAAGTTTTCTTTTCTTCGATTTTATTTGATAGTTAGGTCAGGAGTCAGCTCTCGGGGTCAAGTGACCAAATTGCCCCTCGCCGGTTCAACCCGGTTTACAAATAATCTAATATTTCTTCCGACTCCCTGACCTAATTATTTGACTAGCTTAACAGTTTTTTTTCATGATTTTCTCTTTTCCACTGGGTTTATAATGGTCCTAAGGACCGCGACGTCACATTTTACTACTCGAAATTTGAGTTTAAATCGACTTCGCAGTCGTTCCCGAGAAGGTCAACCATCGCTGTAACTCTCAGCTCGTTTAACTTCTTATGTTCTGTTTTTCTTATTTATACTTAACTAATTGGCAATTACTAATTATTTGTGTTTATAATTTATCTAGTTGTCTTAAGAGTGGTTCTAAACCCCTTAATTGTCCGGACCGACATCGGTCACTGGAACAGTGAAATATACCAAGCTATACAAATAGGGGTGCGCTACAATCTGGCACTTTGTGTGTTTAAATACCCCTACTAAATGCTAAATTATGATTGTAACCTATCCAAATTTACTTGACAAAGTGAGTCCAAAAATCTGCCTGGATTTTAGAGCTGACATGAAACCTGAGAATTTATCACCTGAGCAGTTTTGGAAAAATGACCATAACTTAAGCTACACAAATAAAAAATGCATGATTCCAAAGCCAAAATAAACCTAAAACATAGACCTACAATTTCTATGTTTTGACCCGGACCAAATTCTTAGGGCAAAATGGTTGAAATTTTATAGAAAATCAAAATTGCAAAACTGAAATTCCTGCAGTTCAGCAATTTAGCCCTATGACCTGTAACGCCCTCACAGTAGGTAGTCCGTACGGTCTACTGTTTCGATGACTAATATCTGTCCAAACAGCTAGGATGTCTGGAACTACACTTAAATGATAGTGAGGAGACATAAAATGATGGAATAATGATAAGAAAATACAAGAAAAATTAAGAGAAAATAAAAGAAATGAAATATCACTAGGTTAAATGAGCCAGAACTGTAGCGATGGGTGACCGCATCGGGAAGTTATGGCGAAGATAATTGCCGACCCTAGGACTGCGGAGAACCCGAGAAAATATTGTTAGGACTCAATTAAAGGTCTACTAAGGTATAATTGATATTGAAAATGTCAAAAAAAATTTAGTGAATCGGTACAAATAAAAATGAAAATTAAAAGAACTGACGAATTCAGAATTTAATTGATATTACCGAAAAATTTGAAATACAATCCAAAGAGGGGCATTTTGGTCATTTGACACTTAGAGTTGACTTTTGACCTAAATGTCCATTAAAAATAAGTGATATTAAATTTTAAAAACCCCATAAAAATTAGAAGTTATATGTGTAATGTAATTAAAGGGAAATTAGGGGGTGTAAATTGAAATATGAAAACTTTGAATATTATAATGATTAATTAAAGTTAGTGGGGGGCATAAATACCCATTAGAAGACAATTCTCACCACTTCATCATCTTCTTCCTAAGATTTCTTCAATGGCCGAATTTCTCTCGCAAGAATCCTCCATCGATGTCTCGCATGCAAACTCCCAATCCACCATGTTTAAGCCATGATCTTCACAAATTCTTTCACAAAAGTTTATCCTTACCTCATGGGAGGTATATAGGCAGCAAAAAAGAGAAGAAATTTCAAGGTTTTAACAAGCTCAAGAAAAAGTTAGTGCATAATTTCCTTTCTTTTCTTTGTTAGGCCTTGAATTGAGGTGGATATGAGATGAATTATGCATGAAATTTTAGATAAATGATGAGTTATGGGAAATCTTCAATTTAGTAGCCATGGACATTGAAGGAGTTTGAGTTATTTTTACATGAAATTGATGGGTATTGAAGTTGATTAGGCTAATTACATATACTAGCAATTTGATGTTATGTGTAAGTTTGAAATGGATACTTTGAAGTAGAGTTATGAAATGACTATGGAAGTTGGGAGCAATGTTCAATTCGGCAGCTTGATGCACTTAGGAGAGCATTAATTTTATGCATGTCAATGTTGATTAATGAGTTAATGAATGTGTATTGTTGATGTTGATCAATTGAATTAGAGTTTTGAGTTGGTGATTTGAGACTTGTGTAATTATTGGACATTTAACCTAATTGAATTGAGTGAAAGTGTAATTGCTGGACATTTGATCAAATTGAGTTGTTGCTGGACATTTGACCAAATTGAGATGTGATTGATGCCAATTAGAAGTGCTATGTATGCAATTAGTAGTTTGGGAGAAGAAGGAATGAAAATTGGAAGTGCAATTTTCTGTGCAGGTTGAGTTTTGTTGAGGGCAGTATATATTTTGACCCATAACTGGCCTTGTGTGACCCCAATTGGTATGAAGCCAATTAAAGGTGAAATATGATCTATAATGGACCAATTTTCATGTAGATGTCATGCCAAAATTCTGCCTAAAAAATGACCTAATCCTGATTACCAATTAGTAAACCCAGAAAATGACCAAATGAACAGTATTCATTCATTTGGCCATAACTCACTGTAGGAGGTCCAAATGACCTGAAATTTATACTATTGGAAAGTTTAGACATAGGGCTATAACTTTTATGAAGAACACAAAGCCCAGAAATGCCATTAACCAAGTCAAATTGCTTGCATAATTTGGGACACCAAAATTGTCCAGTACCAAAATAGCCCATAATTGCCTTTGTCTAGGGAACTTGACCAGTTTTAGGCAAGAAGCCATAACTTGGTCCATAGAACTCCAAATGCCCTGAAACCAGTGCTAAAATTTCAATAAGACATAGGCCTACAATAATGGTATTTTGACCAAAACCCAGAAATTAAGGAAACTAGGTCAATTAACTTTATTAAGTTGGCATACCAAATCTAGAAATGGTATAAATGACCATAAACTCCAGAATAATGTTTTAAGCATATCTCTCACTACAAATCTTCAATTGAAATGAGCCATACTATTATGGAAAGCTAAGAAATATACCTTTAACTTTGTTTTAGACATCTTCCTCAACTTATAAATGTGTGAAGCCTAAATTTAGGCTCAAAGCTACTGACCTAAATAGAAATCATGTTGGTATAGGACATTGAGTCCAGGTCAATAATTTGACTATAAGTAATCCTAAAAGACTTGAAAAATTTGCAATTAAAATTTCTAGGTTACCATAAGACATAGGGAAACAAATCCTATGAAAAACACTAGGCCTAAATGTCACTATAAGCTGTGCAAATAAATTGGTTAATTTCAACATCAAAACTACCTAGTTAAGGGAACCAAAATCTAGAATTGACCTAGTTATGGTTATTTGACCATAACTTGAGTTATATATATCCAAATTGTTAGTAGTATGCCCTAGAGCATATCATTTAGTATGTATCTTGTCCATATTTTATTAATAAAAGGCATTTTCACTTTTCCGTTTACATAATATATTTATGTGTAATAGAAAAGGTCCATTAATATTTTGTTAGAAATTCTATTATTAAGTTGTTAAGAATATGAGTGACAGTATTTCTAGCACAAAGTATCATAAATAGGTTCACAATCGAGGATACTTCACAATAAGGATATGACTTATCCAGAAAGATTGTAATTATGTTTGTTCCCAAGTTATTTATATGAGATGTAAAAAAGATGGAATGGTGAGTCTCATGCCATATAACAAACATGATAAGCACTTATACATAATAAGTAGGCTGAACCAGTGACATTTATGATAAGCACATGGAGTTTACTCTTGTCAATGTATTGTCATAAATCATATTAGTGCATATAATCTTTAGACCTGAGATAGCACAGTTATCTTATATATAGGTGGTTTGAGTTTGATACTGCTTTCATACTTGTACGGTGTATGGGTATATGGGCATGTGTTGGCTCCTACTAGTTATATATGGAGGTAGGTGTTGATCAAGATGGAATCTGTTCCTCTAAGTAAATAGGGATAAAATCCTATGTTCATTTAATTGTTCTTCATGTTTCAAGTTCCTGGCCAGGACAGATAGATTTATTCAGAAAAGAGTCTCTGATGAGAAAATCGTTTTAATCAAGAACTGGAATTAAAAGAGAACATAATATTCATACCAATGGTGTATCTGAAAGGAGAAATCATACCCTATTGGATATGGTACGTAGTATGATGAGCTATACTGATATGCCAATCTCCTTTTGGGGATTTGCATTAGAATCAACTTTGCATTTTCTGAATAGGATTTCATCAAAATCAGTATCTTCTACACCTTATGAGATATGGCATGGAAGAAAACTAAGTCTTAAGCATGTTAAGATTTGGGGTTGTCCAGCTTATATCAAAAAGCTAAACACTAATAAATTGGAAACCAGATCAGAGAAGGGTCGATTTGTTGGATATCCAAAAGATAGTTTTGGATACTATTTTTATTTGCCTACATCACAAAAGGTTGTGGTAAGTAGAGATGCCATGTTTCTTAAACAATAGTTTGTTCAAGAAGGAGGCAAAGGAAGGCAAATAGAGTTGGAATTGGAGAATTCTGACCAACCAATAGATCAGATGGATATAGATCCATCTAGTCAACCTACACCTATTGATGAAACATCTACAGCTATTCCTTGTAGAATAAACAAGGTATCTCACCCACTAGTGAGATATGGTTTCCTTCATGAAGAAGAACAAGAGTTGTCTACTCATGAAGAAGTTGATCATGGAGATGATCCACTTACCTATGAAGAAACTATATTGGATATAGGCTATTCAAAATGGATTGATGCTATGAAATCCGAGATTGATTCCATGTATAAGAATCAAGAAGTTGTCTGAGATTGCACCTATAGGGAAAAAATGGGTTTTCAAGAAGAAAATTGGATCTGATAGAAAGGTAGAGACCTATAAGGCAAGGCTAGTAGCGAAAGGGTTTCGTCAAAGGCAAGGAATCGACTATGAGGAGATTTTCTCGCCTGTTGCCATGCTTATATCAATTAGGATTCTATTACCAATAGCTGCATACAATGATTATGAGATTTGGCAGATGGATGTCAAAACAGCTTTTCTCAATGGATACATTGAAGAAAACATTTTCATGGAACAACCTAGGGGTTGTTAATCCCAAGATAGTTCCAAAGTATGCAAGCTAAAGTGATCCATTTATGGGTTGAAACAAGCTTCGAGGAGTTGGAACATCCATTTTGATGAAACCATTAAGTCATTTAGTTTTATCAAAAATGAGGATGAGCCATGTGTATATAAGAAGGTTAGTGATAGTGCTATCACTTTCCTTATCTTATATATGGATGACATTCTGTTGATGGGTAATGACACAGGTATGTTGACAACTGTAAAGGTATTGTTGTCAAATACATTCTCCATGAAAGACTTAGGGGAGGCAACCTATATTCTTGGGATTCGCATCTATAGAGATAGAGCGAAAAGAATAATTGGTTTATCCTAAAGTTTATACTTGGAAAAGGTGTTAAAGAGGTTTAACATTCTTGATTCCAAGAGAGGATTTTTACCAGTGAGACATGGTGTCCACCTTTCTAAAGAGATGTTTCCAAAGACACTTGAAGAAAGAGATAAAATGGCCAGGATTCCATATGCTTCGGCTATTATGTACTAGTTCGGATATCGCATATGCTGTTAGTTTGACTAGCAAGTATTAATCCAATCCAGGTTTGGAGCACTGGATAGCTATCAAGAATATCCTTAAGTACTTGAGAAGAACTAAGGATTTATTATTGATATATGGAGGTGGAGACTTGCAATTGGATGGTTATACATATTCTGATTTTCAATCAGATATCAATGGTAAAAAGTCTACCTCTGGATATGTGTTCATTTGTAATGGAGGTGCAATTAGTTGGAAGAATTCTAAACAGAATACGACTGCAGATTCCACTACTGATGCTGAGTATATTACTGCATCAGATGCTGCAAAAGAGGCTATTTGGATATAGGGAACCTCGGTCTCACCAGAAATCCAAACACATAGAAAGGCGCTACCACATTATCAGAAAGATAGTTGGGCAAGGCCATGTAGCCATGTAGAAAATAGCATCAGCTGAAAATCCAGCTGATCCATTCACTAAGCCTTTGTCACAAGCATTGTTAGACTGACATCTTAAGAAGAAGGGTTTAAGGTATTGTAACGAATGACTCTAGTGCTAGTGGAAGATTGTTAACAGTATGCCCCAGAGCATATCATTTAGTATGTATCTTGTACATATTTTATTAATAAAAGGCATGTGACACCCCTTACCCGACTACAGTGTAGCCGAGCAAGTTATGCCACTCAGTGTGCCGGAGCACTCTATTTTATCTGATTTCATTATAGTCCTTGATTTATTTATTCAAAAACTTTATTGAAGATTTAGGATATTTTTACTTTTATCAAAATCTAACTAAATTGGAAATTTCAAAAATTTTAACGATAATCCGACTAAGGGTCGACTGTAATTTGGACTAACAGTTCTTCTGAACCTGCCAAAGACAATTTCAATATATACTCAATTTCTCAAACTTAATAGTCTTAAAAATTTTCAAACATAATGTATCTCAATGCAGTATCCAGATTTCTCAGAAATCTCATTAGATTTTCAATATCTCAATATTCACAAGTATAATCTCATTATAACTCAAATTCAATTCACATACTAAAATACTTACTTTGAATAGCTTCCATAATTCATAGGTTAATTACATGAGTTTATTTTGTACAAGATATACAAATAATTTACAATGTGCTAGGAATGAACAATATACATAACATGTATAAAATGAGCCCTATCTACATGCATTGCTGAGGAGGTGACAATCTTGAACTCTTCTAACACTTCGCAGATCTGACTCCAAAAATCTCGATCGACAGTCATCTGGTTTTACCTTCATCTACGCGAGGAAGCAATTCCATCGCGCTAAGCATTTCGCTTAGTGGTGCAATAATATAACTAAATAATATATACAAGTAAAGAAAGAAATAAATGATAATTCGATACTCAAGAATCAATTTAATTTGGTATGGTATTTCTAGTATCAACGATCTTATATACTAGTTTGTTCCTCTTTGGAAGTGCTTAGTTTATAACTTTTCAGAATACTAGCAGTATATAATTTATTCTATCCGTATTGTATTTCAAGTCCATGCAGTTCTGCAATTTATATTTTTGTTATGTTTCTTTTGCTAATCTCTTTTGCTTATTCATTCAATACTTAATTTAATTGTATTGGATTTTCATTATACTTAACTTAACTTAGCTGCCTGAATTGAATAATACTTTAATTGACTGCCCAAGTAACCTATACTAGACGACTGGACTGGATAACGGGTCGTTGGCACTGGACACCGCGGTGCCTTGGGCCGTCATACCATGGGATGCAAAACGTTAACCACGTATGCAGTCAGTATGGCTAAAGAGCCATGATATCACATAATCGGCATAAAAGCCATGAATACGGGCATAAAAGCCATGGATACGGGCATAAAGCCATGAATACAGGCATAAAGCCTTTCCTTTCGCAGTACTGCTAAAACAATACCCTATTGGCATGCCAAACTATCCAAACTAATCTTGTTAGGTATACTAGGGCATTTGATACTTTAAAATATTAATATATTGTGCTTTATGACTTCATTATTTCATGATAAATTTCAATCATAATTCATACATTCATTTGATCATTTATATGATCACAATTCACATCAATTATCCTTTTATACCATTGTACTCAAAATACTTCTCCTCTTTACAATAATGAGAACTAATGTCTCATTCATACATTAATACGGTTTATTTGTCCATTCATTATGTTATTCATATTGATCACATCAATTAGGTGACTTATCTTTCATGTTTCAAGTAATCCATGAATATTTCATGGATTTCAAATTTATGGCCTAAATTTCTTTTTAACAATTTTGACTAGGATGCATAGTCCATATTTGTCATACAATTCTAAGCATTTAAGCTTAGAATTGGTTCTAGGTCTTCATCTTAATTTACTAATCATTTTGATTACTATTCACCTTACTAGTCAACCAAAATGTTGACCTTTTTATACTTAATGGATATATTAATTCTAATTACACCAAGATCCCACATTTTGATTTTTACATTTACTAGTATTAATTGCCAATTGCAATTTAAAGTCCCCTAGATGCATTTCTAATTTCAAATTTTGAATTTCAAGTTTTGGTGTCACTATTCACCTTATTGGTCAACAAAAATGTTGACTTTTGCATAGACAATAGGTACATTGGTTTTAACACTCCCGATGTACCACATTTTGCATTTAAAACTTGTTGGAATCAATTACCAAATCCATTTCCAAGCTTATTTCCAGTTTTCATGTCACTTTCTCAAAGCTTAGGTCATTTTGGCAAAATTGCCAATTTTCGGTTTTGGTGCTCCGAAGTTGCACTGTTTCATTGGTCGATTTACTGTTGGAATTTGACAAAACTTCCTTCATAGAAAATGTTCCTTATTTTGTCTAGTTGAATTTCTTTTTTTGAATCACTCCATTTGGAGTTTTTTAGCTCAAGTTATGGCCAAAATAAATTTACTGTTCACGTGTAATCGCTCACTGAGATTTTGGGTTTTGGCAGATTTTGGTCCAACTTTGGTCAGTAATTTGACCAAGTTAAGTTCATAATTTGGTCTAACTTTCTTCATATGAAATGTTCTACCATGCCTCAGGTTTCCATCGGTTCAAGAATCGCCTAAATCCGAGTTCTCTAGAGAGAGTTATAGTCCTCCAAACATTGCTGCTCAAATGAAAATCTGCAGAGTTGCAGGTTTGAACAGTAACTGTGACTGCCATTTGGGTTAGGTTCTGGTCATAATTTGGGGTATGTTTCTTCATGAAAGTTGTTTTTATATGTCTTAACTTGTTGCTGTAAAAATTTCAGATCAATTGACCATTTCTACAGTGAATTATGGCCAAATGAACAGTTACTATTCATTTGGTCAGTCTGCAGGGGCTGTTTGCAGGGTGTCCGGATTGGGGCCAAGTTTTGGTCCACTTGCTTTGGTCTTTTGGGCATGGTTTCTTCAGCAAAAATGTGTCATTATAAGCCTAGTTTCATTTCCAATTGGCCAAACACCAATTGGACCTACACAGCCAAAGTTATGGCAGTGCAAGTGGACTGAATTTTCAGTCCCTCTGCTGCACTAACAAGGCAGCCTACACATTCACTTGGCTATACTATTTTTCAGTCCAATTCATGGTCAACATACCTAAAATGGTCACTAATTGACCCTTATAACGTTCTTTCACAATTCCATAAGCTAAATCCAAGTTTCACTTCTCAAAACCCTAATGTCCAATTTAAATTATCCATAAACCTCAATTAGCACACTAATTCAACATCCATGCATATTCATACCTTAAACATCATTTCTATCCATTCTAAATTCATTAAAACAATCAACCTCATCCTTCCTTAGGGCTGCCAAAAATTAAAGATGCCCTAACACATATAACTTACTTCAAACTCTTACAATTTCTTAACTTAAAATGATGCTTTAACAAGGATTAAAGGAGTGAGAAAGGATAGCACTAACCTCACTTTAACCTCTTGTAGGGCAGATTTCTTCAAGCTAAAACTTCACTTTCCTTCCTTTTCTAGGCTGCCAAAAGCTTTGTCTAGGTGTGGGATTAATTTTTGATGAAGAGACTTAAGGGTTTTAGTGAGTGGATGAAGAGAGAAATGGAGCTTGAATGGAGTGTTAATGGTGGAACCTCTTCTCTCTCTCTCTCTCAACGTTTTTTTAGGCTGCCCAAGGTTGAAGATGCAGATTGGTTTTTCCTATTTTTGGTCTCTTTTATCTCTTTTAATGAGTTTAACAAATTGTGATTGGTGGAGGAAATTTAAATGACATCATATGATGTCATAATTAGCATTTTCTTTCATTTTCTTTTCTTCTTTCCTCTACTCATTTTCAATTTAATTTTTAGCAATATTTATTCATATTTTATGTCATAATAATTATTTACTCAACTGGACAAGTCGGCCAAAAATCGTCTCTGAAGGCGAAATGACCAAAATGCCCTCCGTTTGGCTTAAAGGGTCAAAATTGTCTGTACCGATTGAAAAAATTTTCTAAATATTTTCTTGGCATTCTAATGCCATAGGAACCTCAATGACCCTTCTCTGAAGTCCCAAAAATTATTTCATGAATTTTTCCCAGGGTCTAGGGCTCCTCGTTGCGAGAACCGCAACTTACCTCTGGTTACCCATCACTTGGGCACTGGCTCGTTTAACTTGGTTGTATTTTATTTCTAAAATTTTTACTAAATTTTTCTTATTAATATTTGAGTTAATTATGGTTCCTGACTTTAGTTTAAATATTTTTCCGAACGTTCTAGCTGTCCGGACCGACACCGGTCACCGGAACAGTAGAATGTACGGAGTTGCTACCGGGAGGGTGTTACAAGGCATTTTCACTTTTCTGTTTACATAATATATTTATGTGTAATAGAAAAGGTCCATTGATATTTTGCTAGAAATTCTATTCTTAAGTTGTTAAGAATATGAATGACAGTATTTCTAGCACAAAGTATCATAAATTGGTTCACAATCGAGGATACTTCACAATAAGGACATGACTTATCCAGAAAGATTGTAATCATGTTTGTTCCCAAGTTATTTATATGAGATGTAAATAAGATGGAATGGTGAGTCTCATGCTATATAACAAACATGATAGGCACTTATACATGATAAGTAGGTCGAACTAGTGACGCTTATGACAAGCACATGGAGTTTACTCTTGTCAATACATTGTCATAAATCGCATCAGTGCATATAATCTTTAGACCTGAGATAGCACAATTATCTTGTATATTGGTGGTTTGAGTTTGATACTGCTTTCATACTTGTACTGTGTATGGGTATATGGGCATGTGTTGGTCCTACTAGTTATATATGGAGGTAGGTGTTGATCAAGATGGAATCTGTTCCTCTAAGTAAATAGGGATAAAATCCTATGTTCATTTAATTATTCTTGATGTTTCAAGTTTCTGGCTAGGACAGATTAATCAGAAAAGAGTTTCTGATGAGAAAAATCTTTTAATCAAGAATTGGAATTAAAAGAGAACATAATATTCATAGCAAATGGGGCTTGACATAAACCATGACTCCAGCTCGAATTAGGATTTTGTAATAGAGAGATTCTAGTGCATGGTAACATATGATTATAGGTTCATTTAAGGTAAACCCTATTACTGATTGGGTGGCCATAGCATGCTATGCTAGGTGTTAACCATGGTCTATGAGGTGCATAAAATGATTTAGAGAAATCATTTATGGTAAGAAAGAGTTGTGATGATATTAAGAGTTGATATCATGTCTCATTGCCAATTAGTGATGAGCCAAGTAAGTCACACACATACACAAGTAATCACCAAATTAAATATGATTTAATTAATTAATTAAAGAGTTTAATTGATTAATTAAATAGGTTTGGTTTACAATTAGATTGCAAAGTCCTTAGCATAGCTTGAAACCAAATCTAGGTTATTAGATGTATAGTATAAGTTAAATTTATATTTAAAGTGTTTAAATATGAATTTAATTAATGAGAAATTAATTAATAGAGATTAATTAATTAATTAATTTAGTTTTGATATAAATTGATTAGAAGAAGAAAAATAATTATTTTTGGTTAAGAACTCAAAATTAAGACACATGGGCATTTTGGTCATTTCATAGGGTGACATGTGGCACCATGAGATGGTGACACATGGCACTATACATAAGCTTGCCATATGTCTTTTAATCATGTAAGATGATTAAAATTAAGATTAAATATAGGTTTGACTCTTGGCACAATGTGATTGGGTCAATTAAACTTAGAGCCAATCAGAAGGTAACATGTGGCAAGGGTTTTAAGTGGTGACCTAGCTATATAAGTGTAAGGATGAAAGAACAAATTACATAAGCTGCTGTATTCTCAAAGGTGCCGCCACCCCTTGGCTACCTCTCCCTCTCTTCTTCTTCATCTCTCATCAATTCAAAGAAATTAGCAAACAATCTCTTGAATTAAAAATACTAGAAATTGTTTCTAGTGTCCTGTTTATATCTATAATCTCTCAAAAGGCAAAACTTGATTTTCTAATTCATAGAAAAAGCTTTAGAAGCTGTTCAAGGGCTGCCATAGGAGATCTTGGTGTGGACAAGCTAGAGAGACAACATCTGGTGTCCTAAAGATGCATCCCAAAGGTGCCAAACACACTGCAGTGCATCAAGAGGTTAGTGCACTTGTTCTTGATAAATCTAGGGTTCTAATAATTAATCTGATTAATTCTAAAATCTTAAATGGCAAATGTAGATCTAAAAAGTATATTAAAAGAGTTTTAATATGTTGTTTATTATTAAAATCAAATAAATAAAAATGAATCTTCCATGATGCATGTGACCTTAGATGAAAAATTTTGAATTTCAATTATCTAAACTTGTGTTTTTCATGCTTCCGCTCCTTCAAGGGACCAGGAACATTTGAGTCTAGAATATATCCTATATGTTCAAAGTTCAGGACAAGCCTCGAATTTCTTAGCCAATTAGATAGATTAGGTCCTGTCAACCTATTGTGATCAAGTATGCTTGCAAGGATATTGGATGGTGGTAGTTGTTCTGTGCTCATTATTATCAGAAAATTAACTGCAGAGAATAACCAGATTAATTAGTAAATGTATCATGTAATTAACCAAAATGATTATGATCTTTTAATCAAATTAGTCCTCCCACTAACTTAGCAAATCTTACACTTCCAAAGTAGAAAATAGAAATCCTAGTTGGATGGATTTCTAGTGGGTGATTGAATTCTTTTAATCCTATTTATCATCCTCAAGCACATCCATTATTGGAATTATAATAAACTATAAGTGAGCAACTCTTTACCCATCACATCTCATGTGAGGTTCAATCCTTTACCTAGCCCCTAATGCTCAAAATCTCAGGCACATCCATTATTGACTTATCTTGCATTAGTTAAGTTGATCCCATTGAGCCAGTAAATATGCAAATAATTTTAATGTCCTCAGGCACATCCATTATTGGCCACCAAACCATTTACATATTTACAACATCTCATGCTTAGCAATTATTCTTAAGAAAATCTCTTAAATTAATTGCATCATATGCAACTATTTAAAATTTCTTAAAATAATTGCCCCAATGGAGGGCCCATGTTATAATTACTTTAATTATAGCATATCCAACTTAATCATTTGTTTGGAAGATTTTGTGGTTGTCCTAATTACTATTATGGTCTCACTTTGCACATTATCCATTTAGCATGCATATATCATATACTTGCTTACATTCCCATACATCTCATGCATTCATGGATAAACAGTAAATATGGTATGATCATGGACTTTCTAAGGGATTCAATTCTGAGCCACCAAGAATTGAATCAGGGCATTCCTAGGTGCATTTCATTTATTCATATTACAAGAATTGCTGAAGGAGTACATAATCAACACTTGATCTTGAATTCCTCCCACTGGTCCCACCAATGCTTTTGACCTCCTTGATCTTCTTGCAATCCAATTACATAGTAATCCTTGGCATACCAAGGCGAATTTACAAGAACCAAATAAATGAAATTACAACCTTTATAATACATGCCCAAAATAAATTAATTAATTTACAACCCAAAGAAATAAATCCAATCACATTGGTCTTTTATAGTCCATGATCATCCATCATGCATATCACTATTTAACAATTAAATAAAACATACATACTTAAATTAAATTGAATATCTCACATTCAACTTCAAAATCCAGATTTGAATATGATTCAAACAAATTTAAAAATTCAGATTTGAATCACATTCAAACAAACACAAAAATTCATATTTGAATCTCATTCAATCAAATTTTAAAAATTCAGATTTGAATCACATTCAAACAACTTTTAAAATTCAGATTTGAATCACATTCAAACAACTTTAAAAATTCAGATCTGAATCAAAATTTAATTATGTGATTAAAACACCTAATTAAACATTTTAATTAGTCATAGGATGAACCTTAGATCATGTAACAATTGCAGATTCCAAGAACAAACCATGCACACCACTTTGGAGACTATTGATGTGCACCACTGATGGTGATCAAGCACATACCGCCACCTTTGCTTTTTAAACCAGTAATGAATAATCATCTCATGATCAAATCACACAATTAAATCATATATTAAACAATCTAAATAGCAAATATAGTGGCTCTGATACCAATTGAAGGAGCGGAAGCATGAAAAACACAAGTTTAGATCATTGAATTCAAAAATTTTTCATCTAGGGTCACATGCATCAGGCAAGATTCATTTTTATCTATTTGATCTCAATGATAAACAGCATATTACAATTATTTTAATATTCTTTTGGATCTACATTTGCCAATTAAGATTTTAGAATTAACAGATTAATTCATTAGAACCCCAGATTAGATCAAGAACAAGTGCACTAACCTTTTTTGATGCACTGCAGTGTGTTTGGCACCTTTGGGATGCGCCTAGGACACCAGATGTTCTCTCTCTAGCTTGTCCACACCAAGATCACCAATGGCAGCCCCTTGAATAGCTTCTAAAGCTTTTCCAATCAATTAGAAAATCAGGTTTCGCCTTTTAAGAGATTATAGATGTAAACAGAACACTAGAAACGATTTTTAGTATTTTTAATTCAAGAGATTGTTGGCTAATCTCTTTGAATTAATGAGAAATGTAGAAGAAGAGAGAGAGAGGCAGCCAAGGGTGGCAGCACCAAGAGAATAAAGCAGCTTGTATTTTTTGTTCTTTCATCCTTACACTTATATAGCTAGGTCACCACTTAAAACCCTTGCCACCTGTCACCTTTTGATTGGCTCTAGGTTTAATTGACCCAATCACATTGTGCCAAGTGTCAAACCTATATTTAATCTTGATTTTGATAATCTTACATGATTAAAAGACATATGGCAAGCTTATGTATAGTGCCACATGTCACCATCTCATAGTGTCACATGTCACCCTGTGAAATGGCCAAAATACCCCTGTGTCTTAATTTTGAGTTCTTAACCCAAAATAATTATTTCTCTTCTTCTAATCAATTTATATCAAATATAAATTAATTAATTAATCTTTATTAATTAATTTTTCATAATTAAATTTATATTTAAACACTTTAAATATAAATTTAACTTATACTATACATCAAATAACCCAGATTTGGCTTCAAGCCATGCTAGGGACTTTGCAATATAATTGCAAACCAAACCTATTTAATTAATCAATTAAACTCTTTAATTTATTAATTAAATCATATTTAATTTGGTGATTACTTGTGTATGTGTGTGACTTACTAGGCTCATCACTAATTGGCAATGAGACATGATATCAACTCTTAATATCATCGGAACTCTTTCTTACCATAAATGATTTCTCTAAATCATTTTATGCACCTCATAGACCTTGGTTAACACCTGGCATAGCATGCCATGGCCACCCAATTAGTAATAAGGTTTACCTTAAATAAACCTATAATCATATGTTACCATGCACTAGAATCTCTCTATTACAAAATCTCAATTCGAGCTGGAGTCATGGTTTATGTCAAACCCCATTTGCTATGAATATTATGTTCTCATTTAATTCCAGTTCTTGATTAAAAAGATTTTCTCATCAGAAACTCTTTTCTAATTAAATCTATCTGTCCTGGGTAGGAACTTGAAATATCAAGAACAATTAAATAAACATAGGATTTTATCCCTATTTACTTAGGGTAACAGATTCCTTCTTGATCAACACCTACCTCCATATATAACTAGTAGGAGCCAACACATGCCCATATACCCATATACAGTACAAGTATGAAAGTAGTATCAAACTCAAACCACCTACATACAAGATAACTATGCTATCTCAGGTCTAAAGATTATATGCACTGATATGATTTATGATAATACATTGACAAGAGTAAACTCTATGTGCTTGTCATAAATACCACTGGTTCGGCTTACTTATCATGTATAAGTGTCTATCATGTTTGTTATATGGTATGAGACTCACCATTCCATTTTATTTACATCTCATATAAATAACTTAGGAATAAACATGATTACAATCTTTCTGGATAAGTCATGTCCTTATTGTGAAGTATCCTCGATTGTGAACCTATTTATGATACTTTGTGCTAGAAATACAGTCATTCATATTCTTAACAACTTAAGAATAATATTTCTAACAAAATATCAATGGACCTTTTCTATTACATATAAATATATTATGTAAATGGAATAGTGAAAATGCCTTGTATTAATAAAACATGTACAAGATACATACTAAATGATATGCTCTAGGACATACTACTAACAAAGACCACAACAATCCGATCCAAGTAGGGATGAAAGATACGATTCATTAGGTCCATGAAAGTTGCTGGTGCATTTGTCAGCCCAAATGGCATCACTAGAAACTCATAGTGTCCATACCGGGTCCTAAAACCAGTTTTAAGAACATCTGTCTCCTTCACTCTCAACTGGTGATAGCCTGATTTGAGATCTATGTTGGAGAATACTCTAGCTCCCCTCAACTGATCAAATAGGTCATCTACCCTATGTAAAGGGCATTTGTTTTTCACAGTCACCTTATTCACTGTCGGTAGTCTATACATAGTCGAAGGGTACCGTCCTTCTTCTTCACAAATAGCATTGGTGCTCCCCAGGGTGACACACTAGGGCGTATAAAACCCTTGTCTAGTAGCTCCTGTAACTGAACTTTCAACTCTTTTAGTTCAGTAGGTGCCATCCTATATGGAGCAATGGACATCGGTGCAGTACCCGGCATAACCTCTATAGCAAACTCCACTTCTCTATCAGGTGGCAAACCTGGCAACTCTTTTGGAAATACATCTGGAAATGCACATACTGTGGGGATCTCCTGTATGCTTGGGCTAGTCTTCTTGGTGTCAACCACATGTGCTAAGAAAGCCTCACAGCCCTTTCTTATCATTCTTCTAGCTACTATGGCTAATATGATAGTAGAAAGACAATTCGTTCCTTCACCTACAACTGTAATCTCATCCCCTTCTGTTGTTTGTAGTGACATCCTCTTTAGTCGACAATCTACCATCGCCTGATGATGTGATAACCAATCCATTCCCAATATCATATCAAACTCATGGAATGGTCGCTCAATCAAGTTAGCTGGAAACTCACAACTCTGTATCCTCAGAGGACAACCCTTGTAGACCTTTTTCACCATGACACTATGGCCTAAAGGGTCTGTGACTTGTATGTCCTCTTCTAAGTCCTCTATCTGTATCCCTCCATCAATCGGCAGTGTGATACATAAATATAAATGTGTGGAACCCAGATTAATCAATGCACACACTAGCAGGTCATAAAAAGAAAATGTACCTCTAATGACATCAGCTAGCTCTGGCTCATTTCGAGCTCTCATAGCATAAGCACGTGGTGCTACCCTAGTCTCCTACCTCTGCATTGTTTCTGCAGTAGGCCTCTGTGATGTACCAGCTATATCAGGCCTCACAAGTCTCCTACCCTCTGTGCTGCTGGGGCAGACCTATCAATTTAGGGTGGAGCAGTGGGAGCACTAGTGTTCCTCTATGGACAATCCTTTAGGAAGTGATCCGTAGACCCACATCTGAAACATCCACCCATCAACAATCTGCACTCTCCTCTGTGGGGTCTACCATAATGTACACAAGCAGGTGGTGGGGCTGATCCCCATGTAGCTGCACCAGGTAAACTACCCACTGATGCACCAGACTGTCCTCCTCCTCTCCTTGGAGCAAACTGAGACTTCTGTTTCTTAGCCCGACCCTGAGTCTGACCCTGAGACTCCTTAGGCCTCTTACTACCCGTGTTCATCGACCTGACCGACTGATCCGTAACCCTCTTACGTTGCCTATCCTTTCTGGACTGCTCTTCATTTTTTACTCTCTCCACATCAAGGGCCGATGCTACCAACAGAGAGAAATCAGTGAAGTGGAAGGATGTCACTATCAACCTGATGTTGTCATTCAGTCCGTCTTCAAACCTTTTATACTTATCAGTTTCTGTGGGCATCAACTCCAATGCATATCCGCTGAGTCTCAGGAATTCTCGCTCATATTCGGGAACCGTAAGTTGCCTCTGTCTCAATGCCAGGAATTCTCTCCTTCTGGCCTCCAAGTACACATGACTGACGTATTTCTTTCTGAATTTAGCCAGAAAGAACTCGCAGGTGATTTGTGCAGCCTATACCACTCTAGACACTATCACCCACCATCTATAAGCATCCTCCTATAGCAGTGACAGAGCAAACTCTAACTGCTGGTCTGAGGTGCAGTGGAACTGCTGTAATACCCTCTCTATCCTCTTCAGCCAATACTCTACTGTGGCTGGATCATCATCCCTCTTACGCCCTGAAGTCAACTACCCCATACTCTCGCAGTCTCTCTAGTGGATATCTGTGTACAAGTTGTGGCTGTGGGGGCGGTGGTGGCTATACAGGTGGTGGTGGTGGTGGTGGCTGTGGCTGTAACACCCTCAGTGTAATAATTCCACACATTCTACTGTTCCGGTGACTGGTGTCAGTCTGGGCAGCTAGAACGTCTAGAAAAATATTTAGACTAAAGTGAGGAGTCATAAATAACTCAAATAAATGCAAGAAAAATTAAGGAAAAATTTTAGAAATAAAATACAACCAAGTTAAATGAGCCGGGGCCCTAGCGATGGGTAACCCAATGGGAAGTTGCGGTTCTCACAACTAGGAGCCCTAAACCTGGAGGAAAATTTATAAATTAATTTTTGGGACTCCAGAGAAGAGTCATTGAGGTTTCTATGGCATTAGAATGTCAAGAAAAGGTTTAGAAAAAATTTTTAATCAGTACAGACAATTTTAGTCTGTTAAGCCAAACGGAAGGCATTTTGGTCATTTCGGCTTCAGAGATAATTTTTGGCAGACTTTTCCAGTTAAGTAAATAATTATTATGATCTAAAATATGAATAAATATCGCTAAAAATTAAATTGGAAATGAGTAGAGAAGAGAAGAAAAGAAAATAAAAGAAAATGCTAATTATGACATCATATGATGTCATTTAAATTTCCTCCACCAATCACAATTTGTTAAACTCATTAAAAGAGATAAAAGAGACCAAAAATTGAAAAAAACAATCTGCATCTTCAACCTTTGGGCAGCCAAAAACGTTGAGAGAGAGAGAGAGAAGAGGTTCCACCATTTTCAAGCTTAAAAGCTTGAATTTCCTCTCCATTTGTTCACCAAAATTGCCAAGTCCCTTCACAAAAATTTGATCTTTCACCTAGAAAAAGCTATTGGTAGCCAAAGAAGAAGAGATTAGGGAGGTTTAATCAAGGTTAAGTGAAGCTCAAAAAGGTTAGTGCCTATACTTACTTCCCTCTCTTTTTAATCCTTGTTAGGAAGACTAATTAAATGAGAGTTTGTTGAAAAATTGAACAAAACAATTATATTGAAGTGCATATGAAAATTTGCAGCCATGGGAGAAGGATGAGATTTGTTGATTTGTATGACTTGAATTGTTTAGAAGTGGTTTGTGATGAGAAAACTTGAGTTAGATGTTGGATTATGTGTGTTGGATGTGTTAGATGGCATGATAGCATGAAATGGACACTTGGAAATTAAGGTTTGTGAAAAAAATTAGGGTTTGCTCATGAAATGATATATTAACCTTGTAATGGTCAATTAGTGACCATTTGAATGTGTGTGAGGAGGAATTGAAGTGAGTAAGGATGTTGGAGTTGAGCTTAGGCATGCTGCCCTTGGTGACCTACAGGATTGGGCATGAGTCTAGTAGGTTTGGACAGTCATAACTGGAATTGTAGAGGTTTAATTGGTGCAAGGCCAATTGGACATGAAACTAGACATATGATGGCACAACTTTGGTGAAGAAACCATGCCCATAAAACCAAATTTAGTGGACCAAAAGATTACCCTAATCCGGGTGACCTGCATTCTGCCTGGGCAAAATGATCAAATGAATAGTGTTTAGTCATTTGGCCATAACTCAGTGTAAAAGGTCCAATTGACCTGAAAGTTTACCAGCAACAAGTTGAGATATAGATCTACAACTTTCATGAAGAAACCTAACCCAAATTATGACAAGAACATATTCAAAAAGTGAGTTGCATTCACTATTCCTAACACTGTAGATTTGGTCAGTCCAGAAATTCTGGAAAAATTTCAATCCGGCCAGTTGTGGTTTTTGGGCCATAACTTGAGCTACAAAACTCCAAATGGAGTGATTCAAAAAAAATAAATGCAACTAGACAAAATAAGGAACAACTTTCATGTTGATCATTTTGCCAAATTCCCACTGCAAAAATGACTAATGGAACAGTAAACCTAGGATATGAAATCTGAAAATTTTGAATAACATAAGATAAGCTTTGAAATGGTATTGGAAATCAATACCAACAAAAATAAAATGCAAAATGTGGTATCTTGGTGAACTTAGGTTCAATAAATTTATTATGTATTAAAAAGTCAACAATTTAAGTGAATAGTAATGTGAATAGTAATACAAAGACACAAAGTATAATAACTAAATTGGTAGAGGAAATTAAGGTATAAAATTTAGAATCCATGAAACATTCATGGATTACTTGGAATAGAAATAGTAATTCATCTAAATGACTTAATGAACATTTAAGTTATGTGAGTATATAGTTAAGATTTGTATTCCCATTACTAGTAGGTCTAATAGAACATAAGTAATACCACTTGAATATGAAATGACATTAACCTAGATGGATTGTTGAGTATAAATGGGATGAGGTTTACATTAGGATTTATGTTTCCATTGCAAATAAGATAATAACACCTTATATGAGTTATGAATTCATATAAATATTGTAATGAATAAATGAATCATATGAAAATATGAATGGAACATTAGTTTTCTTTATAAGAGAAAGGAAGAATGTTTTGAGTACAATGGTACATAAATACCATTGTTGTGAATTGTGATCAATATGAATGATGTAAGGAATGTATGAATATTATGATGAATGTATAAATTATGGAATTTGTCATGAAATAATGAAGTCATAAAATGCAATATATTAATATTTAATGATATTATGTGCCCTTGTATTGCCTAGACATGTGTGTCAGATTGGATAGATTGGCATGCCAATAGGGTATTGTTTAGCAGTACTGCGAAAGGCTTTATGCCTGTATTCATGGCTTTATGCCAACATTCATGGCTTTTATGCCCGATTATGTGTTATTATGGCTTTTTAGCCATACTGACTGCATACGTGGTTGACGTTCCGCGTCCCATGGTATGACGGCCCGAGGCACCGCGGTGTCCAGTGCCAACGACCCGTTATCCAGTTTATTCAGCCTGTCATAGGTTACTTGGGCAGTGAAATTTATTGAGATAAGTTAAGAATATTAGCAATTAAAAATATTAGAAATTAAATAAAATCAATGAGTAAGATGACCTAAAATAAATTAGAATAGCTATTTATTAGAAAGAATCGAAATGAACTGGACTGGTATTAAAATTTACTTATTATGAGATAATCTGAGACAACCTAGCAAGTATTGAGAAAATGCTAAAAGATTAGCAAAGAAAATTATAACATAAATAAATATTGCAAATGTGACTTATATAATAATATAAGCATAAATTTATTATTTTTAGATCATTTTTCTTTGTACATTATTATTGTACATTGGCGAAATAAATACTTCCAAAGAAGACTAAATTAGGATAAAACATATTAAATTTTAGAAACCGCATGTGAAGTATAAATAAATCTTAATTATCCGAATTTTGTTTCTATCTTTTTTTTTCTGTATATTATTTTCTTGTTATATTATTGCACCACTAAGCAGCAATGCTTAGCGCGATGGAATTGTTTCCTTCGCGCAGATACTGAAGTTAGAACCCAATGGACATTTGACTGGGAATTTTGGGAGTTCTAATCTGCAGAAGTGTCTGAAGTATTCAAGGTTGTCACCTCCTCAGCAATGCATGTAGATAGGGCCCATATAGATCATATTTTATATTTTGTATAAAAAGCTTAGATATTGTATTGTAATGTATATTATGAACAGATAATTAATAGGAATGCGATGTAAATTAATAAATTAGCTTTTTCATATATAATTAATTTATATATCATGTAAATTATGAAATTTTCTAATTATTTTGTAAATTATGCAAATTAAGGAAATTTGAAAATTTTGCTTATGTAATTTGAGAATGTTTACACATGAATTGAGCATGAATGGAAATGTATGGAAATGGTTATGAAATTGAAATGTATGGATAAGATTTGAAATATGAGAAAATTATGAGAACGATTGATGAGATAATTATGATTAGCATGGATAAGATTTTATTTTGAAAATATTGTTGAATTTCAAACAGGTGAATATTGAAATACACCAAATGATAATAAAATAGGGGAAACTCCACTGGTTTCTCTGTCGAAAAATAGATATTAATTAGATGAATTCAAAATTATAAAAAAAATAAGGCAAGATAAGTTAGGGTGTTCCGGCACCGATTGTAGCACGCCTTGCTCAGCTACACTATAGTTGGGTGAGGGATGTTACAGTGGCTGTGGAGGTAGAGGTGGTGGTGGCTGTGGGATGGCTCCAGTGACTTGAAGGAGCAGCTAACTCATCTGTTCCAGGAAGGCCAGTTGTGCTCTCCCTGTAGTGCCACGGGATGACTCGGCTCCACTACTTCGCTCCCTACTAGGAGCAGGTGCAGGTGTAGTTGACTCTTTACCTCCTCCTCTATCGATCCTAGAGGTCCGTGCTCAGAAGGATCAGATGCCATCGATCCTATAAAACAGATAAAGAACAAATCTTCATTAGTGTCACCTCAACTTTATTTAAAAGTCCATGCATGTGATGCACTATATCTATTTCTACCTATCTAGGTCTAGGACCACCTAAACCTCTGTTCTGATACCACTAAATGTGATGCCCTGTACCCGTTTGCTGTATAGCTGAGCAAGAAGTGCCACATTTGGTGCCGGAGCACCCTATCTTGTTTTATCATATCTATTGTAAACTTTTAATATCATTTAAAGGTAATAATCCATGTGTAGAATTTTTTTTTTTATAACTTATTTCTGTGGAGACTTGGACAGAGCCTCCCCTGTTTTTTTAGCATTTGGCTGGTTCCAATCATCACCTATTTACATGTTCATATCCATTTCTCACATTTTCATATCATGTTCTCTTTTATCATTTCATTCATAGTTATTTATGAGATCTCAAAAATATCATCTATTGCATTCATAAAGAAATTCATAGATAATAAATTACAAGTTTACATTACAAACTCAAAATGAAATACATCATGTGTTTATGTACAATGAACAAAAAGTACAAAATCTAGACATACATGGGCCCTACCAAAAAGAAATACAACTGTAGAGGTGACTAGTAAACACTAGCAGATCTGATTGGTCTCTGTGTGAGCACTACTACTGCTGCTGCTGCGGTTGTTAGGACTGATCTCCAGTACCTACGCCATGGAAAACCAATGAGCTAAGCATAACACTTAGTGGTGCATAATTTATAATAACAATAATTTAACAATTGAAGTAATAATTGTAATTCATAATTTCTGGGTCTTCTACATTTTTATTGCACTTTAAAAACAATAAAAATTATTGAGATCTTTTCTATTTACTTATTGTGTATTTAGTATTAATTAATCATTATCAATGCCCAAGAAACCTATAACAAATTATAAAAACTGGATGCATGGGAGTATACGGGTTAGACAGCCATATGTCTACCCTGTATACATCTGTCAGGCACGAGGCCAGCTGTTGGGCATGAGACCCGCTGTCAGGCTTGTAAAGCCAGAAATAAAGTAGGCACAATGGCCAGTAAGTAGGCATATAGCCTGTAGAACAATCATACCAGACATATATTGTCATTTCATGATTTTCTCGATAGGCAGTACTGCTATCTGTAGTCTCTAATTGGTATATCAATTTATCCAAACTAAATAAATAAGTCTAGGTATACTATGGGCAATTAAACATTTTTAATTATTTAAGTACTATTCACTGTCACTATTTTCTTATGACACCCCTCACCCGTCTACAGTGTAGCCGAGCGAGGTGTGCTACATTTGGTGCCCGAGCACCCTATCTTATCTTACTTTATTCCTTTAATCATTTTCAAGTTATTATCTTTTAATATCAATTATTTTTTTCTTTAAAAATATTATTCTCGTTATATTTAATATCAATTATTTTTCGATAGAGAAACAACGGAATTTCCCCAATTTTATTATTATTTGACGTGTTTCACTATTCACCTGTTTGAAAATTTCAATAATATTTTAAAATAAAAATTTCATCAATAATTCTCATAATCATCTCATTATTTCATGCATCATCTATATATTTCAATTCTCTCTTCAAACCCATGCAATCTCATTCATGCTCAAATTACATAACTTACAAAGTAATTACATAATTTCATAATTTACATGATATATAAATTAATTACATTTTCATAATCTACATTATAATACTATAACTAAGCATTTAATACAACATACAAAAGATGATCTATATGGGCCCTATCAACATGCATTGCTGAGGAGGTAACAACCTTGAATACTTCAGACACTTCTGTAGATCAGAACTTCAAAATCTTTGTTTAATATTCACTAGGCAATACCTTCAGTACTTGTGCGAGGAAACAAATCCATCGCGCTAAGCATTGCTGCTTAGTGGTGCAATAATATAATAAGAAAATAATATACAAAATACAGATGGAAATAAAATATGGTTCAGATAATTTAGATCTAATTATGCTTCAATGAGGTTTCTAAAATTTAATATCCTCTTTTTTTTTTTTTTTTTTCTAATTTAGTCCTCTTTGGAGGTGCTTAGTTCATAAGGTTACAGTAAGAATATATAATATACTAATATTCTAATAACATTATTCTTAACTTAATATTATTATGAAAGGTACATTTGTAACATTTATTTAAATTATATTTCTATTATTAATCTTTTTGTATCATTTAATTCAATACCTTCAAGGTTATCTTTAATTATTTCATAATAATTAAAGTTCCCAGTGCATTCAATAATAGATAACTTTTTTTTTTAATCATCAGTCCAATTCATTTCAATTCTTTCTAGCATTCTATTAATCGTTTTCTTTGATGATTTTGAGCCTCATTTTATTGTAATCATTCTTGTTCTTTATCTTGATATTTAATTTCCTTACTTCCTTTAATAATTAATTCAATTACATTTATACTTTTCCATGCCCAAGTAACCTATACAAATTAACTAGACTGGATAAATGGGTAAACTAGCACTGAGTACCAGGTACCTCGGGCCGTCACACCATCGATCACAATGTGTCTCCCGGTGTTCAAATAGAATGGCTAATAAGCCATAAAAGCAATAAGGCATAAAGCCAAGTATAACATCATAATCAGTATAGCCATAGGCTATCATATCACAAAATGGCATGGAGCCATACATCATACGCAGTATTGCTATCAGAACCCTATTGGCATGCCAACCTATCCAAACCAATCACATTAGGCTTACTAGGGCATATTACAAAGTTATTTCTTAAATATTTACACTTAACATGTGAGGTTACTATTCATTTGGTCATTTAAGTCAAAATATTGAATTTCTCATATATAATAGTTACATGAGTTTTAATCACATAGATTTACCACATTTTGGTTCCCAAAAGTGTTGGCATTAGATGCCAATCCATACTTCTAACCAATGGAAAATAAATAAAAAATTTCAGTTTTGGGTGCTAGAGTTCACTGTTCTATTAGGCCATTTTACAGTGAGAATTTGGCCAAGTGTTCTTAACCAAAGTTGTTCTTTATTGTGTCTAGTTACATTTCACTTTTTGAATCATCCCATTTAGAGTTTTCTAGCTCAAGATATGCCACTTTGAGCAAGGCTGGCCGGATTGGTATCTACCCAGAAATTCTGGGCAGAATACCATTCTGCCAGATTTGGTAGTTCAACTTTGGCCAATAATTTCATTTGGTTAAGTCCAGAATTAGAGTTTATGTTAAACATAAAAGTTGTTCTAAATTGTCTCAGCTTTCCATTGATATAAATTTCAGGTCAATTGGACTTTCCTACACTGAGTTATGACTAAACGAATAAAGACTGTTCATTTGGTCATTTTGCCTAGGTAGATTGTAAGTTACCCGGATTTGGTCAATTTTTAGGGCATCCTAAGTTTTGTTTCTGAACAGATTTCCTTCATCAAAGTTGTGCTATTATGTGTCTAATTTCATGTCTAATTGGCCTTGCATGAATTAAACCTACACAACTCAAGTTATAGCTGTCCAAACATACTGGACTCACATCCAGACCTGCAGGGCACATTGGACAGCATGCCTAACCTCCATTCCCTTGGCACCATTCACCCAATTTCCTACTCAAACATGACCAAATGGTCACTAATTGACCATTACAACTTCTTTTCATCAATACATAAACAAAATCTCAAATTTGTGCCCAAACCCTAACTCTACCATTTCAATTCTCCATATACATGCAATCAATGAATCAAAGCATCTAATTTATGTTCAATGGTAGCTATGTACAATTATAACTCAATCTAATCAATGAAATCCTAATGTATCCTAAGGCTACCGAAATTGGTGGAATTTATTCATGCAAAACTTGTTTCAATTTTCTTAATTTCACCCTTATTTCATACTCCACATGATATATATACAAAGTTTTAAGGATGAATTAGCACTAACCTTGTTGTGTGTCAATTCAAGCTTAACAAACTCCTTTATTTTCACTTCTTTTTGCTGCCTAAGTCTTGCTCTAGTGGTGATGACAAGTTTTTGTGAAGGGAAGATGGGCTTTTGAGGTGATTTGGTAGGTGAGATGAAGCTTGGGTGTTAATGGTGGAAAAGAGAAATGAAATGGGTTACGGCTGGAAGAAGGAAGAAGAAACATATTGTTTCTTCAATTTTTCTACCCATTTTATGCTTTTATTTATGTTTATAGATACGTTTCACAATGTGATTGGGTGGGGGCATTGTAATGACATCATGTGATGTCATAATTTCAAATTTTCTTTCTTTTTTCTTTCCTTTTCTTTTCTACTCATTTTCAATTAAATTTTTAGCAATATTTATTAATATTTTAGACCATAATAATTATTTACTTAACTGGACAAGTCGGCCAAAAATCATCTCTAAAGACGAAATGACCAAAATGCCCTCCGTTTGGCTTATTAAGCCAAAATTGTCTGTATCGTTCGAAAAATTTTTCTAAGCCTTTTCTTGGCATTATAATTCCATAAAAACCTCAATGACTCTTCTCTGGAGTCCCAAAAATTATTTCATGAATTTTTTCCTGAGTTTAGGGCTCTTAGCTGCGAAGACATCGCTAGGGCACCGGCTCATTTAACTTGGTTGTATTTTATTTCTAAAATTTTTCCTAAATTTTTCTTATTATTATTTGGTTTCTTTATGACTCCTCACTCTAGTCTAAATATTTTTTCAGACGTTCTAGCTGTCCAGACTAACACCGGTCACCGAAACAGTCGAATGTATGGAATTGCTACAGTGAGGGTGTTACATTTCTAGTACTGTTCAGTGGTACCATTAATTTCATATTAATAGGAAATTAGTCTCAATTTATATATTCATATCATTTTTAATATTTAATCAGCCTTATGAGTATTTTAATTATCATGTATAGCATTTTTCCATGAACCTTTCTTTAAGTTCATTTTGATGTATTAAATTTATCTAGGAATTTGGCTAGGTTAGGATGTCTATTTGATTACACTTCCTTAATAACAATTGCTCTTCTATGTTTAAACTTGAATTTCAGTTTTTGAATCACTTAATTTGGGGTTATAGAGCTCAAGTTATGGTCAAAATACGATAACTGGTCCATTTGCCTCTAAGTTGTCTAGAATTGGCAATTCCTAGTCAATAAACTTTAACCAGTCATTTGATAATTTTATGGTCATTTTTAGATTTAGTATCCTTCATAAGATTTGTTCCTATATGTCTTAGAGACTCCATGTACAATTTCATAATTTTTCAAGCTTGGTGTAGTGAGTTAAGGTCAATGTATTGACTTGGACTCTTAATCCTATAAAGGCAATAGTCAAACTTCAGGGCAGTATGTTTGACTCTCTTTTTAGGGTCTTTACACTTAGAATTTGGCAAAGGTGTCTGAATCAATGCTGTAGCCCTAAATATCATGTTTCCAGATTATATTGGCACATCTCAAATTGAATTTCCTAGTGGGAGTTATGGCCAAATGAACACATGGGTATCAAATGGCATTCTGGGTTCAACTTAACATTTCTAGATTTCAATTCCTAATTTTGGCTAATATTTTCCCTAGGATGCAATGGTTTCTTGAGCTTGGTCAAAACATAAAAATTGTTGTGTTATGTCTTATAAAACTTTTGGCACTAGTTTCACTCAATTTGCAACTTTGGAGACCAAATTATGGCATTTTTTCCAAATCTAGTCAAGCATACTAAAGGAACAGTGTTTTGGTCAATTTCTTGGTTGGCAGTTTTAGTGACCCAATTTGTGCTAACAATTTAACATGGTTAAAGGCAAAACTGGGTCAAATGGTCTTCATGAAAAGTGTAGCCCTATGTCTAAGCTTTCCATTGCTATAAATTTTAGGTTATTTGGAACAATATAGAGAGAGTTATGACCAAATGAACACATACTGTTCATTTGGTCATTTTATGGGTTTCAGTGTTTGGTCATCCGGGTTTGGGTAGAGAATTCATCATGATTTTGACAAAAATTGGGCATGGTGTCTACATGAAAAATGGGTTATTTTGAGTCTAATTTCACTTCCAATTGGTCACACAATTTCAGTTATGGTTCAATAAAGGGACTGGACTCCTTAAGTCCCAACCTACAGAAAATCAAACACTCCCAATATCTCAATTCCTCCAACTCCCTTACTTCAATTGGCATACATTGAAGGAACGGAAGCTTGAAAAATACAAGTTTATACCATTGAATTCAAAAATTTTCACCTAGGGTCACATGCATCATGTAAGATTATTTTTATCTATTTGATTTCAATGATAAACAACATATTAAAACTCTTTTAATATGTTTTTTGGATCTGTATTTGCCATTTAAGATTTTAAAATTAATCAGATTAATTTTAGAATCCTAGATTAAATCAAGAACGATTACACTAACCTCTTGATGCACTGCAGCGTGTCTGCGCCTTTGAGATTCGTCTTCAGGACACCAGATGTTGTCCCTCTAGCTTGTCCACACCAAGAACACCTATGGCAGCCCTTGAACAGCTTCTAAAACTCTTTTCTGAATAAATCTATCTGTCCTGGCCAGGAACTTGAAACATCAAGAACAATTAAATGAACATAGGATTTTATCTCTATTTACTTAGAGGAACAGATTCCATCTTGATCAACACCTACCTCCATATATAACTAGTAGGAGCCAACAGATGCCCATATACCCACACATAGTACAAGTATGAAAGCAGTATCAAACTCAAACTACTTATATACAAGATAACTGTGCTATCTCAGGTCTAAAGATTATATGCACTGATATGATTTATGACAAAACATTGACAAGAGTAAACTCCATGTGCTTGTCATAAGTGTCACTGGTTCGGCTTACTTATCATTTATAAGTGCCTATCATGTTTGTTATATGGCATGAGACTCACCATTCCATCTTATTTATATCTCATATAAATAACTTAGGAACAAACATGAATACAATCTTTCTGGATAAGTCATGTCCTTATTATGAAGTATCCTCGATTGTGAACCTATTTATGATACTTTGTGCTAGAAATATTGTCACTCATATTCTTAACAACTTAAGAATAATATTTCTAACAAAATATCAATGGACCTTTTCTATTACACATAAATATATTATGTAAACAGAAAAGTGAAAATGCCTTTTATTAATAAAAATATGTACAAGATATATACTAAATGATATGCTCTAGGGCATACTACTAACAATCTCCCACTAGCACTAGAGTCATTCATTACAATATCTTAGACCTATCTTCTCAAGATGTCGGTCTAATCGAGTGCGTGACATAGGCTTAGTGAATGGATCACTGGATTTTCACCGATGCTATTTTCTACATGGCTACATCGCCGCCCAACTATTTCTTTGATAATGTGGTAGCACCTTTCTCTCGTGTTTGGATTTCGTGAGACCTTGGTTCCTTAGCTCAGATGATGTTGCTCCATTATTGTCACGGTGTAGTGGAACCGCGACTCAATGGAAGGAACTACTGTAAGTTCTCACACGAACTTCTTTATCCAACGACTTCCTTTGCAAAGATTTGATGCAAAGAACATACTCACCTCAGTAGTGGAATCTGCGGTCATGCTCGCTTGGAACTCTTCCAATCGATCGCACCTCCATTACAAATGAACACATATCCAGAGGTAGACTTTCTATCATCGATATCTGATTGGAAATCAGAATCAGTATAACCATCCAATTGCAAGTCTCCACCTCCATAAATCAAGAATAAATCCTTAGTTCTTCTCAAGTACTTAAGGACATTCTTGACAGCTATCCAGTGTTCCAAACCTGGATTGGATTGATACCTGCTAGTCAAACTAACAGCATATGTGATATTCGGCCTAGTACACAACATTGCATACATTAAACTTCCAATAGCCGAAGCATATGGAATCCTGGCCATCTTATCTCTTTCTTCAGGTGTCTTTGGAGACATCTCTTTAGAAAGGTGGATACCATGTCTCACTGGTAACAATCCTCTCTTGGAATCAAGCATGTTAAACTTCTTTAACACCTTTTCCAAGTATAGACTTTGGGATAAACCAATTATTCTTTTCGCTCTATCTCTATAGATGCGAATCCCAAGAATATAGGTTGCCTCCCCTAAGTCTTTCATGGAGAATGTATTTGACAACCATACCTTTATAGTTGTCAACATACCTGTGTCATTACCCATCAACAGTATGTCATCCACATATAAGACAAGGAAAGTGATAGCACTGTCACTAACCTTCTTATATACACATGGCTCATCCTCATTTTTTATAAAACCAAAGGATTTAATGGCTTCATCAAAACGGATGTTTCAACTCCTCGAAGCTTGTTTCAACCCATAAATGGATCGCTTTAGCTTGCATTGTGACACCCCTTACCCGTATACAGTATGTCCGGGTAAGCAATGTCACACGGTGTACCGGCACACTCTATTTTACCTTAATTAATTTTTATCATGGTTTTGAATACAATTTGTGAAATATAATTCATTTAAGCCATTTATCGAAATTATTATTTATTTGAGGTTCCGAAAATTTTAAAGAAAATCCGACGGAGTACCGGCTAAAAATGGAGAAAACAGTTCTTCGGAACCTGTTAAAAACACTTCCAAATAATTTCCAAACAATCCCAACTTCAATTCATCAACAGAGTCTCAATATCAAAATCTCAACATTGTTCAGTTTCAGTTCTCAATCATCATTTCTCAGAGTTCTCATTTATAAACAACAATTAAATACTCAAATTACTTCCATACATAACCATAAATCTTTATTATTTACATGAACCTCAAAATACAATACATAAATCCAAATACATATGAGAAAATAAAAATTTAGTTACAAAATGACAAAATGACACCTAGTGCCCTACCAATGCACTGCAGGTAGTGAGGTGACACGGACACTGTGCAGAGCTGTAGGATGAACTCACCCAGTCTGCGGTCTACTAGGCTCACGATCTGTATCTCCAGAACCTACGCGTGGCAAAAGCAACGCGCTAAGCAATAATGCTTAGTGGTGCAATAATAAAATAAAAGAAAAATAGCAGAAAATAAATATGTAGTGAATGGATATGTTTTATTTGTTTTGAATTTGTATATCATTAACTTTGCCCACTTTTATTCATTTAGTTGCCCAAGTAACCTACACTAGGCATCGATGGATAAGCGGGTAACCGGCCTTTGGGTATCAAGTACCTCGGGCCATCACACCATCAGTCACATATGCATCTCCCGGTGTGCAACAAAACAGCTAACAAGCTGTGATAACATCAGGCACAAGGCCAAAGCTCAATACAAGGTCAGAATGGCTAAAAGCCATAAAATCACTGAATGGCATATTGCCATGTGCAGTACTGCTAACTGAACCCTATTGGCATGCCAAACTATCCAAACCAATCTTGTTAGGTATACTAGGGCATTTGAAACTTTTAAATTCTTCAATTTGTGAATTTCAAGTTTTGGTGTCACTATTCACCTCATTGGTCAACAAAAATGTTGACTTTTGGATAGAAAATATGTACATTGACTTTGGCACTCCCAACATACCACATTTGGCATTCAAAACTTGTTGGCATTAAGCATTTATACCATTTCAAAGTTTAAACCAAGGGAAGCAGAATTTTCAGTTTTTGTAATTCAACTTTACTGTTCCATTGGACACTGTTGTAGTGGGAATTTGAAGAAATGGTAAACATAAAAGTTGTTCCTTATTTTGTCTAGTTGAATTTATTTTTTTGAATCACTCCATTTGGAGTTTTGTAGCTCCAGATATGGTCCAAAGACCACAGCTGGCCGGATTGGAAAAACTGCAGAATTACCAAATCTATAGTAACATGAACAGTGATTGTGACTGCCATTTGGGTTAGGTTCTGGGCATAATTTGGGGTAGGTTTCTTCATGAAAGTTGTTTGTCTATGTCTTAACTTGTTTCTGTAAAAATTTCAGGTCAATTGACCATTTCTACAGTGAGTTATGACCAAATGAACAGTGTTCATTTGGTCATTTTTGCAGGTGCTGTAGCAGGGTATCCGGATTGGGGCTAACTTTTGGTCCTCTTGCTTTGGTCATTTGGGCATGGTTTCTTCAGAAAAAATGTGTCATTATAAGCCTAGTTTCATGTCTAATTGGCCAAACACCAATTGGACCTACACAGCCAATGATATGGCTGTCCAAGTGGGCTGGAATCTCAGCCACTCTGCTGCTTTGTCCTAAAGACCTACACATTCACTTTGCCATGCTATATTTCAGTCCAAATTGTGGCCAACTTACCTAAAATGGTCACTAATTGACCATTAAAATGTTCTCTAACAATTTCCTAAGCCAAGTCAAATTTTCACTCCTCAAAACCCTAATTTCCATATGAGTTTTCACAACATGCTTTAATTAACTATCTCATTCACTATCCACATGCATACATGGTTTAAACATAATCTCTAATCCACTTTAAGTCCATCAAAACACTCCATTATTGTTCCTTCAATAGGGCTGCCGAAATCCATGGTATGTATACACATACTTTTTGTTCATTTAAGTTACAAATCCTTACTCAATTCAAGTCACTATCATGGAATATAAGAGTTTTAAGTAAATAGGAGCACTAACCTCTTGTAGGCAGATTTTTTCCAAGCTAAAACTTCACTTTCCTTCACTTTCTAGGCTGCCAAACACTTTCCCAAGATGAGTGGACAAGTTTTAATGAAGAGAAGAAGGGATTTTATGGTGAATAGAAGAGGGAAATGGAGCTTGCTTGAAGTTGTCAATGGAGGTTTTGCTAGGGTATGAATTTCGGCTGGTTTTGGGGAGGGAGATGGCTACTGTATTTTTGGTTATTTTGGTCTTCATTTAGTCTCTTTTATTAGTTAGTCAAATGGTTACTTAATTGTGATTGGTTATAGTTTTTAAATGACATCATCATGATGTCATAAATAAGCATTTTTCCTCATTTTCTTTTCTTTTCTTCACTACTCATTTTCAATTTAATTTCTAGTAATGTTTATTCATATTTTATGTCATATTAATTATTTACTCAACTGGACAAGTTGGCCAAAAATCACCTCTGAAGGCGAAATGACCAAAATGCCCTCCGTTTGGCTTAACGGGTCAAAATTGTATGTACCGATTGAAAAAATTTTCTAGGTATTTTCTTGGCATTCTAATGCCATAGGAACCTCAATAACCCTTCTCTGGAGTTCCAAAAATTATTTTATAATTTTTCCCCCAGGTCTAGGGCTCCTAGTTGCGAGAACCGCAACTTCCCTCTGGTTACCCCTCGCTAGGGCACTGGCTCGTTTAACTTGGTTGTATTTTATTTCTAAAATTTTTACTAAATTTTTCTTATTAATATTTGAGTTAATTATGGTTCCTGACTTTAGTTTAAATATTTTTCCGGATGTTCTAGCTGTCCGGACCGACCTGATCAGGAGCAGTAGAATGTATGGAGTTGCTACCGGGAGGGTGTTACAACTCTTCCCCTCTAATTTAAATTTCGTCCTCGAAATTTACCTGATGCAAACAGTTGAGGGAACTGTTGCCTCATCGTCTCTTCACTTTCCCAAGTTGCCTCCTCGGTGTTGTGGTGCCTCCAAAGCACTTTCACTAGTGGAATCTGCTTATTTCTCAACTCTTTAACTTCCCGAGCCAGGATCCGTAGAGGTTCTTCTTCATATGTCAAATCCGGTTGTATTTCAATTTCTTCTCTGGAGATGACATGTGAAGGATCTGAGCGGTATCTTCTGAGCATGGACACGTGGAACACATTGTGGATCTTGTCCAGCTCTGGTGGTAAAGCTAGCTTATAGGCCACTGGACCCACACATTCAATGACTTCATATGGGCCAATAAACCTAGGGCTCAACTTACCTTTTCTTCCAAATCTCAATACCTTTTTCCACGGTGACACCTTGAGGAACACTTTGTCGCCAACCACATATTCTATTTCTTTTCTCTTCAGGTCGGCATAAGATTTCTGTCTGTCTGAGGCAACCTTCAGGTTGGCTTTGATTAGTTTCACTTTCTCCTCAGTCTGTTTCACAGTGCAGCCCTACCAGCTTTGTCTTCGCCCAATTCAGTCCAAAGACTGGAGTTCTACATTTTCTCCCATACAGTGCTTCATACGGGGCCATTTGGATACTAGCTTGGTAGCTATTGTTGTATGCAAATTCTGCCAGTGGGAGGTATCTATCCCAACTTCCCTCAAATTCAATGACACAACTCCTCAGCATATCCTCAAGGACCTGACATATATTTCATGTTATTATTATCATTTCAGTTCAATATGTGTATTTGTTTAATTGGTTTCAATTGTTTACCTGGATTACTCTTTCTGATTGCCCATCCGTCTGAGGATGGAAAGCTGTGCTGAAGTGGAGTTGTGTACCCAAGGACTCATGCAACTTCTTCCAGAATCTCGATGTAAACCTTGGGTCTCGATCAGATATGATGGAAAGTGGAATTCCATGCAGTCTAACTATCTCACTGATATACAATTCTGCTAACTTCTCCAGTGAGTAGTCAGTCCTAACTGGCAGAAAGTGTGCTGACTTTGTCAATCTATCAACTATCACCCATGCTGCATCATGTTTCTTCTGGGTGAGAGGTAGACCACTTACAAAATCCATGGTGACCCGATCCCATTTCCATTCAGGTATGCATATAGGCTGTAGCAAACCTGATGGAACTTGATGTTCTGCCTTGACTTGCTGACATGTCAAGCATTTAGTCACATAGTCAGCTATGTCCTTTTTCATACCAGGCCACCAATACTGGAGCTTCAAATCATGATACATCTTTGTACTTCCTGGGTGCATAGCATATACATTGGTGTGTGCCTCTTTTAGAATACTGGCCTTCAATTCCCCATCATCTGGTACACACAGTCTTCCTTTGTAATACAGACACCCATCTGCTTTCACCCCATAGTCAGTTGCTTTTCCCTCTGAGACCTTGCTCATAATAGCCCTTAGCTTCTCATCTACCTTCTGCCCATCTAAAATCTGCTGTAACAGGTTTGGCCTCACCTGCAACTCAGCCAAAATAGCTCCATCTCGAACCAAAGTTAGACGGGCATTCAATGATCTCAAAGCTGTGATGGACTTTCTGCTCAAAGCATCAGCAACTACATTTGCCTTCCCAGGATGGTAGTCAATTACACAATCATAATCCTTCAGGAACTCAATCCATCGCCTCTGTCTAAGGTTGAGCTCCTTCTGGGTTGGCAAATATTTCAGACTTTTGTGGTCTGTGTAAATGTAGCACTTTTCACCATACAAGTAATGCCTCCATATCTTCAGTGCGAAGATAATTGCTGCAAGCTCTAGATCATGGGTAGGGTAATTTTTTTCATGTGGCCTTAGCTGTCTGGAAGCATAAGCAACCACCTTTCCCTCTTGCATCAATACACACCCTAACCCATTATGAGAGGCATCACTGTAGACCACGAAGTCCTTTCCTGACACTGGCTGTGTTAACACTGGTGCCTCTGTCAACATAGCCTTCAACTTCTCAAAACTGGTCTGACACTTGTCATTCCAGTCAAATCTGACATTCTTGTGTAACAACTTGGTCATTGGAGCAGCTATTAAGGAAAATCCCTTCACAAATCTTCTGTAATACCCAGCTAGCCCCAAGAAGCTTCTGACCTCAGTTGTATTTCTGGGAGGCTTCCATTCCATCACTGCTTCTATTTTCTTGGGATCCACCCTAATCCCATCAGCTGACACTATGTGTCCAAGGAATGCAATCTCATTCAACCAGAAGTCACACTTGGACAACTTAGCATACAGCTTCTTTTCTTTCAGGGTTTGCAGAACAATCCTCAAATGCTCATCATGTTCTTCCCTGGTCTTGGAATACACCAAAATATCATCAATAAAGACCACTACGAACCGATCTAGGTATGGATGGAAGATACGGTTCATAAGGTCCATGAATGCTGCTGGTGCATTTGTTAGGCCAAAGGGCATCACCAGAAACTCATAATGCCCGTACCGGGTCCTGAATGCAGTCTTGGGCACATCTACATCCTTCACCCTCAACTGATGGTACCCTGATCTGAGATCAATCTTAGAAAATACTCCTGCTCCCTTCAACTGATCAAACAGATCATCAATTCTAGGCAACATATATTTATTCTTCACTGTCACTTTATTCAACTGCCGGTAATCAATGCATAGCCTCAAAGTCCCATCCTTCTTTTTCACAAACAGCACTGGAGCTCCCCATGGTGACACACTGGGGCGTATAAATCCCTTATCCAGCAACTCTTGCAACTGAGTTTTCAACTCCCTCAATTCAGTGGGTGCCATCCTATAAGGAGCAATAGAAATGGGTCTTGTGCAGCGGTGTCTCAATAGCAAATTCAACTTCCCTTTCTGGTGGTAAACCAGGCAATTCTTCAGGAAATACCTCTGGGAAGTCTCTTACTGTGGGTATATCACTCAGGTTTGGCTTAGCCTGCCTAGTATCCACCACATGTGCTAGGTAGGCTTCACAGCCTTTTCTCATCATTCTTCTTGCAACTGTGGCTGAGATGACATTGGACAAGAAATCTGTCCTTTCACCCACAACTGTGATCTCATTACCCCCAGGAGTTTTCAAGGAAATCCTCTTGAATTTACAATCAACCATTGCCTGATGACGTGACAACCAGTCCATTCCCAAAATCACGTCAAACTCATGGAAGGGCAACTAAATCAGATCTGCCAAGAATTCATACCCCTGAATCCTTAACGGGCAACCCTTGTACACTTTGTTCACCACTACACTGTGGCCCAATGGATTAGTGACCAGAATGTCTTGGTCACTCTCCCCTACTAGTATCCCCCTTTCTACGGGTAGGTTGATGCAAATGTAGGAATGAGTGGATCCTGGATCCACCAATGCATGCACAGTTGTATTGTAGAGGAAGAACGTACCCCTGATGACATCCGGGGCATCTTGCTCCTCCTGAGCTCTCATAGCATACGCTCTTGCAGGTGGTCTGTCGAGCCTCTCTGGCGGCTCGAAGCGAGCCTCTGTGATGGTCCAATGACCTCAGTTACCGATTTCCTACCCCTTTGTGGTGCAGAGCAGTGCATGCGCTTGTGTTGGAGTAGCTGTAGTAGTTCTGCGTGGACAGTTCCTCAGCTGATGCTCTGTTGACCCACACCTTAAGCAAGCACCAGTCACTCTCCAACACTCCCCCTTATGCCATTTCAAACAGTGTGGACATGCAGAAGATGCTGGGGCTGGTCCCCTGAACCCCATCCCTGGAGAGCTGCCCACTGATGGTGTGGACTGACCTCTCCTAGGGGTAAACTGTGGCCTGGGCCCTTGAGACTGACCCTGACCTTGTGGTTGCCCTGAACTCTGTGCAGGTGGACCTTTGAAGTTCTTCCCAGGTGCAGGAGATGAGCTAGACTGACCCGGTCCCCTCTTCTGCTGTCTCTCCCTTCTGGTCTGCTCACTTATTCTTACTTTTTCAACCTTTATTGCAGCTTCAACTAACTTGGTAAATTCTGTGATTCCCAGGGCAGTGAGCTGGATCTTGATGTTGTCATTTAGTCCCTCTTCAAATCTCTTACATCTTTCAGCTTCATTAGGGACTATCTCCCTTCCATAGCGACTTAATCGAACAAATTCCTTCTCATATTCGGCCACTGACAGCTGTCTTTGCCTCAGGTTAATAAACTCTCTTCTTCTCTCTTCCAGGTATACAGTACCCACATATTTCTTCTTGAATTCGGAGAGAAAGAAGTCCCAAGTTATAGCTTCTGGCTGCACTTCACTGGATACCGTGTCCCACCATTCGTAGGCATCATCTTGCAACAAAGATATGGTAGCTTCCAGGTTTTGCTCTGGAGTGCAGTGGAGTTGTTTTAGAACTCTGCCCGTTCTGTTCAACCAATTCTCTGCTGCAATAGAATCATCTTCTCTCTTACCATAGAAGTCCACTGCTCCAAACTTTCTTAGCCTTTCTAGGTGTGATTTCTGCTGTGGAGCTGGTGGTGGTGGTGGTGCTGGCATTACTCCGGCCATTTGTCTAAAGAAATCGGCCATTTGCTGGAACATGGCCTGTGGAGGCTGAGCAGGCTCTACTTGAGCTGGTGGAGTAGGTTCTCTCCTACCCCCAGTCTCAGCTGCTGCAGGTGGAGCATGACTCTCCACTTCCTCCTCGACTGCTCTCTGTGATGAAGGGTCCATATCCTATTCAAAATAAGAAAGACAAACAAATCTGCATTAGTGTCACCTCAACTCTTACAAATGCAATGCATGGTATGGACTCAATCTAGGCCCAGAAACGCCTAAACCGTGCTCTGATACCACTAAATGTGACACCCCTTACCCGTATACAGTATGTCCGGGTAAGCAATGTCACACGGTGTACCGGCACACTCTATTTTACCTTAATTAATTTTTATCATGGTTTTGAATACAATTTGTGAAATATAATTCATTTAAGCCATTTATCGAAATTATTATTTATTTGAGGTTCCGAAAATTTTAAAGAAAATCCGGCAGAGTACCGGCTAAAAATGGAGAAAACAGTTCTTCGGAACCTGTTAAAAACACTTCCAAATAATTTCCAAACAATCCCAACTTCAATTCATCAACAGAGTCTCAATATCAAAATCTCAACATTGTTCAGTTTCAGTTCTCAATCATCATTTCTCAGAGTTCTCATATATAAACAACAATTAAATACTCAAATTACTTCCATACATAACCATAAATCTTTATTATTTACATGAACCTCAAAATACAATACATAAATCCAAACACATATAAGAAAATAAAAATTTAGTTACAAAATGACAAAATGACACCTAGTGCCCTACCAATGCACTGCAGGTAGTGAGGTGACACGGACACTGTGCAGAGCTGCAAAATGAACTCACCCAGTCTGCGGTCTACTAGGCTCACGATCTGTATCTCCAGAACCTACTCGTGGCAAAAGCAACGCGCTAAGCAATAATGCTTAGTGGTGCAATAATAAAATAAAAGAAAAATAGCAGAAAATAAATATGTAGTGAATGGATATGTTTTATTTGTTTTGAATTTGTATATCATTAACTTTGTCCACTTTTATTCATTTGGTTGCCCAAGTAACCTACACTAGACGACTGGACTGGATAAACGGGTAAACTGGCACTGGGTATCAAGTACCTCGGGCCGTCACACCATCGGTCACATATGCATCTCCCGGTGTGAACAAAACAACTAACAAGCTGTGATAACATCAGGCACAAGGCCAAAGCTCAATACAAGGTCAGAATGGCTAAAAGCCATAAAATCACCGAATGGCATATTGCCATGTGCAGTACTGCTAACTGAACCCTATTGGCATGCCAAACTATCCAAACCAATCTTGTTAGGTATACTAGGGCATTTGAAACTTTTAAATTCTTCAATTTGTGAATTTCAAGTTTTGGTGTCACTATTCACCTCATTGGTCAACAAAAATGTTGACTTTTGGATAGAAAATATGTACATTGACTTTGGCACTCCCAACATACCACATTTGGCATTCAAAACTTGTTGGCATTAAGCATTTATACCATTTCAAAGTTTAAACCAAGGGAAGCAGAATTTTCAGTTTTTGTAACTCAAATTTACTATTCCATTGGATACTGTTTCAGTGGGAATTTGAAGAAATAGTAAACATGAAAGTTGTTTCTTATTTTGTCTAGTTGAATTTCGTTTTTTGAATCACTCCATTTGGAGTTTTGTAGCTCCAGATATGGTCCAAAGACCACAGCTGGCCGGATTGGAAAAACTGCAGAATTACCAAATCTACAGTAACATAAATAGTGATTGTGACTGCCATTTGGGTTAGGTTATGGGCATAATTTGGGGTAGGTTTCTTCATGAAAGTTGTTTGTCTATGTCTTAACTTGTTGCTGAAAAAATTTCAGGTCAATTGACCATTTCTACAGTGAGTTATGGCCAAATGAACAGTGTTCATTTGGTCATTTCTGCAGGTGCTGTTGCAGGGTATCCGGATTGGGGCCAACTTTTGGTCCTCTTGCTTTGGTCATTTGGGCATTGTTTCTTCAGAAAAAATGTGTCATTATAAGCCTAGTTTCATGTCCAATTGGCCAAATACCAATTGGACCTACACAGCCAAAGATATGGCTATCCAAGTGGGCTGGAATCTCAGCCACTCTACTGCTGTCCCTAGGCAGCTTACACATTCACTTTGCCATGCTATATTTCAGTCCAAATTGTGGCCAACTTACCTAAAATGGTCACTAATTGACCATTAAAATGTTCTCTAACAATTTCCTAAGCCAAGTCAAATTTTCACTCCTCAAAACCCTAATTTCCATATGAGTTTTTACAACATGCTTTAATTAACTATCTCATTCACTATCCACATGCATACATGGTTTAAACATAATCTCTAATCCACTTTAAGTCCATCAAAACACTCCATTATTGTTCCTTCAATAGGGCTGCCGAAATCCATGGTATGTATACACAAACTTTTTGTTCATTTAAGTTACAAATCCTTACTCAATTCAAGTCACTATCATGGAATATAAGAGTTTTAAGTAAATAGGTGCACTAACCTCTTGTAGGCAGATTTTTCCCAAGCTAAAACTTCACTTTCCTTCACTTTCTAGGCTGCCAAACACTTTCCCAAGATGAGTGGACAAGTTTTAATGAAGAGAAGAAGGGATTTTATGGTGAATAGAAGAGGGAAATGGAGCTTTCTTGAAGTTGTCAATGGAGGTTTTGCTAGGGTATGAATTTCGGGTGGTTTTGGGGAGGGAGATGGCTGCTGTATTTTTGGTTATTTTGGTCTTCATTTAGTCTCTTTTATTAGTTAGTCAAATGGTTACTTAATTGTGATTGGTTATAGCTTTTAAATGACATCATCATGATGTCATAAATAAGCCTTTTTCCTCATTTTCTTTTCTTTTCTTCACAACTCATTTTCAATTTAATTTCTTGTAATGTTTATTCATATTTTATGTCATATTAATTATTTACTCAACTGGACAAGTCGGCCAAAAATCACCTCTGAAGGCGAAATGACCAAAATGCCCTCCGTTTGGCTTAACGGTTCAAAATTGTCTGTACCGATTGAAAAATTTTTCTAGGTATTTTCTTGGCATTCTAATGCCATAGGAACCTCAATAACCCTTCTCTAGAGTCCCAAAAATTATTTTATAATTTTTCCCCCTGGTCTAGGGCTCCTAGTTGCGAGAACCGCAACTTCCCTATGGGTTACCCCTCGCTAGGGCACTGGCTCGTTTAACTTGGTTGTATTTTATTTCTAAAATTTTTACTAAATTTTTCTTATTAATATTTGAGTTAATTATGGTTCCTGACTTTAGTTTAAATATTTTTCCGGACGTTCTAGCTGTCCGGACCGACACCGGTCACCGGAACAGTAGAATGTACGGAGTTGCTTCCGGGAGAGTGTTACATGCATACCTTGGAACCATCTTGGGATTCAAAACCCCTAAGTTGTTCCATGAAAATGTTTTCTTCAATGTACCCATTGAGAAAAGCTGTTTTGACATCCATTTGCCAAATCTCATAATCATAGTATACAGCTATTGCTAATAAAATCCTAATTGATTTAAGCATGGCAACAGGCGAGAAAGTCTCCTCATAATTGACTCCTTGACTTTGGTGAACCCCTTTCGCTACTAGCCTTGCCTTATAGGTCTCTACCTTTCCATCAGAACCAATTTTCTTTTTGAAAACCCATTTGTTCCCTATAGGTACAATACCTTCAGGTGGGTCAACAAGATCCCAAACTTGATTCTTATACATGGAATCAATCTTGGATTTCATAGCATCAATCCATTTTGAAGAGTCTATATCTGATATAGCTTCTTCATAAGTAAGTGGATCATCTCCATGATCTACTTCTTCATGAGTAGACAACTCTTGTTCTTCTTCATGAAGAAAACCATATCTCACTGGTGGGTGAGATACCCTGGTTGTTCTACGAGGAATAGCTGTAGATGTTTCATCAATGGGTATAGGTTGACTAGATGGATCTATATCCATCTGATCTGTTGGTTGGTCAGAATTCTCCAATTCTAACTCTATTTGCCTTCTTTTGCCTCCTTCTTGAACAAACTGTTGTTCAAGAAATGTGGCATCTCTACTTATCACAACCTTTTGTGAAGTAGGCAAATAAAAATAATATCCAAAACTATCTTTTGGATATTCAACAAATCGACCATTTCTCGATCCGGTCTCCAATTTATCAGTGTTCAACTTTTTGATATAAGCTGGACAACCCCAAATCTTAACATGCTTAAGACTTGGTTTTCTTCCATGCCATATCTCATAAGGTGTGGAAGAAACTGATTTTGATGGAATCCTATTTAGAATATACAAAGCTGATTCTAATGCAAATCCCCAAAAGAAGATTGGCATATCAGTATAGCTCATCATACTACGTACCATATCCAATAGGGTACAATTTCTCCTTTCAGATACACCATTCAACTGTCGCGTTCCTGGAGGAGTTAGCTGAGAAACAATGCCATGCTCTCTCAAGTATTCATCAAATTCAGTACTCAAATATTCACCTCCACGATCTGATCAAAGAGCTTTAATACTCTTTCCTGTTTGATTTTCTACTTCAGATTTAAATTCTTTGAACTTTTCAAAAGATTCATATTTGTATTTCATCAAATACAAATACCCAAACCTTGATTTATCATCAGTAAAAGTAATAAAATAATGAAAACACCCTCTAGCCATTTCTTTAAATGGACCACATACATCACTATGTATTAGCTCCAAAATATTTTCAGCTCTTAGCCCTTGTCCAACAAAGGGTGATCTAATCATTTTGCCCTGAAGGCAAGATTGACAAGTTGGAGTAGGCTTAGAGCCCAATGAGGATAGAATCCCCATTTTCTCCAGTTTTGCAATCCTATCTTCTGCAACATGACATAACCTTAAGTGCCAAATATATTTTGAACTTGAGTTGGTTTTCACCATGGCATTGCATTGTTTTAGATCACTTGCATTCAATTTGTGTTTGTCATTATTATCCAAATAATAAAGACCATCATTCATATAACTCGAACCAACATATTTATTTCCAAAATAAATATTGCAAACATCATCTGTGAACTGAAATTCGTAGCCATTTCTAGTCAAACTAGATATAGAAATGATGTTCTTAAAAGCATCAGGTACATATAAAATATTATCCAAACACAAAAATGTCCAAACATGTAAAAAGATTTAGATCCTATGGCTAAAGCTTCAACAGTTGAGCCATTGCCAATCCGGACTCTAATATCTTGAGAACGCAAGCTGCTATTATTTGCTAGTTCCTGCATATCATTAGAAATGTGAGAATTGGCACTAGTATCTAAAACCCAAGCTGTAGATGAACTATGAGTATCATCAGAATCTAAATAACAAGATATGGACATACCTTCCAAAGGTGTATCCTTCTTGTCCTTCAGAGAAGCAAGATACTCTGGGCAGTTCCTTTTCCAGTGCCCATCCTTTTGACAGTGGAAACACTTTCCTTTGCCTCCATCAGCTTTAGTCTTCCTTTTCTGTTTAGCTATTTTCTTGGAAGGACCAGGAATCTGAGGTTTCTTTTTCTTATTGCCCTTCTTCTTGTTGGACTTTCCAGCAGAAGAAGACGCAATCAAAGCTATCTCTTTTCCTTTATTGCCCGGCATATTCTTTTGGGCAATAACCAGCATGTTGAGTAAACCAGCTAAGGTGCATTCCTGTTGAGTCATATGGAAATTTGTCACAAAATTCCCAAAAGACTCAGGAAGGGACTGAAGGATCAAATCCGTTTGTAGTTGGAAATCCATGTTGAAGTCAAGATGTTCCAACTGCTCAATCAGCCGAATCATCTTGTGGACATGATACCCAACATTCTGTCCCTCAAACATCCTCATACGGAATAGCTGTCTGGATATAGCTGTCTGGATATCTCATACCTAGCATTCCTGCTGTGCTCATCATACAACTCTTGTAGGTGAAGGAGGATCTCACTCGCACTCAACATGTTCTCATGCTGCTTTTGTAACTCATTACTCATGGAAGCAAGCATGTAACACTTAGCTCTCATATCATGCTCCTTCCACTTATCCAAAGTTTCATGTTCCTCTTGTGTGGCCTCTGGAGGTAAGGGACCAAGAACATTTGAATCTAGAACATATCCTATATGTTCAAGGTTTAGGATAAGTTTCAAATTTCTTAGCTAATCAGAGAGATTAGGTCCTGTCAACCTATTGCGATCAAGTATGCTTGCAAGGATATTGGATGGTGGTGGTTGTTCTATGCTCATTTTTATCAGAAAATTAACTGCAGAAAATAACCAGATTAATTAGTAAATGTATCATGTAATTAACCAAAATGATTATAGTCTTTTAATCAAATTGGTCCTCCCACTAACTTTGCGAATCCTACACTTCCAAAGTAGAAAACGGAAATCCTAATTGGATGGATTTCTAGTGGGTGATTGAATTCTTATAATTCTATTGATCATCCTCAGGTACATCCAATATTGGAATTACAATAAACTATAAGTGAGCAACTCCTTACCCATCACTTCTCATGTGAGGTTCAATCCTTTACCTAGCCCCTAATGCTCAAAATCTCAGGTACATCCATTATTGACTTATCTTGCATTAGTTAAGTTGATCCCATTGAGCTAGTAATTATGCAAATAATTTTAATGTCCTCAGGTGCATCCAATATTGGCCACCAAACTATTTACATATTTACAACATCTCATGCTTAACAATTATTCTTAAGAAAATCTCTTAAATTAATTGCATCTCATGCAACTATTTAAAATTTCTTAAAATAATTGCCCCAATAGAGGGCCTATGTTATAATTACTTTAATTATAGCATTTCCAACTTAATCATTTGTTTGGAAGATTTTATGGTCATTCTAATTACTATTAAGGTTTCACTTTGCACATTATCCATTTAGCATGCATATATCATATAATTGCATACATTCCCATACATCTCATGCATTCATGGATAAGCAGTAAATATGGTATGATTATGGACTTTCTAAGGGATTCAATTCTGAGCCACCAAGAATTGAATCAGGGCATTCCTAGGTGAATTTCATTCATTCATTTTACAAGAGTTGCTGAAGGAGTACATAATCAACACTTGATCTTGAATTCCTCCCACTGGTCCCACCAATGCTCTTGACCTCCTTGAACTTCTTGCAATCCAATATTACATAGTAATCCTTGGCATACCAAGGCAAATTTACAAGAACTTAAATAAATAAAATTACAACCCAAAAATTATTACAAACTTAATAATACATGCCCAAAATAAATTAAAATAAATTATTTAATTTACAATCCCAAAGAAACATAAAAGAAATAAATCCAATCACATTGATCTTTTATAGTCCATGATCATCCATCATGCATATCACTATTTAACAATTAAATAAAACATGTATACTTAAATTAAATTGAATATCTCATATTCAACTTAAAAATTTAGATTTGAATATGATTCAAATAAATTTAAAAATTCAGATTTCAATCTCATTGAAACAAATTTAAAAATTCAGATTTGAATCACATTCAAACAACTTTAAAAATTCAGATTTGAATCACATTCAAACAACTTTAAAAATTCAGATTTGAATCACATTCAAGCGTTTTTAAAAAAAATCATATTTGAATCACATTCAAACATTTTTTAAAAAATTAGATCTGAATTTTATTTAATCAATTTTAAAAAATCAGATTTAAATATGATTCAAACAACTATAAAAATTCAGATTTGAATCACATTCAAATAACTTTTAAAATTCAGATTTGAATCACATTCAAACAATTTTTAAAATTCTGATTTGAATCATAATTTAATTGTGTGATAAAAATTCTAATTAAACAATTTAATTAGACATAAAATGGATCTTAGATCATACAACAATTGCACATTCACTATCCATTTACCTTTGCACACCATTGTGGTGCATCAACCATGCGCACCATGGTGTTCATCATTTGTGCCGCCACCTTGGCTTTGCAACCACCAATGAACTTTTGATCTCATAATCAAACACACAATTAAATCATATAAACATCAATCTAAATGACAAATATAGTGGCTCTGATACCAATTGAAGGAACGGAAGCGTGAAAAATAGAAGTTTATACCATTAAATTAAAAAATTTTAACCTAGGGTCACATGCATCATGCAAGATTTATTTTTATCTATTTGATTTCAATGATAAACAACATATTAAAACTCTTTTAATATGTTTTTGGATCTGTATTTGGTATTAAAGATTTTAAAATTAATTAGATTAATTTTAGAACCCTAGATTAAATCAAGAACGATTACACTAACCTCTTGATGCACTGCAGCGTGTCTGCGCCTTTGAGATTCGTCTTCAGGACACCAGATGTTGTCCCTCTAGCTTGTCCACACCAAGAACACCTATGGCAGCCCTTGAACAGCTTCTAAAGCTTTTTCTATTAATTAGAAATTAAAGTTCTGCCTTTTAAGAGATTAGAGATGTAAACAGGATACTAGAAACAATTTCTAGTGTTCTTAATTCAAGAGATTGATGGTTAATCTCTTTGAATTGATGAGAGATGAAGAAGAATAGATGAAAAGTCTCAAAGTGGTGTAACAAAGGAGAGGAGTGGCTGCTGGTTCTTTTTCTTTTTCATAACAACACTTATATAGCTAGGTTAACACATTAAACCCTTACCACATGTTACCCTTTGATTAGCTCTAGGTTTAAGTGACCCAATCACATTGTGCCAAGTTTCAAACCTATATTTAATCTTGATTTTAATCATCTTACATGATTAAAAAACATTTGGCAAGCTTATGTGTAATCCCATGTGTCACCATCTCATGGTGCCACGTGTCACACTGTGAAATGACAAAAATGCCCCTGTGCCTTAATTTTGAGTTCTTAACCCAAAATAATTATTTTTCTTCTTCTAATTAATTTATATCAAATATAAATTAATTAATTAGTCTCTATTAATTAATTTCTCATTAATTAAATTCATATTTAAACACTTTAAATATAAATTTAATTTATACTACACATCCAATAATCTAGATTTGGTTTCAAGTCATGCTAAGGACTTTGCAATTTAATTGCAAACCAAACCTATTTAATTAATCAATTAAACTCTTAATTAATTAATTAAATCATAGTTAAATAAGTGATAACTTGTGTATGTGTGTGACTTAATAGGCTCATCACTAATTGGCAATGAGACATGATATCAACTCTTAATATCATCAGAACTCTTTCTTACCATAAATGATTTCTCTAAATCATTTTATGCACCTCATAGAACATGGTTAACACCTAGCATAACATGCCATGGCCACCCAATTAGTAATAAGGTTTACCTTAAATGAACCTATAATCATATGTTACCATGCACTAGAATCTCTCTATTACAAAATCCCAACTCAAGCTGGAGTCATGGTTTATGTCAAACTCCATTTGCTATGAATATTATGTTCTCTTTTAATTCCAGTTCTTGATTAAAAGATTTTCTCATCAGAAACTCTTTTTTGAATAAATCTATCTGTCCTGGCCAGGAACTTGAAACATCAAAAATAATTAAATGAACATAGGATTTTATCTCTATTTACTTAGAGGAACAGATTCCATCTTGATCAACACCTACCTCCATATATAACTAGTAGGAGCCAACAGATGCCCATATACCCATACACAGTACAAGTATGAAAGCAGTATCAAACTCAAACTACCTATATACTGTTAGTAGTATGCCCTAGAGCATATCATTTAGTATGTATCTTGTACATATTTTTATTAATAAAAGGCATTTCCACTTTTTCGTTTACATAATATATTTATGTGTAATAGAAAAGATCCATTGATATTTTGTTAGAAATATTATTCTTAAGTTGTTAAGAATATGAGTGACAATATTTCTAGCACAAAGTATCATAAATAGGTTCACAATCGAGGATACTTCATAATAAGGACATGACTTATCCAGAAAGATTGTATTCATGTTTGTTCTCAAGTTATTTATATGAGATATAAATAAGATGGAATGGTGAGTCTCATACCATATAACAAACATGATAGGCACTTATAAATGATAAGTAGGTCGAATCAGTGACACTTATGACAAGCACATGGAGTTTACTCTTATCAATGTTTTGTCATAAATCATATCAGTGCATATAATCTTTAGACCTGAGATAGCACAGTTATCTTGTATATAGGTAGTTTGAGTTTGATACTGCTTTCATACTTGTACTGTGTATGGGTATATGGGCATGTGTTGGCTCCTACTAGTTATATATGGAGGTACGTGTTGATCAAGATGGAATCTGTTCCTCTAAGTAAATAGAGATAAAATCCTAAGTTCATTTAATTGTTCTTGATGTTTCAAGTTCCTGGCCAGGACAGATAGATTTATTCAGAAAAGAGTTTCTGATGAGAAAAATCTTTTAATCAAGAACTGGAATTAAAAGAGAACATAATATTCATAGCAAATGGAGTTTGACATAAACCATGACTCAAATTGAGTTGGGATTTTATAATGCAGAGATTCTAGTGCATGGTAACATATGATTATAGGTTCATTTAAGGTAAACTTTATTACTAATTGGGTGGCCATGGCATGCTATGCTAGGTGTTAACCATGGTCTATGAGGTTCATAAAATGATTTAGAGAAATCATTTATGGTAAGAAAGAGTTCTGATGATATTAAGAGTTTATATCATGTCTCATTGCCAATTAGTGATGAGCCTAGTAAGTCACACACATACACAAGTTATCACCTATTTAAATATGATTTAATTAATTAATTAAAGAGTTTAATTGATTAATTAAATAGGTTTGGTTTGCAATTAAATTGCAAAGTCCCTAGCATGACTTGAAACCAAATCTAGATTATTGGATGTGTAGTATAAATTAAATTTATATTTAAAGTGTTTAAATATGAATTTAATTGATGAGAAATTAATTAATAGAGATTAATTAATTAATTTATATTTGATATAAATTAATTAGAAGAAGAAAATAATTATTTTGGGTTGAGAACTCAAAATTAAGACACATGGGCATTTTGGTCATTTTGCAGTGTGACGCGTGGCACCATGAGATGGTGACACATGGCATAACACATAAGCTTGCCAAATGTTTTTTTAATCATGTAAGATGATTAAAATCAAGATTAAATATAGGTTTGATACTTGGCACAATGTGATTGGGTCACTTAAACCTAGAGCTAATCAAAGGGTGACATGTGGCAAGGGTTTAATGTGTTAACCTAGCTATTTAAGTGTTGTTATGAGAAAATAAAATACAACCAGCAGCCACACTCCTTTGTCACGCCATTTTGCAGCCCTCCCTCTATTCTTCTTCATCTCTCATCAATTCAAAGAGATTAGCCATCAATCTCTTGAATTAAGAACACTAGAAATTGTTTCTAGTGTCCTGTTTACATCTCTAATCTCTTAAAAGGCAGAACTTGAATTTCTAATTAATAGAAAAGGCTTTAGAAGCTGTTCAAGGGCTGCCATAGGTGTTCTTGGTGTGGACAAGCTAGAGGGACAACATCTGGTGTCCTGAAGACAAATCTCAAAGGCGCAGACACGCTGCAGTGCATCAAGAGGTTAGTGTAATCGTTCTTGATTTAATCTAGGGTTCTAAAATTAATCTGATTAATTTTAAAATCTTAAATGGCAAATACAGATCCAAAAACATATTAAAAGAGTTTTAATATGTTGTTTATCATTGAAATCAAATAGATAAAAATAAATCTTGCATGATGCATGTGACCCTAGGTGAAAATTTTTGAATTCAATGGTATAAACTTGTGTTTTTCACGCTTCCGTTCCTTGATATACAAGATAACTATGCTATCTCAGGTCTAAAGATTATATGCACTGATATGATTTATGACAAAACATTGAAAAGAGTAAACTCCATGTGCTTGTCATAAGTGTCACTGGTTCGGCCTACTTATCATTTATAAGTGCCTATCATGTTTGTTATATGGCATGAGACTCACCATTCCATCTTATTTATATCTCATATAAATAACTTGGGAACAAATATGAATACAATCTTTCTGGATAAGTCATGTCCTTATTATGAAGTATCCTCGATTGTGAACCTATTTATGATACTTTGTGCTAGAAATATTGTCACTCATATTCTTAACAACTTAAGAATAATATTTCTAACAAAATATCAATGGACCTTTTCTATTACACATAAATATATTATGTAAACGGAAAAGTGGAAATGCCTTTTATTAATAAAAATATGTACAAGATACATACTAAATGATATGCTCTAGGGCATACTACTAACATACATAACACTTCTATAAATCACCAATCCATCTCAACAAGTCAAATTTCATCAATTGCACAAAATTTCCAATTTTCAATCAAAACCCTAACTTAAATTTTTATAACTCGTAGTCAATGCATAAATTTCACAATTTAACTTAATTACACTCATCACACACCATTACTAACATAGTTAAGGCCATTAAAAGCATCAATTATCCCTAATCCTATGGCTGTCGAAAATCAAGGGTTCTTTCCTTCAAATTTTCTTTTCAATTTCATGCAAATTTTCAATTGATTTAGCATGATATTCATGCTTAAAGAATAGATTAAAAGTTTAAAGCACTAACCTTTGTGGTGACCTAACTTCAAGCTTCCTAAACTTTAACTTTTCTCCTCTTTATGGATATCTATAGCTTCCTTGGGGTGTGGGGAGGATTTTTAATGAAATGAGCTATGGGTTTTGATAGGTAGAAGCTTAGGAAATCAAGCTTGGAAGCTTGATAATAATGGAGGAAATGTGGAGCTAGCAGTCGGCCATGGGAGAGAAAGAGAGAGAGAGAGAGAGAGAGAGAAGGAGTGGAGGAAGAAAAGGGTTGGTGGGTTTTGTCTCTAGTGGTATATATATATTCCAAACTTTGTACTTTAAATTTTTAAGTTTCCTAAGCTTTTTCTTTTCTTTTTCTTCTTCTTTTCTAATTCAATTCATAAGGTTTTTGACTTATGTTAATTTTTATTCTCTCAAATTTTTAATTTTGACATCTAGGTCAAAATTCACCTCTGGGATTGAAATGACCAAAATGCCCTTCATGGTGCATATTGGGTTATTTTTATTATTTTTGTACCAATTTATAAATTTTCTAAATTTTAATTTATTTTTCTCTAAATTTTTCCTATATTTTCTTAACATTTATTTCTTCAATTTATGCCTCCTCACTATAGTATAGGTGTAGTTCCAGACATTCTGACTATCTAAACAGACATTAGTCACCAGAACAGTAGAATGTACAGACTACCTACTGTGAGGGCATTGCACGATCAATTTGCATAGGTTACTTGGCAACTAAATTAAGTTTTAATAAATTATTATCAAATAATGAACATAACAAGTACCAAATTGATAATATTATTAATAATTATCAAAATTTTAGGTTGCATAAAATATCAATAAAATACCCGTATATTTATTTATTTTAGTTTATTTTTATTTTATATTGGCACCACTAAGCTGTATTGCTTAACATCTCACCGTTTGCCATGCATAGATATTGGAGACACCGATAAAGAGCCCAGCAGACCTCAGATTGGGTAATCATTCAAATCTGCAGTGAGTCCAGAGTCATCTCCATTACAGTGCATCTTTGGCAGGACCATTAGGTTCCTTTTTTTGTATTTTGTATTTTGTAATAGACAATCGTTTTTGTTTTGTACATTATAAACTCATGTAATTATGTCACTGTAATTATCTATAAATTTTATTACTTAATAAAACTTGAGTATTTCTCCATGAAATTGAGTTTAATTATGATATGAATGAAATTGTGAAATTGTGTTGAAATATTGAGATTTTTGAGAAATATTGAGATTTTGTTGTGGATATTGGATTTGATGATATGAACAATATACTGAGAGTTTTTTTAACACGTTCCGAGGAAATATTTTTCCAATTTATATCCGGCACTCTACCGAATTTTCTGTAAAATTTACGGAAATCCCAAATTAATCAAAATTTCAACGGATGATATAAATGTTATAAATTTCACTTAATAGCTTTTTAATCAATAATATAAGAATTGAAAATTGTAATAAAATAAGATAAGGTGCTCTGGCCCTCTATGTGACATGGCTTGCTCGATAACACTATAGATGGGTGAGGGGTGTTACATTTAGTGGTATCAGAGCATGGTTTTGGTGTTTCTGAACCTAAATAGAGTGATACCATTGCATTGCATTTGTAAGAGTTGAGCTGACACTAATGCAGATCTGTTTGTCTTTGATTGTTTTGGTTAGGATATAGACTCAACCTCATAGAGAGTAGTTGATGAAGAGGTGGAGAGTCATGCTCCACCCATGGCAGAAGCTGGAGGCAGGGGGAAACCTGCTCCACTAGCACAAGAGGCACCTGCACAGCCTCCGTAGGTCATGTTTCAGCAAATGGCTAAGTTTTTCAGACAAATGGCCGGAGTTATGCCACTGATACCACCTCTACAGTAAAAGTCCCATCTGGAGAAGATCAAAAAATTTGGGGCTGTGGACTTTCTGGGAAAGAAAGAAGATGACCCCGTGGCAGCTGAGAACTGTTTGGATAGAACTGGAAGGGTACTGAAGCAACTCCACTGCACCCTAGAGTAGAACCTGGAGGGTGTTGTGTCCCTGTTCTAAGATGATGCATATCAGTGATGGGACACAGTATCCAGTGAGGTGCAGCCAGATCAGATAACATGGGACTTCTTCCTTATAGAATTCAGAAAGAAGTATGTTGGCTGTGTGTATTTGGAAGAGAGAAGAAGAGAATTTATCAGTCTGAGGCAGAGGTAGCTATCAGTGGCAGAATATGAGTGAAAATTTGTCAAACTGAGCTGGTATGGAAGGAAAATAGTACCCATTGAAGCTGAAAGATATAGAAGGTTTGAAGAAGGATTGAAGGACAACATTAAGATAATGATAACAGCTTTGCAGATTTCAAATTTTGCAAAATTGTTGGAAGCTGCACTGAAACTAGAAAGAGTCAGAATTAATGAGCAGAGTATAAGGGAGAGACAGCAGAAGAGAGGTCTAGGTCTGTCACACCTTACCTCTCTGTAAGGCATAACATGATCCCGTAGTATACTTAATGAATCACCAAACTTCGCTTATTGATAACCCATTAAATACACTACAAAGAATTTTAAAGACAATTTTTATCTTCTTTGAAGGTGGTGAGCACTTTTAACAGGTATTAAAATCTTTTACTTACAGTTAAAATATTTGGTAAAAATTTTGTTAAATTTTATTTCTCCACATTTTTTTTAAAAATTTCGGCAGAGTACTGTCTGTAATTGGAAAAAACTAAATTTTCAACAACTGTAAAAAGCACTTCCAATAATTCAATCACAAGCCCAACTTCCAATACCTCAACACAACTCAGTTCCAAATTCAATTCATAAAAACAAATCTCAAAATGAAGAACATAATTGAGCATTCATAAATTAAACACAAGGTTTATATTAAGACCATTTTACAAAATCAAATACTTTACAACATTACTGTACAGCTGCTTAAGACCAACCACAATACATACATGCAATCATATACATTAAAATAAAAATTTACATAAGGGTATAATTCAAATACCCGACAAAAATCCAAGTGTGCGATTTCTTCTAGTAACTAGCAACCTATTATGCTGCTTTACCAGTCTCTCTACTTGCGACAGCAATGTAAAGCCATCGCTGAGTAAAAATACCCAGTGGTGCATAACATAAAGAAAAATACTAGTTTATGCCATATTAAATCACAATTATTCCCAATACAGTACTTAATTGTTAAACAAATACAAAACACAATTTAAATTTTAAGTCAAAGAAATTCTCACTTCATAATTCAAGAATAACTTTTCATAAAATCGCATAGTCATATCATGACACCAATATACTTTTCATCCCAACAGCCAAAGGCTTATAAGGAATACCGAGGCTAGCTAGCTCAAATCTATGGGTACCCATTCAATTTTCTCCTCTACTGGCACACATCTCAACACTTCAGCCAAAGAGGGAATACAAAACTATTTCCTCCCACTAGGAAAGCTAATGAGGAATTCAAACATCTGGTCATGACACTGTGGTTTCAAACTATTTTAACAATTTTCTAAACATTAAAATGCCACCAATTCACATACAATTTATTTTCCCAATAATTTGGGTCAATAGCACATATTTCTTTTCAATCAAAATATTCAATACAAAGAAAATCATAAATAAATTCTTACAATTCATTCAACACAATTTCAAAAGAAATTTCAAAGAGAAATTATATGTTGTGCATAAACCTCTTATGAGTCGGCTCTTGGCCTTGACCCAGTGTTTCTTTCTCCTTTCTAGTGTCTTTTCTAACTGAAACACATAATTTCTAGTGTTTTAGTATCAAGTCACATAATTAATCCCACAATAATTTCATGTCTACTTAATTGCACCCCTAAAATTGCTTAAAATAGCATTATTTAGACTTTGTATTTTAAGGTTACTATTCATTACACTATTCAAGTCAAAATGTTGACTTTTTCATTCTTAATAGGTATGTGAATTCCAATTACACCCACATATCACATTTTGAGTGTCTAATTGGTTGGCATTGGTTGCCATTTCAATTCCTAAGTCTCCTAAGAGAAATTACAATTTTTCAGTTTTGGTTCACTGGGTTGTACTGTTCCATTGGTATGGTTACTGTGGGAATTTGGCTAAGTGTTTTGCATCAACGTTGTTCCTTATTGTCTTAGCTTTAATTCTCATTTTGAATCTCTCCATTTGGAGTTTTGTAGCCCAAGTTATGGCCATTTTCGTAAGGCTGGCCGAATTGGTTTAACCCAAAATTCTGGGCACTTTCTTGGTTCTGGTAGTTTTGGTGTGTCGAATTCAGCTCACTTTTCAGATGGGTTATAGTCAGAATTTTGGTTTGTGTTCTTCATAAAAGTTGTAGTGCTATGTCTCAGCTTTCCATTGGTATAAAATTCAGGTCATTTGAATCTTCCTACACCAAGTTATGGCCAAATGAACAATCACTGTTCATTTAGTCATTTCTATACAGTGGCAGTGTGCCAATTCCGGGTTTGACCTAATTGTTCACTAATTTAAGGTCATTTTATGGGTCGGGTTTCTTAATGAAAATTGTGAAATTATGTGTCTACTTTCATCTCCAATTGGCTTCACACCAATTGGAGTGGCATAATTACAGTTTTGGTCCCTGAAATGGACCTAGGTCAAACTGTCTAGAAATGAACCCTCACTAATCCGAATTGCCTTTCAATTCTCACCATTCTAACACCCTCCAATTGGTCCCAATTGACCATTTCAAGTCTCCATTAGGTCCCATTACATCAATTACCAATTTTCTCCAAAATTTTCCCCCAATTTATTGGGTCAAGAACCATAATTTTTGCATCTTGTTCAATTAGTGCAATTAAAGTGTATAGCCATCTTCTACACACTAATTTACACAATTACATTTTTAATTGCATCAAACTCACTCAAATCCTAACCCTACTAGTGCTAGCCGAAATTCACTCTTGGCCCCAACATGTTATTTTTGTTTCTTGTTCTTCAATTCTAAGTGAATTCAATTAGCTAAGCATGCCATTAAATGGAAAATTGAAAGTTAAAAACTAACCTCTTTCTTTAATTTTCCAACCTTTAAATCCTTCAATTTCTTCTTCCTTTTCCTTCTTCAATCTCCTTTTCAAGTTGTAAGAATAAGGTTTAATCAAGAAATTTGGGGAATTTATGGGTAATTTAGGGGTTTGAAAAGCTTAGACATAAGCTTTAATGGAGTTTTCTTTTTTATGAGAGAGAAAGGGAAGTGGGAGAGGGTGCCGGCCATATGATGAAGAAGAAGTGAAAAATTACTTTTTTATTTTTGTTTTTATTCCTTATAATTGACTTAGTCAAAAAATTAAATAAATTAAAAATAAATTTGATGTCATGCTTAGGTCACCTATGTGATGTCATTATTCCATTTTTCTTTTCTTTGCTTTTTCTTTTGTTTTCTTAACATTTCTTTAATTTAAATCTATATTTCAAAATTTTTATTTCTCAGATTTTATTGGACAATGAGGTCATGAGTCACTTCTAAGGATGAATTGACCAATTTGCCCCTCGCCGGTCTATTTTGGTTTGCCAATAATTCAGTGTTTCTTCCAAAACCCTGATTTAATTATTTGACCTACTTATCAAATATTTTCTATGATTTTCTCTTTTCCACTAGCTTCGCAATAATTCTTAGGACTGCGGTGTCACAATGTCCCATTCAAAATTAGGGTTGGAACTGACCTCACAGTCACTTCCCAGTAAGGTCACCCATCGCTGTGACTCCCGGCTCATTTAACCTTTTATGTTCTATTTTTCTGATCTGTATTTAACCTTCTAGTAATCACTATTAATTTTTGTTTAGGGCTTTTCTAGGTGACTTAAATATGGTTCAATCCTCTTAATTGTCCATACCAACACCGGTCATAGGAATAGTAAAATACACAAACCTATGCATATAGGGGTGTTACAGGGTCAAACCAGTGCATCCTCTGCTCCTGGTAAGAAGTTCAAAGGTCCTCTTGCCCAGAGTACTAGTCAGCCACAAGGTCAGGGCCAGTCCCAAAGGCCCAGATCTTAGTTCACACTGAGGAGAGGCCAATCCACACCATCAGTGGGTAGCTCTCCAGGGATGGTGTTCAGGGGACTAGCCTCAACAGTCTCATCATTGTGTCCACACTGCCAAAGGTGGCGCAAGGGAGAATGTTGGCAAGTGACTGCGAGTTACTTTCGGTGTGGGTCCACAGAGCATCAGATCAGAGATTATCCAAGGAGGACTGCTATAGCTACTCCAGCATCAGCATATAGGCCTGCCCAGGCAGCTCCAATGGGTAGAAGGCCGGGTAAGGCTGAGGCAGCTGGTACATCATAGAGGCTGGCAACAGAGTCAGTTGAGAGGCTAGAGGCCAGGGCACCTGCAAGGGCATATGCCATTAGAGCTCAGGAGGAGCAGGATGCACCAGATGTCATCAGGGGTATGTTCTCCCTCTATAACACATCTGTACATGCATTGGTGGATCTGGGATCCACCCACTCATACATATGCATCAAGCTACCCATAAAAAGAGGAATCCAAGTAGAGGAAAGTGACCAAAACATTCTGGTCACTATTCCACTAGGCCACAGCGTGATAGTGAATAAGGTGTATTAAGGTTACCTGTTGAGGATTCAGGGGTATGAGTTCTCCGCAGACCTGATTGAATTATCTTTCCACAAGTTTGAGTGATCTTAGGAATGGATTGGTTGTCACGTCATCAAGCAATAGTGGATTGTAGATTGAAGAGGATTACATTGAAAACTCCTGAGATTGATGAGACAACAGTTGTAGGGGAAAGAGCAGATTTTTTGTCTAATGTCATCTCAGCCACTGTTGCAAGGAGACTAATCAGGACGGGTTGTGAAGCCTACCTATCTCAAGGGAAGTGGAATTTGCCATTGAGGTACTACCAGGTATAGCGCCAATCTCCATTGCTCCTTATAGGATGGCACCCACTAAACTGAAGGAGCTAAAAATCCAGTTACAGGAGTTACAAGATAAGGAGTTCATACACCCTAGTGTGTCACCATGAGGAGCTCCAGTGCTATTTGTGAAGAAGAAAGATGGGACTTTGAGATTATGCATTGACTACTAGCAGCTAAATAAAGTAACTGTGAACAACAAGTATCCATTGCCAAGAATTAATGATCTATTTTATCAATAGAAGGGAGTAGGCATATTTTCCAAGATTGATCTCAGATCAGGGTATCATCAGCTGAGGGTAAAGGATGCAGATGTGCCTAAGACTGCATTCAGGACCCCGCATGGGCACTATGAATTTCTGCTGATGCCGTTTGGTTTGACAAATGCACTAGCAGCTTTCATGGACCTTATGAACTGTATCTTCCATCCATACTTAGATCGGTTTATAGTGGTCTTCATTGATGATATACTAGTGTATTCTAAGAATAAAAAAGAACATGATGAGCATTTGAGGATTGATCTATAGACCTTAAGAGAAAAGAAGCTGTATGCTAAGTTGTCCAAGTGTGAATTCTGGTTGAGTGAGATTGCATCCCTTGGACACATAGTATCAGTTGATGGGATTAGAGTAGATCCTAAGAAAATTGAAGTAGTGATGGACTGGAAGCCTCCCAAAAATGCAAATGAGGTCAGAAGTTTCTTGGGGTTAGCTGGGTATTACAGAAGATTTGTGAAGAGATTTTCCTTAATAGCTGCTCCAATGACCAAGTTGTTGCATAAAAATGTCAGATTTGACTGGAATGACAAGTGTCAAGTCAATTTTGAAAGCTTGAAGGCTATGTTGACAGAGGCACCAGTGTTGACACAGCCAGTATCTGGGAAGAATTTTGTGGTCTACAGTGATGCCTCAAATAATGGGCTAGGGTGTGTATTGATGCAAGAGGGGAAAATAGTCATCTATGCTTCCAGGTAGTTAAGGCCACATAAACAGAACTACCCTACTCATGATTTGGAGCTAGCAGCGATCATATTTGCACTGAAGATATGGATGCCCTACTTGTATGGTGAAAAGTGCAACATGTACATAGACCACAAAAGTCTAAAGTATTTGCTAACCCAAAAGGAGCTCAACCTTAGACAAAAAAGATGGATTGAGCTCCTGAAGGACTATGACTGTGTAATAGACTATCATCCTGGGAAGGCAAATGTAGTTGCTGATGCCTTGAGTAGAAAATCCATCATAACTTTGAGATCACTAAATGCCCGTTTGTTCTTAGCTCAGGATGGAGCTATTTTGGCTGAGTTGCAAGCAAGGCCAAACTTGCTGGGTGGAAGGTAGATGAGAAGCTAACAACTATTATGGGCAAAATCATAGAGGGGAAGGAGACAGAATATGAGGTGAGGGAAGATGGGTGTTTGTACTACAAAGGAAGAGTGTGTATACCAGATGATGGGAATTGAAGACTAGTATTTTGAAAGAGGCACACACCGATGTTTATGTTATGCACCCAGGAAGCATAAAAATATACCATGATCTAAAACCTCACTACTAGTGGCCTGGTATGAAAAAGGACATAGCTGACTATGTAACTAGATGTTTGACATGTTAGCAAGTCAAGGCAGAACATTAAGTTCCATCAGGTTTGTTACAGCCTATAAACATACCTGAATGGAAATGGGATAGGGTCACCATGGACTTTGTAAGTGGTCTACCTCTCACCCATAAGAGACATGATGCAATATGAGTGATAGCGGATAGGTTAACTAAATCAGCTCATTTCTGCCAGTCAGAACTGACTACTCACTAGAGAAGATAGCAGAATTGTATACCAATGAGACAGTTAGACTGCATGGAATCCCACTTTCCATCATATTTGACAGAGACTCGAGGTTCATATCCAGATTTTGGAAGAAGTTGCAAAAAGCCTTGGGCACACAACTCTATGTTGGCATGGCTTTTCATCTTTAGACGGATGGACAATCAAAATGAGTAATCCAGGTAAACTTTGAAACTCATTGAGTTATTGCAAATAGCAAATTGAAATGATAATAATGACATGAAATATGTCATAGGTCCTTGAGGACATGCTGAGGAGTTGTGTTATTGAGTTTGAGGGAAGCTAGGATAGATACCTTTCACTGGCAGAATTTGCATACAACAATAGCTACCAAGCTAGCATTCAAATGGCTCCCTATGAAGCACTGTATGGGAGGAAATGCAGAACACCAGTATGTTGGAGTGAGTTGGGTGAAGATAAGCTCGTGGGGCCATATCTGATAAAACAAACTGAGGAGAAGGTGAAATTAATCAAAGCTAATTTAAAGGTTGCCTCAGACAGACAGAAGTCTTATGCTGACTTAAGGAGAAAAGACATTGAGTATAAAGTTGGCAATAAGGTATTCCTCAAAGTATCGCCATGGAAGAAGATATTAAGGTTTGGGAGAAAGGGTAAGTTAAGCCCTAGGTTCATTGGCCCATATGAAATTTTTGAACGTGTGGGTCCAGTGGCCTATCGGCTAGCTTTACCACCAGAGTTGGACAAAATTCATAATGTATTTTATGTATCCATGCTGGGAAGGTATAGATCAAATCCTTCGCATGTCATCTCCATGGAAGAAATAGAAATCCAACTGGATTTGACATATGAAGTGGAACCCATAAGGGTTCTAGCTCGGGAAGTGAAAGAACTACGGAACAAGCGGATCCCATTGGTGAAAGTACTTTGGAGGCACCACAACACTGAGGAGGCAACTTAGGAAAGCAAAGAGGCAATGAGGCAATAGTTTCCTCAACTATTTGCATTAGGTAAATTTCGAGGATGAAATTTTAATTAGAGGGGAAGAGCTGTAACACCCTCACTTTAGCTAGTCCGTACATTCTGCTGTTTCAATGACTAATGTCTGTTCGGGCAGTCAAAATATTTGAAATTATATTTAGACTAGAGTGAGGAGTCATAAATAACCCAAATAGTAGTAAGAAAAATTTAGGAAAAATTTTAGAAATGAAATACACTAAGGTTAAATGAGTTGAAGCTACAGCGATGGGTGACCCTAATGGGAAGCAAATGTGAAGACAGTTAGCAACCCTAAACTCGAGGGAAACTTTGTGAAATAATTTTTGGGACTTCAATAAAGAGTTATTAAGGTTTTGATGACAATAAATTACTAAGAAAACACAAGGAAAATTAAATCAATCGGTACAGACAATTTTAGCTCGTTAAGCTAAATGAAGGGCATTTTGGTCATTTCGCCTTTAAAGATGATTTTTGACCAACTTTTGCATTTAAGTAAATGAGATTTATGACATAAAATGTGAATTAATATTGATGAAAAATTAATTAAAAATGAGTAAAGAAAGAAGAAAGGAAAAGAAAACAAAAATGAAATAAAAATCAAATTATGACATAAGATGATGCAATTAAAACATTATCAACCAATCATATTTAACCAAGCATAATGTAAAAGCCAAAAAACCCTAAATTAAATCCAAAATTCTGCATCTTCTTCTTCTTTTCAACTAGGCCGAACCTCTCTCTCTAGAAACCTCCATTGGAGGTCTTGTCCCAAGCTTCAATTCGCACCTTAAATCACCATAAAATCCATGACCCTCTTCACAAAAACTTGTCAACTCCTCTTGGGAAGGTGTTTGGAAGCCAAGGAAACAAAAGAAAGTGAACTATGAAGCATTAAGAAAAATCTTCACATAAGGTTAGTGCCAATTTCTCTCCCTTTCTCTTTAGATTTTATGTTAGTAACATGAATTAAGTTAGAAATTGAAGGAATTGAATAAAAATACCCATTTATGAACACTTCAAATTTTTGGCTGCCATGAAGAGGGGAGTGTGTGATGAGTTTTGGTTTGATTAAAGTTGTCTATGGCTGGCCTTGAATGAGAATATGGGACTTAGAACCTTAATTGTTATGTGTGAAGCAAGATTTAAGCATTTGGGAATTAGGGTTTGGGGTTAATTAGGGTTTTATTGAATTGATACTCAATTAGTATTCTAATGATCAATTAGTGACCATTTGGCAAGATTTGACCACAAAATGAAGTGAATTGTGGCATGAAGAATAGATTTGGTATGCTGCCCCTATGGTGCTAGAATTTCTAGACTTGAGTCAAGTGTGGTTGGGTTGTAATATCTGGACTTATGTAGCTCTAATTGGTACAAGGACAATTGGAGTGAAATTTGACACCTAATGCCACCTTTTTGATGAAGAAACCCTACTTAAAAAACCAACTTAAGTTGACCTAAAATCTACCTCAATCCGGGTAACAAACATGCTGGCCCTGGAAAATGACAAAATGAATGGTGTTTGTTCAAATGTTCATAATTCAGTGTAGAAATGTCCAATTGACCTGATCTTTATGTCAGTGGAAAGCTTACACAATTTAGAACAACTTTCATGAAGAACATAAACCCAAATTCTGACCATAACCTAATGAAATTGTCTACCAAATTTAGGACACCAAAACTGCCGGAACCAATTTTTGCCCAGAAATTCTAGGTAATGGCCAATCTGGCCAGCCATGGGAAAAATGGCATAACTTGAGCTACAAAACTCCAAATGGAGTGATTCAAAAAGGAAATTGAAGAAGACACAATAAGGAACAACTTCGATGAAGAGAGTGTAGTCAAATTTCCACTGTAGAAACGTCCAATGGAATAGTAAACATAAGCCATGAAATATGAAAATTTGAAATACCCTTTAATGAGCTTTGAAATGAAATTTGCAACAAATGCCAACAATTGTAGATTTCAAAATGTGGGTATGATGGTGTTAGAACTAACATACCTATTGTTTATGAAAAATTCAGCATTTTGGTTGACTAGTAAAGTGAATAGGAACTCATAAAAATCAAATACAATGAATTACACAATTAACTTTATAATATGCCCTAGTATGCCTAATATGATTGGTTTGGATAAGTTGGCATGCCAATAGGGGTTTGATAGCAGTACTGCATATGGCATTATGCCATTTCATGATTTATGGCTCTTGTGGCCATTCTGTGCTATCTTGGCTTTTAGCCATCTTGATACCCTTGGGATATTTTCCTTGTGTTCGATGCTTATTACGGTTTATTAGTTGTTCTGTTGCACACCTGGAGACACTTTGTGACCGATGGTGTGATGGCCCGAGGTACTTGATACCCAGTGCTAGTTTACCCATTTTTTCAGTCCGGTCAATTTGCATAGGTTACTTGGGCAACTAAATTAAGTTTTAATAAATTATTATCAAATAATGAACATAACAAGTACCAAATTCATAATATTATTAATAATTATCAAAATTTTAGGTTGCATAAAATATCAATAAAATGCCTGCATATTTATTTATTTAGTTTATTTTTATTTTATATTGGCACCACTAAGCTATATTGATTAGTGTGTCGCTGTTTGCCACACGTAGGTGCTGGAGACACCGATAGAGAGCCCAGCAGACCTCAGACTGGGTGATCATTCATATCTGCAGTGAGTCCAGAGTCACCTCCAATACAGTGCATCTTTGGTAGGACCATTAGGTTCCTTTTTTTGTATTTTTTATTTTGCATTTTGCAATAGACATTAGTTTTTATTTTGTACATTATAAACTCATGTAATTATATGTCACTGTAATTATCTATAAATTTTATTACTTAATAAAACTTGAGTATTTCTCCATGAAATTGAGTTTAATTATGATATGAATGAAATTGTGAAATTATGTTGAAATATTGAGATTTTGTTGATGGATATTGGAGTTGATGATATGAACAATATACAAGGAGTGTTTTTAACAGGTTCTGAAGAACTGTTTTTCCAATTTATAGCCGGCACTCCGCCAGATTTTCTATAAAATATGAGGAAATCCTGAATTAATCAAAATTTCAACGGATGACATAAATGTTATAAATTTCATTTAAAAGATTTTTAATTAATAATATAAGAATTGAAAATTGTAACAAAATAAGATAAGGTGCTCCGGCACTCTGTGTAACATGCCTTGCTCGGCTACAATGTAGACAGGTAAGGGGTGTAACAAGTCACATCATAGTCAAGATATGTGTGCCAACATCCTCAAGCAATTTCCATATTTGTATAGTCTTTGTGTTTAAGCATATTAAATTGTTAGTAGTATGCCCTAGAGCATATCATTTAGTATGTATCGTGTACATATTTTATTAATAAAAGGTAATTTCACTTTTCCTTTTACATAATGTATTTATGTGTAATAGAAAAGGTCCATTGATATTTTGTTAGAAATTTTGTTCCTAAGTTGTTAAGAATATGAGTGACAGTATTTCTAGCACAAAGTATCATAAATTGGTTCACAATCGAGGATACTTCACACAGGACATGTTGTATCCAGAATGATTGTAATCATGTTTATTCCCAAGGTATTTATATGAGATATAAATAAGATGGAATGGTGAGTCTCAAGCCATATAACAAACATGATAGGCACTTATATATAATAAGTAGGCCTAACCAGTGACGCATATGATAAGCACATGGAGTTTACTCTTATCAATGCATTATCATATATCATATCAGTGCATATAATCTTTAGAACTGTGATAACACAGTTATCTTGTATATAAGTGGTTTGAGTTTGATACTGCTTTCATACTTGTACTGTGTATGGGTATATGTGTTAGTAATATGCCCTAGAGCATATCATTTAGTATGTATCTTGTACATATTTTATTAATAAAAGGCATTTTCACTTTTCCATTTACATAATATATTTATGTGTAATAGAAAAGGTCTATTGATATTTTGTTAGAAATTCTATTCTTAAGTTGTTAAGAATATGAGTGAGTATTTTTAGCATAAAGTATCATAAATTGGTCCACAATCGAGGAAACTTCACAATAAGGACATGACTTATCAAGAAAGATTGTAATCATGTTTGTTCCCAAGTTATTTATATGAGATGTAAATAAGATGGAATTGTGAGTCTCATGCCATATAATAAGCATGATAGGTACTTATACATGATAAGTTGGTCAAACCAGTGACATTTATGACAAGCACATGGAGTTTACTATTGTCAATGTATTGTCATAAATCATATTAGTGCATATAATCTTTAGACCTGAGATAGCACAGTTATCTTGTATATAGGTAGTTTGAGTTTGATACTGCTTTCATACTTGTACTGTGTATGGGTATATGGGCATGTGTTGGCTCCTACTAGTTATATATGGAGGTAGGTGTTGATCAAGATGGAATCTGTTCCTCTAAGTAAATAAGGATAAAATCCTATGTTCATTTAATTGTGTTCTTGATGTTTCAAGTTCCTGCCAGGACAGATAGATTTAATCAAAAAAGAGTTTCTGATGAGAAAAATCTTTTTAATAAAGAACTGGAATTAAAAGAGAACATAATACTCATAGCAAATGGGGTTTGACATAAACCATGACTCCAGCTCGAATTGGGATTTTGTAACAGAGAGATTCTAGTGCATGGTAACATATGATTATAGGTTCATTTAAGGTAAACCTTATTACAAATTGGGTGGCCATGGCATGCTATGCTAGGTGTTAAACATGGTTTATGAGATGCATAAAATGATTTAGAGAAATCATTTATGGTAAGAAAGAGTTTTGATGATATTAAGAGTTGATATCATGTCTCATTGCCAATTAGTGATAAGCCTAGTAAGTCACACACATACACAAGTAATCACTAAATTAAATATGATTTAATTAATTAATTAAATAGTTTAATTGATTAATTAAATAGGTTTGGTTTGCAATTAGATAGCAAAGTCCCTAGCATGGCTTGAAACCAAATCTAGGTTATTGGATGTATAGTATAAGTTAAATTTATATTTAAAGTATTTAAATATGAATTTAATTAATGAGAAATTAATTAATAAAGATTAATTAATTAATTTTTATTTGATATAAATTGATTAGAAGAAAAGAAATATTTATTTTGGGTTGAGAACTCAAAATTAAGACACAGGGGTATTTTGGTCATTTCATAGGGTGACATGTGGCACCATGAGATGGTGACACATTGCACTACACATAAGCTTGCCATATGTCTTTTAATCATGTAGGATGATCAAAGTCAAGATTAAATAGAGGTTTGACACTTGGCACAATGTGATTGGGTCAATTAAACCTAGAACTAATCAAAAGGTGACATGTGACAAGGGTTTTAAGTGGTGACCTAGCTATATAATGTGTTGTTATGAAAAAAAAATAACAAGCTGCTCATTCTCTTTAGTGCCGCCACCCTTGGCTGCCTCTCCCTTCTCTTCTTCTTCATCTCTCATCTATTGAAAGAGATTATCAAACAATATCTTGAATTAAAAATACTAGAAATTGTTTCTAGTGTCCTATTTACATCAGTAATCTCTCAAAAGGCAAAACTTGATTTTCTAATTGATTGGAAAAGCTTTAGAAGCTATTCAAGGGGCTACCATTGGTGATCTTAGTGTGGACAAGCTAGAGGGACAACACTTGGTATCCTAAGGCACATCCCAAAGGTGCCAAACACACTGCAGTGCATCAAAAGGTTAGTGCACTTGTTCTTGATATAATCTAGGGTTTTAATGAATTAATTTGTTAATTATAAAATCTTAAATGGAAAATATAGATCCAAAAATATATTAAAAGAGTTTTAATATGCTATTTTTCATTGAAATCAAATAGATAAAAAATAAATCTTACATGATGCATGTGACCCTAGATGAAAAATTTTTGAATTCAATGATCTAAACTTGTGTTTTTCATGCTTCCGCTCCTTCAATTGGTATCAGAGCCACTATATTTGCCATTTAGATTGTTGATTATATGATTTAATTATGTGATTTGATCATGAGATGATTAAATAATTGCTGGTTGCAATGAATAAGGTGGCGGCATGCTTGGATGCACCATGGTGCGCAAAGTTTGTGCACCACCATGGTGCGCATGGTAAGTGATGGTTATTGTGTGTGCATGTAACACCCTCCCGGTAGCAACTCCGTACATTCTACTGTTCCGGTGACCGGTGTCGGTTCAGACGGCTAGAACGTCCGGAAAAATATTTAAACTAAAGTGAGGGACCATAATTAACTCAAATATTAATAAGAAAAATTTACTAAAAATTTTTGAAATAAAATACAACCAAGTCAAATGAGCCAGTGCCCAAGCGATGGGTAACCAGAGGGAAGTTGCGGTTCTGGCAACGAGGAGCCCTAGACCCGGAAAAAAATTCATAAAATAATTTTTGGGACTCCAGAGAAGGGTCATTGAGGTTCCTATGGCATTAGAATGCCAAGAAAATATTTAGAAAAATTTTTCAATCGGTACAGCCAATTTTGACCCGTTAAGCCAAACATAGGGCATTTTGGTTATTTCGCCTTCAGAGACGATTTTTGGCCGACTTGTCCAGTTGAGTAAATAATTATTATGATCTAAAATATGAATAAATATTGCTAAAAATTGAATTGAAAATGAGTAGTGATGAAAAGAAAAGAAAAATGAAATAAAAAGCAAATTATGACATCATATGATGTCATCCAACACTCTCCAACCAATCACTATTTAACAAGCAAATTAAAAGAGATTAAAATGACATAAAAAATGAGGTAAAAATAGAACAATTCCAGCAGCCCTTCTTCTTATTCACGCACCAAAGAGAGAAACAAGAGGAAAACCACCATTAAAGCTCCAAATGAGCTTGATTCCATAGCCAACTACACCAAAACCTCACCCTCTCTTCACAAAAAATTTTCCTTATCACTAGAGCTAAATTTGGGCAGCCATTAGAAGAGAAGAAAGTGAAAGAAAGTGAAGTCAATCTTGGGAAAATTCTGCCCTACAAGAGGTTAGTGCCTATTATGCATACATCTTTCTCTTTCCATGATTAGAGACCTAAAATAAGCAAGAATTTGTGAATTAAATGAATGGAATTTATGTGTATGTATACAATGAATTTTGGCAGCCCTAGGGAGGAACAAGATTAAGTGTTTTTGATGGACTTAGAGTGGACTAAAGATGATGTTTAAGGTATATATATATATGTATGATGAATTGGTGTGCTAACTAAGGTAGTTGGTGTAATCCTTGAAAATGAGCTAGGGTTTGGGAGTGAAACTTGGATTTAGCTTAGGAAATTGTTAGAGAACATTTTAATGGTCAATTAGTGACCATTTTAGGTAAGTTGACAACAATTTGGACTGAAATGTAGCATGGCAAAGTGAATGTGTAGGCTGCCTTAGGACAGCAGCAGAGTGACTGAAATTTCAGTCCACTTAGACAGCCATAACTTTTGCTGTGTTGGTCCAATTGGTGTTTGGACAATTGGACATGAAACTAGGCTTATAATGGAACATTTTTGCTGAAGAAACCATGCCGAAAAGACCAAAGCAAGAGGACCAAAAGTTGGCCCCAATCCGGATACCCTACAACAGCACCTGCAGAAATGACCAAATGAACAGTAACTTTTCATTTGGCCATAACTCACTGTAGATATGGTCAATTGACCTAAAAGTTTTACAGCAACAAGATAAGATATAGACAAACAACTTTCATGAAGAACATCACCCCAAATTATGCCATTAACTCATTCAAATTATTGAGCAAAGTTGAGTTATCAAACCTGCAACTCTGCAGATTTTCATTTGAGCAGTAATGTTTGGATGGCTATAACTCTCTCCAGAAAACTCGGATTTAGGCGATTCTTGAACCGATGGAAACCTAAGGCATGGTAGAACATTTCATATGAAGAAAGTTAGACCAAATTATGAACTTAACTTGATCAATTACTGACCAAAGTCGGATCAAAATCTGCCAGAACTTAAGATACCAGTATGAACAGTGCACGTGAACAGTAAACTTCATTTGGCCATAACTCACTGTAGAAATGGTCAATTGACCTGAAATTTTTACAGCAACAAGTTAAGACATAGACAAACAACTTTCATGAAGAAACCTACCCCAAATTATGGCCAGAACCTTTTTAAAAATGCAATCACAGTCACTGTTCATGTTACTGTAGATATGGTAATTTCTGCAGAAATGAAATCCGGCCAGCTGTGGTTTTTGGACCATATCTAGACCTACAAAACTCCAAATGAAGTGATTCAAAAAAAGAAATTCAACTAGACAAAATAAGGAACAACTTTCATGTTTACCATTTCCTCAAATTCCCACTGCAACAAGGCTTAATGGAACAGTAAAGTGGGGCTTCAAAAACTGAAAATTCTGCCCTCTTGGTTTTAAGCTTAGAAATGGTAATGGCAGTCAATTCCAACAAGTTTTAAATGCAAAATGTGGTATCTTTTAGAACTTAGGTTCAATAAATTTATTATGTATGAAAAAGTCAATATTTTGGTTGACTAGTAAGGTGAATAGTAAACAAAATGACACATAATACATAAGTAATACAACTTGAAATATAAAATGTAATTAACACAAATGGATTGTTTAGAGTATAAATGAGATAAAGTTATCATTAGGATTTACGTCTTTATTTCAAATAGGATTATAATACCTTGTACAAAAATTGATACATGAGGGGTAATAATGTGAATACTAATTCATATAAATATTGTAACGATTAGATGAATCACATGGATGTGTAAATGGGTTAATTGCTCTCATCATGAGAGAAATGAAAATATTTCGATGTACAAATAGTACATGAAAATCGATTGATGTAAATTGTAATTAACGTGAATGGTATGATGAATGCATAAATTATATAAAAATGAGATTTGGAGATTTATGCTTCTACTATAAATAAAATTAAAATACTGTGAATGATAAATGGAACATATAATGAAATAATAAAACTTATGAACATTTAATGGTACTAATGTGCCCTTGTATTGCCTAGACATGTGTGTCAGATTGGGTAGTTTGGCATGCCAATAGGGTATTGTTTTAGCAGTACTGCGAAAGGCTTTATGCCTGTATTCATGGCTTTATGCCCGTATTCATGGCTTTTATGCCCGTATTCATGGCTTTTATGCCCGATTATGTGTTATCATGGCTTTTAGCCATACTGACTGCATACGTGGTTGACGTTTTGCGTCCCATAGTATGACGGCCCGAGGCACTGCGGTGTCTAGTGCCAATGACCCGTTATCCAGTTTAGTCAGCCTGTCGTAGGTTACTTGGGCAGTGTAATTCATTGAAATAAATTAAGACTATTAGTAATTAAAAACATTAGAGATCAAATAAATGAGTTAATAAGACTTCAAAAGAATTAGTTACAATTATGAAATGATCCAACCACATAAAAATTGTTAAGTAAAATGATAAGAGAGTTGCAAAAATAAGTATAACTTAACTAAATATTTTAAATGTACCTTCTATTGCCATATGAATATAAATTGAGTATTTTTATTAATCCTGTATATCGTACATTATCACTGTGAATTTCGGAATTAAACGCTTCCAAAGCGAAACAAATGAGAACAAAAAATAACTAACATTAGACACATTGTATTAAATTAAATTGATTCTTAAGTATTCAAATTATGCTTCGTTCTTTCTTCATTTGTATATATTATTTCTTGTTATATTATTGCACCACTAAGCAGAAATGCTTAGCGCGATGGAATTGCTTCCTCGCGCAGGTACTGAAGGTAAAAACCAGTAGACTATCGACTGAGATTTTTGGAGTCCAGATCTGCAGAAGTGTTAGAAGAGTTCAAGATTGTCACCTCCTCAGCAATGCATGTAGATAGGGCTCATTTTATACATGTTATGTATATTGTTCATTCCTAGCACATTCTAAATTATTTGTATATCTTGTACAAAATAAACTCATGTAATTAACCTATGAATTATGGGAGCTACTCAAAGTAAGTATTTTAATATGTAAATTAAAGCAGTTTGAAAATTTTACTTATGTGATTTGAGCATGAATGAGATTGTATGGACTCGAAGACAGATTTGAAATATATAGATAATGCATGGAAATGAATATGAAATTGAGATATATGAATGAGATGTGAATTATGAGAAAATTTTGAGAATGATTGATGAGATCATTATGATTAGCAAGGATAAGATTTTATTTTGAAAATATTATTGAATTTCAAACAGGTAAATAGTAAAATACGTCAACTGGTAATAAAATAGGAGAAACTCCGCTTGGTTCTCCATCGAAAAAAATAATTAATATTAAAATATAATGAGATCAAATTATGAAAGGAATAAAGTAAGATAAGATAGGGTGCCCCGACACCGAATGTAGCACACTTTGCTCGGCTACACTGTAGTCGGGTGAGGGGTGTTACAGTGCAAGTGTTGTATGATCTACCCATTTTATGTCTAATTAAATTGTTTAATTAGAGTTTTAATCATACAATTAAATTTTGATTCAAATATGAAATTTTTAAATTTGTTTGAATGTGATTCAAATATGAATTTTTAAATTTGTTTGAATGTGATTCAAATCTGAATTTTTAAATTTATTTGAATGAGACTCAAATCTGAATTTTTAAATTTGTTTGAATCATATTCAAATCTGGATTTTTAAGTTGAATATGAGATATTTAATTTAATTTAAGTATGTATGTTTTATTTAATTGTTAAATAATGATATGCATGATGGATGATCATGGACTATAAAAGACCAATGTGATTGGATTTATTTCTTTTATGCTTCTTTGGATTGTAAATTAATTAATTTATTTTTAATTTATTTTTGGGCATGTATTATTAAGGTTGTAATAATTTTGGGTTATAATTTCATTTATTTAGTTCTTGTAAATTCGCCTTGGTATGCCAAGGATTACTATGTAATTGGATTACAAGAAGATCAAAGAGATCAAGAGCATTGGTGGGACCAGTGGGAGGAATTCAAGATCAAGTGCTGATTATGTACTGCTTCAGCAACTCTTGTAAAATGAATGAATGAAATGCACCCAGGAATGCCCTGATTCAATTCTTGGTGGCTCAGAATTGAATCCCTTAGAAAAGTCTATGATCATCCCATATTTATTTATTATTCATGAATGCATGAGATGTATGGGAATGTATGCAAGTATATGATATCTGCATGCTAAATGGATAATGTGCAAAGTGAGACCTTAATAGTAATTAAGATGACCACAAAATCTTCCAAACAAATGATTAAGTTGGAAATGCTATAATTAAAGTAATTATAACATGGGCCCTCCATTTAGGCAATTATTTTAAGAAATTTTAAATACTTGCATAAGATGCAATTAATTTAAGAGATTTTCTTAAGAATAATTGTTAAGCATGAGATGTTGTAAATATGTAAATAGTTTGGTGGCCAATATTGGATGCACCTGAGGACATTAAAATTATTTGCATAATTACTAGCTCAATGGGATCAACTTAACTAATGCAAGATAAGTCAATAATGGATGTACCTGAGATTTTAAGCATTAGGGGTAAGGTAAAGGATTGAACCTCACATGAGATGTGATGGCCAAGGAGTTGCTCACTTGTAGTTTATTATAATTCCAATAATGGATGTACCTGAGGATGATCAATAGAATTATAAGAATTCAATCACCCACTAGAAATCCATCCAACTATGATTTCCGTTTTCTACTTTGGAAGTGTAGGATTCGCTAAGTTAGTGTGAGGACCAATTTGATTAAAAGACCATAATCATTTTGGTTAAATACGTGATACATTTACTAATTAATCTGGTTATTTTCTGCAGTTAATTTTTTGATAATAATGAGCACAGAACAACCACCACCATCCAATATCCTTGCAAGCATACTTGATCGCAATAGGTTGACAGGACCTAATTTATCTTATTGGCTAAGAAATTTGAAACTTGTCCTAAACCTTGAACATATTGGATATGTTCTTGACTCACAGATTCCTGGTCCTTTACCTCCAGAGGCCACACAAGAGGAACATGAAACTTTGGACAAGTGGAAGGAGCATGATATGAGAGCTAAGTATTAAATGCTTGCTTCTATGAGTAATGAGTTACAGAAGCAGCATGAGAACATGTAGAGTGCGAGTGAGATCCTCCTTCACCTACAAGAGTTGTATGGTGAGCACAGCAGGAATGCTAGGTATGAGATATCTAGGTAGCTGTTTCGCATGAGGATGTCTGAGGGATAGAATGTTGGAGATCATGTCCACAAGATGATTCGGCTGATTGAGTAGCTAGAACATCTTGACTTTAACATAGATTTCCAATTGTAGACTGATTTGATCCTTTAGTCCCTTTCTGAGTCTTTTGGGAATTTTATAACAAATTTTTATATGACTAAACAGGAATGCACATTGGCTAGTTTACTTAACATGCTGGTTATTGCCCAAAAGAATATGCCGAGTAATAAAGGAAAAGAGGTAGCTTTGATTGCATCTTCTTCTACTGGAAAGTCCAATAAGAAGATGGGCAATAAGAAAAAGAAACCTCAGATTCCTAGTCTTTCAAAGAAAATAGCTAAACAGAAAGGGAAGACTAAAGCTGATGGAGGCAAAGGAAAGTGTTTCCACTGCCAGAAGGATGGGCATTGGAAAAGGAACTGCCCAGAGTATCTTGCTTCTCTGAAGGACAAGAAGGATACACCTTTGGAAGGTATGTTCATATCTTGTTATTTAGATTATGATGATACTCATAGTTCATCTATAGCTTGGGTTTTAGATACTGATGCCAGTTCTCACATTTCTTATGATATGCAGGAACTAGCAAATAGTAGCAGCTTGCATTCTCGAGATGTTAGACTCTGGATTGACAATGGCTTAATTATTGAAGCTTTAGCCATAGGATCTAAATCTTTTTACATGTCTGGACATATTTTGTGTTTGGATAATATTTTATATGTACCTGACATTTTTAAGAACATCATTTCTATATCTAGTTTAACTAGAAATGGCTATGAATTTCAGTTCACAGATGATGTTTGCAATATTTATTTTGGAAATAAATATGTTGGTTCAGATTATATGAATGATGGTCTTTATTATTTGGATAATAATGACAAACACAAAATGAATGCAAGTGATCTAGATGAATGCAATGCAATGGTGAAAATAAACTCAAGTTCAAAATATATTTGGCATTTAAGGTTAGTTCATGTTACAGAAGATAGGATTTCAAAACTGGAGAAAATGGGGATTTTATATTCATTGGGCTCTAAGCCTACTCCAACTTGTGAATCTTGCCTTCAGGGCAAAATGACTAGATCACCCTTTATGGGACAAGGGTTAAAAGTTGAAAATATTTTGGAGCTAATACATAGTGATGTATGTGGTCCATTTAAAGAAATGGCTAGAGGCGATTTTCATTATTTTATTACCTTTACTGATGATCAATCAAGGTTTGGGTATTTGTATTTGATGAAATACAAACATGAATCCTTTGAAAAGTTCAAAGAATTTAAATATGAAGTACAAAATAAAATAGGAAAAAGTATTAAAGCTCTTTAATCAGATCGTGGAGGTGAATACTTGACTACTGAATTTGATGAATACTTGAAAGAGCATGGCATTGTTTCCCAGCTGACTCTTCTAGGAATACCACAGCTAAATGGTGCATCTGAAAGGAGAAATCGTACCCTATTGGATATGGTACATAGTATGATGAGCTATACTGATATGCCAATCTCCTTTTGGGGATTTGTATTAGAATCAGCTTTGTATATTTTGAATAGGATTCCATCAAAATTAGTTTCTTTCACACCTTATGAGATATGGCAAGGAAGAAAACCAAGTCTTAAGCATGTTAAGATTTGGGGTTGTCCAGCTTATATCAAAAAGCTGAACACTGATAAATTGGAAACCAGATCAGAAAAGGGTCGATTTGTTGGATATCCAAAAGATAGTTTTGGATGCTATTTTTATTTGCCTACATCACAAAAGGTTGTGATAAGTAGAGATGCCACATTTCTTGAACAACAGTTTGTTCAAGAAGGAGGCAAAGGAAGGCAAATAGAGTTAGAATTAAAGAATTCTGACCAACCAACAGATCAGATGGATATAGATCTATCTAGTCAACCTACACGTATTGATGAGACATCTACAGCTGTTCCTCGTAGAACAACCAGGGTATCTCACCCACCAGTGAGATATGGTTTCCTTCATGAAGAAGAACAAGAGTTGTCTACTCATGAAGAAGTTGATCATGGAGATGATCCACTTACCTATGAAGAAGCTATATCAGATATAGACTCTTCAAAATGGATTGATGCTATGAAGTCCGAGATTGATTCCATGTATAAGAATCAAGTTTGGGATCTTGTTGACCCACCAGAAGGTATTGTACCAATAGGGAACAAATGGGTTTTCAAGAAGAAAATTGGTTCTGATGGAAAGGTAGAGACCTATAAGGCAAGGCTAGTAGCGAAAGGGTTTCACCAAAGGCAAGGAATCGACTATGAGGAGACTTTCTTGCCTGTTGCCATGCTTAAATCAATTAGGATTCTATTAGCAGTAGCTGCATACTATGATTATGAGATTTGGCAGATGGATGTCAAAACAGCTTTTCTCAATGGATACATTGAAGAAAACATTTTTATGGAACAACCTAGGGGTTGTAAATCCTAAGATGGTTCCAAAGTATGCAAGCTAAAGTGACACATTTATGGTTTGAAACAAGATTCGAGGAGTTGGAACATCCATTTTGATAAAGCCATTAAGTCATTTGGCTTTATCAAAAATGAGGATGAGCCATGTGTATATAAGAAGGTTAGTGACAGTGCTATCACTTTCCTTGTCTTATATGTGGATGACATTCTGTTGATGGGTAATGACACAGGTATGTTGACAACTGTAAAGGTATGGTTGTCAAATACATTCTCCATGAAAGACTTAGGGGAGGCAACCTATATTCTTGGGATTCGCATCAATAGAGATAGAGCAAAAAGAATAATTGGTTTATCCCAAAATCTATACTTGGAAAAGGTGTTAAAGAGGTTTAACATGCTTGATTCCAAGAGAGGATTGTTACAAGAGAGACATGGTATCCACCTTTCTAAAGAGATGTCTCCAAAGACACATGAAGAAAGAGATAAAATGGACAGGATTCCATATGCTTCGGCTATTGGAAGTTTGATATATGCAATGTTGTGTACTAGGCCAGATATCGTATATGCTGTTAGTTTGACTAGCAGGTATCAATCCAATCCAGGTTTGGAACACTGGATAGTTGTTAAGAATATCCTGTACTAGAGAAGAACTAAGGATTTATTCTTGATACATGGAGGTGGAGAGTTGCAACTGGATGGTTATGCCAATTCTGATTTTCAATCAGATATCGATGATAGAAAGTCTACCTCTGGATATGTGTTCATTTGTAATGGAGGTGCAGTCAGTTGGAAGAGTTCCAAACAGAGTACGACTGCAAATTCTACTACTGAGGCTGAGTATATTGCTACATCAGATGCTACAAAGGAAGCTATTTGGATAAAGAAATTCGTGACAGAAGTTGCAGTAGTTCCTTCCATTGAGTCAGTAGTTCCACTTCACTGTGACAACAATGGAGCAGTCATACAGGCTAAGGAACCCCGGTCTCACCAGAATCCAAACATATAGAAAGACGCTACCACATTATCAGAGAAATAATTGGGCAAGGCGATGTAGCCATGCAGAAAATAGCATCAGCTGAAAATCCAGTTGATCCATTCACTAAGCCTACGTCACAAATTCAGGTAGACCGATATCTTAAGAAGATGGGTCAAGATGCTGTAATGAATGGCTCTAGTGCTAGTGGGAGATTGTTAGTAGTATACCTTAGAGCATATCATTTAGAATGTATCTTGTACATATTTTATTAATAAAAGGCATTTTCACTTTTCCGTTTACATAATATATTTAAGTGTAATAGAAAAAGTCCATTGATATTTTGCTAGAAATTCTATTCCTAAGTTGTTAAGAATATGAGTGACAGTATTTCTAGCACAAAGTATCATAAATTGGTTCATAATCCAGGATATTTCACAATAAGGACATGACTTATCTAGAAAGATTGTAATCATGTTTATTCTCAAGTTATTTATATGAGATATAAATAAGATGGAATGGTGAGTCTCATGCCATATAACAAACATGATAGGCACTTCTACATGATAAGTAGGCCGAACCAGTGACATTTATGACAAGCACATGGAGTTTACTCTTGTCAATGTATTATCATAAATCATATTAGTGCATATAATCTTTAGACCTGAGATAGCACAATTATCTTGTATATAGGTGGTTTGAGTTTGATACTGCTTTCATACTTGTACTGTGTATGGGTATATGGGCATGTGTTGGCTCTTACTAGTTATATATGGAGGTAGGTGTTGATCAAGATGGAATCTGTTCCTCTAAGTAAATAGGGATAAAATCCTGTGTTCATTTAATTGCTCTTAATGTTTCAAGTTCCTGGCCAGGACAAATAGATTTAATTAGAAAAGAGTTTTTGATGAGAAAAATCTTTTTAATCAAGAACTCGAATTAAAAGAGAACATAATATTCATAGCAAATGGGGTTTGACATAAACCATGACTCCAGCTCGAATTGGGATTTTGTAATAGAGAGATTCTAGTGCATGGTAACATATGATTATAGGTTCATTTAAGGTAAACCTTATTACTAATTGGGTGGCCATGGCATGCTATGCTAGGTGTTAACCATGGTCTATGAGATGCATAAAATGATTTAGAGAAATCATTTATGGTAAGAAAGAGTTTTGATGATATTAAGAGTTGATATCATGTCTTATTGCCAAATAGTGATGAGCTTAATAAGTCAAACACATGCACAAGTAATCATCAAATTAAATATGATTTAATTAATTAATTAAAGAGTTTAATTGATTAATTAAATAGGTTTGGTTTGCAATTACATTGCAAAGTCTCTAGCATTGCTTGAAAGCAAATATAGGTTATTGGATGTATAGTATAAGTTAAATTTATATTTAAATATGAATTTAATTAATGAGAAATTAATTAATAAAGATTAATTAATTAATTTTTATTTGATATAAATTGATTAGAAGAAGAGAAATAATTAGTTTGGGTTGAGAACTCAAAATTAAGACACAGAGGTATTTTGGTCATTTCACAGGGTGACATGTGGCACCATGAGATGGTGACTCATGGCACTACACATAAGTTTGCCATATGTCTTTTAATCATGTAAGATGATCAAAGTCAAGATTAAATAGAGGTTTGACACTTGGCACAATGTGATTGGGTCAATTAAACCTAGAGCTAATCAAAAGGTGACATGTGGCAACGGTTTTAAGTGGTGACCTAGCTATATAATGTGTTGTTATAAAAAAAAAATAACAAGCTGCTCATTCTCTTTGGTGCCGCCACCCTTGGCTACCTCTCTCTTCTCTTCTTCTTCATCTCTCATCAATTCAAAGAGATTAGCAAACAATCTCTTGAATTAAAAATACTAGAAATTATTTTTAGTATCCTGTTTACATTTGTAATCTCTCAAAAGGCAAAACTTGATTTTCTAATTGATTGGAAAAGCTTTAGAAGCTGTTCAAGGGGCTACCATTGGTGATCTTGGAGTGGACAAGATAGAGGGACAATAACTGGTGTCCTAAGGCGCATCCCAAAGGTGCCAAACACACTGCAGTGCATCAAAAGGTTAGTGCACTTATTCTTGATCTAATCTAGGGTTTTAATGAATTAATCTGTTAATTCTAAAATCTTAAATGGCAAATATAGATCCAAAAATATATTAAAAGAGTTTTAATATGCTGTTTATCATTGAAATCAAATAGATAAAAATGAATCTTGCATGATGCATGTGACCCTAGATGAAAAATTTTTTAATTCAATGATCTAAACTTGTGTTTTTCATGCTTTCGCTCCTTCAATATGGGCATGTGTTAGCTCCTACTAGTTATATATAGAGATAGGTGTTGATCAAGATGGAATCTATTACCCTAAGTAAATAGGGATAAAATCCTATGTTCATTTAATTTTTCTTGATGTTTCAAGTTCTTGGCCAAGACAGACAGATTTAGTCAAAAAAGAGTTTCTGATAAGAAAATCTAATTAATCAAGAACTGGAATTAAACAAGAACATAATATTAATAGCAAATGGGGTTTGACATAAACCATGACTCTAGTGCATGGTAACATATGATTAAAGGTTCATTTTAAGGTATTCCTTGTTACTGATTGGGTAGCCATGGCATGCTATGCTCGGTGTCAACCATGGTCTATGAGATGCCTAAAATGATTTAGAGAAATAATTCATGGTAAGAATGAGTTCTGATGATATTAAGACTTAATATCATATCTCATTGCCATTTAGTGATGAGCCTAGTAAGTCACACATATACATAAGATAATCACCAAGTAAAATGTGATTTAGTTGATTAATTAACGAGTTTAATTAATTAATTAAATAGGTTTGGTTTGCAATAAGATTGCAAAATCCCTAGCATAACTTGAAATCAAATATAGGTTATTGGATGTATAGTACAAGTTAAATTATATTTAAAGTATTTAAATATGAATTTAATTATGAGAAATTAATTAATGGAGATTAATTAATTAATTTATATTTGATATAAATTGATTAGAAGAGAAGAAATAATGATTTTAGATTGAAAACTCAAAATTAAAACATAAGGGTAATTTGGTCATTTCACAGGGTGACATGTGGCACCATGAGATGGTGCTAGATGGCACCATATAAGCTTATCATTTGTCTTCCTACCATGTAAGATGATCAAAGTCAAGATTAAGTCTAGCTTTGACACTTGGCTTAATGTGATTAAGTCAATTAAAATTTAGATGCAATGTGGTGATGACATGTGGCAAGGGTTTTAAGTGATGACCTGATTATAAAAGAGAAAAGAAAGAAAAATAAACACTCACTCTTATTTTTCTCTAAAGGTGCTGCCACATATCTCTTCTCTCTCCTCTTCTTTTTTTCTCATCAATTAAAAGAGAAATCAATTGTTTTCTTTGAATTAAAATTGCTAGAAATTGTTTCTAGTGTCCTATACACACATACAACCTCTCTAAAGGCAAAAACCCAATTTATAATTGGTTGGCAAGGCTTGAGAAGTAAGATTGAGGCCTGCCCATTGGTGATCTTGGTGTGGACAAGCTAGAAGGACAACATTTGGGGTCCTAGGTGCTTCCTAAAGGTGCCAATTATATCAATAGTGTATCAAAAGGTTAGTGCACATATTCTTCTTTTAAACTAGGGTTCAATTGAATTAATTTGTTAATTCAAAAATCTTAAATGGCAAATGCAGATCCTAATACATATTAAAAGTGTTTTAATATGCAATAAAGTATTGAAATTAATTAGGCACATAATGGATATGGCATAATGCATGAAACCCTAGAAGAAAGTTTTTTAAATTCAATGCTCTAATATGACAATTGTCATGCTTCCACTCCTTCAATTGGTATCAGAGCCACTATATTTGCCATTTAGATTGTTTCATATGAGATTTAATTGTGTGATTTAACCAAATTTTGATTGATTCATTGCTAGTGGGAATGATATATGTGGCGGCATGCTTTGTGCACCAATGTTGCACATGGTTTGGGTTACCCCGAATGGTGCGCATGGTTACTTGGGTTCAATGTACAATTGTTGTATAATTTTAAGGCCCATAACTAATTAAATTATTTAATTAGGAATTATAATCACACAATTAAATTTTGATTCAATTGTTTGAATGAGATTCAAATCTGAATTTTTAAATTTGTTTGAATGAGATTCAAATCTAAATTTTTAAATTTGTTTGAATGAGATTCAACTATGAATTTTTTAGTTGAATATGAGATATTCAATTTAATTTTAGTATGTATATTTTATTTAATTGTTAAATGGTAATATGCATGATGGATGATCATGGATAATAAGAGACCAATGTGATTGGATTTATTTCTTTTATTTTTCTTTGGGTTATAAAATAAATAATTTTATTTTTGGTGGCATGTATTATAAGTGTTGTAATAATTTTGGGTTATAATTTCATTTATTTGAGGACTTCAAAGTCCATATTCTTGTAAATTCGCATTGGTATGTTAAGGATTACAATGTAATTGGATTGCAAGAAGATCAAGGAGGTCGAGAGCATTGGTGGGACCAGTGGGAGGAATTCAAGATCAAGTGTTGATTATGTTCTCCTTCAGCAACTCTTGTAAAATAAATGAATGAAATGCACCTAGGAATGCCCTGATTCAATTCTTAGCAGCTCAGAATTGAATCCCTTAGAAAGTCCATGATCATACCATATTTATTGCTTATCCATGTATGCATGAGATATATGGGAATGTATGTAAGTATATGATATATGCATGCTAAATGGATAATGTGCAAAGTGAGACCATAATAGTAATCAAGCCGACCACTAAATCTTCCAAACAAATGATTAAGTTGGAAATAGTATAATTAAGGTAATTATATCATGGGCCCTCCATTGAGACAATTATTTTAAGAAATTTTAAATACTTGCATATAATGCAATTAATTTAAGAGATTTTCTTAAGAATAATCGTTAAGCATGAGATGTTGTAAATATGTAAATGGATTGGTGGCCAATAATGGATGTGCCTGAGGACATTAAAATTATTTGCATGTTTACTGGCTCAATGGGATCAACTTAACTAATGCAAGATAAGTTAATAATGGATGTGCCTGAGATTTTGAGCATTAGGGGCTAGGTAAATGATTGAACCTCACATGAGATGTGATAGGTAAGGAGTTGCTCACTTATAGTTTATTGTAATTCCAATAATGGATGTGCCTGAGGATGATCAATAAGACTATAAGAATTCAATTATCCAACAGAAATTCATCCAACTAGGATTTTCGTTTCCTACTTTGGAAGTGTAGGATTCACTAAGTTAGTGGGAGGACCAATTTGATTAAAAGACCATAATCATTTTGGTTAATTATATGATATATTTACTAATTAATCTAGTTATTTTCTGTAGTTAATTTTTTAATAATAATGAGCACACAACAACCACCACCATCCAATATCTTTGCGAGCATACTTGATCATAATAGGTTGACGAGACCTAATCTTTTTTATTGACGAAGAAATTTAAAACTTATCTTGAACTTAAAACATATTAGATATGTTATAGACTCAAAGGTTCTTGGTCCCTTACCTCCAAAGGCCACTCAAGAGGAACATGATACTTTGGACAAGTGGAAGGAACATGATATGAGAGCCAAGTATTACATGCTTCCTTCTATGAGTAATGAGTTACAGAAGCAACATGAAAATATGCAATATGCGAGTGAGATCCTCCTTCACCTGCAAGAGTTGTATGGTGAGCACAGCAGGAATGCTAGGTATGAGATATCTAGACAGCTATTCTGCATGAGGATGTCTGAGGGATAGAATGTTGGGGATCATGTCCATAAGATGATTCGGCTTATTGAGTAGCTGGAACATCTTGACTTTCACATGGATTTCCAACTATAGACGGATTTGATCCTTCAGTCCCTTCCTGAGTCATTTGGGAATTTTGTGATAAATTTTCATATGACTAAGCAGGAATACACCTTGGCTAGTTTGCTTAACATGCTGGTTATTGCCCAAAAGAATATGCCGGGCAATAAAGGAAAAGAGGTAGCTTTGATTGCATCTTTTTCTACTAGAAAGTCCAAAAAGAAGAAGGGCAATAAGAATAAGAAACCTTAAATTCCTGGACTTTCCAAGAAGATAGCCAAACAGAAGGGGAAGAATAAAGCTGATGGAGGCAAAGGAAAGTGTTTCCACTGCCAGAAGGATGGGCACTGGAAAAGTAACTGCCCAGAGTATCTTGCTTCTTTGAAAGACAAAAAGGATACACCTTCAGAAGGTATGTCTATATCTTGTTATTTAGATGCTGATGATGTTCATAGTTCATCTACAGCTTGGGTTTTAGATACTGGTGCTAGTTCTCACATTTCTTATGATATGCAGGAATTAGTAAATAGTAGCAGCTTGCATGCTCGAGATATTAGACTCTGAATTGGCAATGGCTCAATTGTTGAAGCTTTAGCCATAGGATCTAAATTTTTTTACATGTGTAGACATGTTTTGTGTTTGAATAATATTTTATATGTGCCTGATGCTTTTAAGAACATCATTTCTATATCTAGCTTGTCTAGAAATGGTTATAAATTTCAGTTCACAGATGATGCTTGTAATATTTATTTTGGAAATAAATATGTTAGCTCAAGTTATATGCATGATGGTCTTTATTATTTGGATAATAATGATAAACTCAAATTGAATGCAAGCAATCTAAAAGAATGCAATGCCATGATGAAAATCAATTCAAGTTCAAAATATCTTTGGCACTTAAGATTAGGTCATGTTACAGAAGATAGGATTGCAAAGCTAGAGAAAATGGGAATTTTATCCTCATTGGGTTCTGAACCTACTCCAACTTGTGAATCCTGCCTTTAAGGCAAAATGACTAGATTACCCTTTGTTGGACAAGGACTAAGAGCTGAAAATATTTTGGAGCTAATACATAGTGATGTATGTGGTCCATTTAAGGAAATGGCTGGAGGCAGTTTTTATTACTTTATTACCTTTACAGATGATAAATCAAGGTTTGGGTATTTGTATTTGATGAAATACAAACATGAATCCTTTGAAAAGTTCAAAGAATTTAAATCTGAAGTAGAAAATCAAATAGGAAAAAGTATTAAAACTCTTCGACCAGATCATGGAGGTGAATATTTAAGCATTGAATTTGATGAATACTTGAAAGAGCATGGCATTGTTTCCCAGCTGACTCCTCTAGAAACGCCACAGTTGAATGGTGTATCTAAAAGGAGAAATTGTACCCTATTGGATATGGTACGTAGTATGATGAACTATACTAATATGCAAATCTCCTTTTAGGAATTTACATTATAATTAGCGTTGCATATTCTGAATAGGATTCCATCAAAATCAGTCTCTTCCACACCTTATGAGATATGGCATGGAAGAAAACCAAGTCTTAAGCATGTTAAGATTTGGGGTTGTCCAACTTATATAAAAAAGCTGAACACTGATAAATTGAAAACCAGATCAAAAAAGGGTCGATTTGTTGGATATCCAAAAGAGAGTTTTGGATGTTATTTTTATTTGCCTTCATCACAAAAGGTTGTGGTAAGTAGAGATGCCATATTTCTTGAACAATAGTTTATTCAAGAAGGAGGCAAAGGAAGGCAAATAGAGTTAGAATTGGAGAATTCTAGCCAACCAACACTTCAAATGGATATAGATCCATCTAGTCAACCTACAATTATTGATGAAACATCTACAGTAATTCCTCACAGATTAACCAGGATATCTCACCCACCAGTGAGATATGGTTTTCTTCATAAAGATGAACAAGAGTTGTTTACTCATGAAGAAGTAGATCATGGAGATGATCCACTTACTTATGAAGAAGCTATATCAGATATAGACTCTTCAAAATGGATTGAAGCTATGAAATCGGAAATTGATTCCATGTATAAGAATCAAGTTTGGGATCTTATTGACCCACCTGAAGGTATTGAACCTATAGGGAATAAATGGATTTTTCAAGAAGAAAATTGGTTCTGATGGAAATGTAGAGACCACTAAAACAAGGCTAGTAGCGAAAGGGTTTCGCCAAAGGCATCGAATTGACTATGAGGAGACTTTCTCCCCTATTGCCATGCTTAAATCAATTAGGATTCTATTAGCAATAGCTGCATACTATGATTATGATATTTGGCAAATGGATGTCAAAAAGCTTTTCTCAATAGATACATTGATGAAAACATTTTCATGGAAAAACCTAGGGGTTTTGAATCCCAAGATAGTTCCAAGGTATGTAAGCTAAAGCGATCCATTTATAGCTTGAAACAAGCTTCGAGGAGTTGGAACATCCGTTTTGATGAAGCCAATAAGTCATTTGGTTTTATCAAAAATGTGGATGAACCATGTGTATATAAGAAGGTTAGTAATAGTGCTATCACTTTCTTTGTCTTATATGTGGATGATATTCTGTTGATAGGTAATGACATAGGTTTGTTGATAGCTAAAAAGGTATGATTATCAAATACATTTTCCATGAAAGACTTAGGGGAGGCAACCTATATTCTTGGAATTCGCATCTATAGTGATAGAGCGAAAAGAATAATTGGTTTATCCCAAAGTCTATACTTGGAAAAGATGTAAAAGAGGTTTAACATGCTTGATTCCAAGAGAGGATTATTACCAGTGAGACATGGTATCCACCTTTCTAAACAGATGTCTCCAAATACACCTGAAGAAAGAGATAAAATGGCTAGGACTCCATATGTTTCGGCTATTGGAAGTTTGATGCATACAATGATGTGTACTAGGCCGGATATTGCACGTGCTGTTAGTTTGACTAGTAGGTTTCAATCCAATCTAGGTTTAGAACACTTGATAGCTGTTAAGAATATCCTTAAGTACTTGAGAAGAACTAAGGATTTATTTTTGATTTATGGAGGTGGTGATTTAGGGGAGGCAACCTATATTCTTGGAATTCGCATCTTTAGAGATAGAGCGAAAAGAATAATTGGTTTATCCCAAAGTCTATACTTGGAAAAGATGTTAAAGAGGTTTAACATGTTTGATTCCAAGAGAGGATTGTTACAGTGAGACATGGTATCCACCTTTCTAAAGAGATGTCCCTAAAGACACCTGAAGAAAGAGATAAAATGGCCAGGATTCCATATGTTTCAGCTATTGAAAGTTTGATGTATGCAGTGATGTGTACTAGGCCGGATATTACACATGCTATTAGTTTGACTAGCAGGTTTCAATCCAATCCAGGTTTGGAACATCGGAAAGCTGTTAAGAATATCCTTAAGTACTTGAGAAAAACTAACGATTTATTCTCGAGTTATGGAGGTGGTGACTTAGGGGAGGCAACCTATATTCTTGGAATTCGCATCTATAGAGATAGAGCGAAAAGAATAATTGGTTTATCCCAAAGTCTATACTTGGAAAAGATGTTAAAGAGGTTTAACATGCTTGATTCCAAGAGAGGATTGTTACCAGTGAGACATGGTATCCACCTTTCTAAAGAGATGTCTCCAAAGACACCTGAAGAAAGAGATAAAATGGCTAGGATTCCATATGTTTTGGCTATTGGAAGTTTGATGTATGCAATGATGTGTACTAGGCCAGATATTGCACATGCTGTTAGTTTGACTAGCAGCTTTCAATCCAATCCAGGTTTGGAACATTGGATAACTGTTAAGAATATCCTTAAGTACTTGAGAAAAACTAAGGATTTATTCTCGATTTACGGAGGTGGTGACTTAGGGGATGCAACCTATATTCTTGGAATTCTCATCTATAGAGATAGAGTGAAAAGAATAATTGGTTTATCCCAAAGTCTATACTTGGAAAAGATGTTAAAGAGGTTTAACATGCTTGATTCCAAGAGAGGATTGTTACCAGTGAGACATGGTATCCACCTTTCTAAAGAGATGTCTCCAAAGACACCTGAAGAAAGAGATAAAATGGCCAAGATTCCATATGTTTCGGCTATTGGAAGTTTGATGCATGCAATGATGTGTACTAGGCCGGATATTGCACATACTGTTAGTTTGACCAGCAGGTTTCAATCCAATCCAGGTTTGGAACATTGGATAACTGTTAAGAATATCCTTAAGTACTTGAGAAGAACTAAGGATTTATTCTTGATTTATGGAGGTGGTGACTTGTAATTGGATGGTTATACTGATTCTGATTTTCAATCAGATATCGATGATAGAAAGTCTACCTCTGGGTTTATGTTCATTTGTAATGTAGGTGCAATCAGTTGGAAGAGTTTCAAACAGAGTACGACTGCTGATTCCACTACAGAGGCCAAGTACATTGCTGCATCAGATGCTGCAAAAGAGGCTATTTAGATAAGGAACTCCGGTCTCACTAGAAATCCAAATACATAGAAAGGCGCTACCACTTTATTAGAGAAATAGTTGGGTGAGGCGATGTTGTTGCTAGTAGTATGCCCTAGAGCATATCATTTAGTATGTATCTTATACATGTTTTATTAATAAAAGGCATTTTCACTTATCCGTTTACATAATATATTTATGTGTAATAGAAAAGGTCCATTGATATTTTGTTAGAAATTCTATTCTTAAGTTATTAAGAATATGAGTGATAGTATTTCTAGCACAAAGTATCATAAATTGGTTCACAATCGAGGATACTTTACATAGGATATGACTTATCGAAAAGATTGTACTCATGTTTGTTCCCAATCTATTTATATGATATATAAATAAGATGGAATGGTGAGTCTCATGCCATATAACAAACATGATAGGCACTTATGCATTATAAGTAGGCCGAACCAGTGACCTTTATAACAAGCACATGGAGTTTACTCTTGTCAATGCATTGTCATAAATCATATCAGTGCATATAATCTTGTGACACCCCTTACCCGTCTACAGTGTAGCTAAGCAAGTTATGCCACTCAGAGTGCCGGAGCACCAATTCATGTTTCTATTATAATTTATCCCTTTTAATTCATTTATTTTCAATTTTTGATAAATCTGGATTTTTCCGTAAATTTTATAGAAAATCCAGCAGAGTGCTGGCTATAAATTGGAAAAACAGTTCTTCTTAACCTGTTTAAAAATACTTCCAATATAATTTCCAAATCCAAACCCCATTATATACATTTCAAATCAATCTCAATCTCAAATCACAACATTATTTTCAAAAATTTTTCTTTTCACTTCATTACTGGAAGCACATTCATAAATATTTCTCAACATAATATACAGAAAATTTCAATAATATGAAATTTCATATATTTACATCATCAATAATTTCAAGAGTTTATAGTTACAATCCCAAAACTAATACAAAATACAAAATACTAACCAAAATCCTAATGTCCTACCATATGCACTGCAGAGGTGAGGTGACTCTGGACTCCAGATGCAGCTCTGAAGGATCACCTTGTCTGATAGACTGGGCTCCCCAGCTAGGTCTCCAGTACCTGTGCATGGCAAAAGCGACGCGCTAAGCAATTCTGCTTAGTGGTGACAATATAAAATAAAATAAAATAAAATAAAATAAAGTATGCAGAATATAAGTTTACATTTTTTTTAGTAGACTTAATTTATGATATTATTTGTTGTATTATTCAATTAAAATTTGGTAAGGTTTATTATCATTGCCCGAGTAACCTATATTAGTCGACTGGACTGGATAAATGGGTAAATTGGCACTGGGTACTAAGTACCTCAGACCATCACACCATTGGTCACATTGTGTCTTCCGGTGTGCAACAGAACAGCTAATAAGCTGTAGTAATTGTCAGGGTTAAAACCCAAGTATATCAACTCAAAAAACATAGCCAAAGGCTATTATGTCACAGAATGGCATGGGAAGCCATGAAACACATAATGGCATGAAGCCATATGTAGTACTGCTAACAGAACCCTATTGGCATGCCAAGCTATCCAAACCAATCTTGTTAGGTATACTAGGACATATTACACTTTTAAGTTTCACAATTTTTGAATTTCAAGTTTTAGTGTTACTATTCACTTCATTAGTCAACCAAAATGTTGACTTTTACATGGATTATAGGTACATTGATTTTAATACTCCCAACATACCACATTTTTCATTCTAAATTTGTTGGTATTGGTTACCAATACCATTTCTAAGATTAATGTTAATTGGGCAAAATTTTCAGTTTTCATGCTTTGTCTTTACTGTTCCATTAGTTATTTTTGTAGTGGGAATTTGGCAAAATGATCAACATGAAAGTTGTTCCTTATTTTGTCTAGATGCATTTGTTTTTTTGAATCACTCCATTTGGAGTTTTGTAGCTCAAGTTATAGCCCAAAAGCCACAACTGCCTAGATTGAAAATTTTCCAGAATTTTTGGACTGACCAAATCTATAATACTTGGAATAGTGACTGCAACTCACTTTTTGAATATGTTATGGTCATAATTTGGGTTAGGTTTCTTCAAGAAAGTTGTAGATCTGTATCTCAGCTTATTTGTGGTAAAATTTCAGGTCAATTGGACCTTTCTACACTGAGTTATGGCCAAATGACCAAACACTGTGCATTTTGTCATTTTGCCCAGGCAGAATGTAGGTCACCCGGATTAGGGCAAACTTTTGGTCCACTTGGTTTGGTTTTCTGGGCATGGTTTCTTCACCAAAGTTGTGTCATTATGTGTCTAGTTTCATGCCCAATTGGTCTTGCACCAATTGAACCTCTACAATTCAAGTTATTGCTGCCCAAACTTATTGGACTCATGCCCAGTCCTGCAGGTCACCAAGGGCAGCCACACTAATCTCAATTCCCATTACACAAACCACTTCATTTCTTGTTTACACATAACCAAATGGTCACTAATTGACCATTAAAACTCACTTTAACCATTACATTATCAAAGTCTCCATTTTATACCCAAACCCTAACCCATTCCATCTCAATTCATGCATTCACTTACCTTTCACCATTCTAAACAATAGGTTAGTGTTAAGGGCAGCCACAATACCAAATTTATTCAAGGAAAACAATCAAAACCCTACCCTTCACATAGCTACTGAAAATGGGGGTTTACATGATCATCAATTTCATTTAAGTTTCTCTCATTTTCTAGCTCAATTTTTGTCCCTAAACATGAATTTCATAAAGAAAGCAAGGATTGGTCACTAACCTCTTTGGAACTACGTTTGGGTCTTGCAAAACTTCAGTTTTTCTTCAAAATTTTGCTGCCCAAAGCTTCCTCAAGGTGTGGGGTGAATTTTTTGTGAAGACAACTAGGGCTTTTATGGTGAGAGAGGGTGGGGATTCAAGCATGATCAAACTTTCATGGAGGGTTTTTCTCTCCTCTCTCTCTCAAGCAATTCGGCTGGTTGAAGAAGAAGTGGCTGCTGGACTTTTCTTTTTTTTTTTTTTATCTTATTTTGTGTCCATTTTATCTCTTAATTAATTTTGTTAAGTTGTGATTGGTGGAGAGCTCATTAATGACACCATGTGATGTCATAATTCCACTTTTCTTTCATTTTCTTTTCTTTTCTTTTCTTTTCTACTCATTTTCAATTAATTTTTCATCAATATTTGTTCATATTTTATGTCATATAAATTATTTATTTAATTGGAAAAGCTGGCCAAAAATCATCTCTGTAGACGAAATGACCAAAATGCCCTCCGTTTGCCTTAACGAGCTAAAATTGTCTGTACCAATAGAAAAAATTTTCTAAGTATTTTCTTGGAATTCTAATGCCATAAGAACCTCAATGACCCTTCTCTGGAGTCCCAATAATTATTTTATAATTTTTTCCCTGGTTAGGTTACTAACGGCCTTCACCGTCACTTCCCCTTCGGGTTACTCATCTCTGGAGTTTCGGCTCGTTTAACCTTAGTGTATTTCGTTTCTAAAAATTTTTCCTTGAATTTTATGAGCATTATTTAGTTTCATTATAACTCCTCACTATAGTCTATTTATAATTTCAAATATTCTAGCTGCCCGGATCGACATTGGTCACCGGAACAGTAGACTGTACGGACTAGCTACAGTGAGGATGTTACAACTCTTCCCCTCTAATAAAAATTTCGTCCTCGAAATTTACCTGATGCAAACAGTTGAGGGAAGTGTTGCCTCATTGTCTCTTCACTTTCCCAAGTTGCCTCTTCAGTGTTGTGGTGCCTCCAAAGCACTTTCACCAGTGGAATTTGTTTATTTCTCAGTTCCGTCACTTCCCGAGCTAGGATCTATATAGGTTCTTCTATATATGTCAAGTCCAGTTGGATTTCAATCTCTTCCGTGGAAATGACATGTGAAGGGTCTGAGCGATATCTTCGCAGCATAGAAACATGGAATACATTATGAATTATGTCCAGTTCTAGTGGTAAAGCTAGCCGATAGGCCACTGGTCCCACACGTTCAATGACTTCATATGGGCCAATGAACCTAGGGCTTAACTTACCCTTTCTTCCAAACCTCAGTACTTTCTTCCACGGTGAGACTTTGAGAAACACTTTATCGCCAACTGCATACTCTATCTCTTTTCTCTTCAAGTCGGCATAAGATTTCTGTCTATCTGAGGTAACCTTCAAGTTAGCTTTGATTATCTTCACTTTCTCCTCAGTCTGTTTCACCAGGTCTGGTCCCACCAGCTTATTGTCATGACCCAAAATTTTGAACCGTGATCGGCGCATAATTTAAATATTCTTAAATCATGAAAGCCTTATCAGAGTATCTTGCATGAATATATTGTCACTTACTAATCTCAAAAATAGACAAAATCCAAATAAACAAAATGCTGAATAAACATTATAAATATCCCATAGGTAAACTGCGGAGTCTCTACAGATTTCAATAAAAACTTAAACTGTTCAATAAACTAAACTAATTATTAGCCTGAGAAAACATAAATTCGGGCATACCATGAGAACAAATCAAGGTTGTCCCTATCCAAAAAATGGACAGAATATTTGGATCAGCTGCAGAATTCTACTAATCTGAAACAGATAACAGACAGAGAAAACGTGGTTTGAGCTAGATGCTCAGTGAATGATAATTATAGCACACAACGGAATAGGAACAGGCAGACGCTTGATTAATTTCACAATAAATTTTGTATTCAATAAAATCATGCTCATGCTGTCAAAATCATTAATAAAATAACTTCATAAAACATATATAAAAGAAATTCATTCAATAAAAATTTTATGGTACAGTGCACCAGGGTGATGATACCCCACATCACCAAAGGCCAGATGGTAAGCGCGCTACCAGATATCAGATACCTTCCTCCTCCTTCACAGATATCAATGCATATGATACTAATGCAAACCATAAACTGCAATGATGCATGACTCGACAATGCAACCTAATACCATGATAGTCCACACTGTGGGGCCAGATAACAGAAACAGATACTAGGCACAGGTACCAATTCAAAATAGAAAATCAATTTGTACAAATCAATCAAAATCAATAAAAACTTTCAGATAGCAAATAATAACTGATAGTACAATTCCAATAGTATATTTCAATAGTTTCACAGAGTCAATAAAATCAAATCAATCTCAAATCAATTCAGTGACACATTGGTAAATTTTATAGTCAAATATCAATCAATATAAATACATTAAAGGCTTGCTTCCGGAATCCTAGTGGGTCTAATGCAGAGATAGTTGACAAAATCAATTATTTAATTAAAATCGAAATAAAATTCAATAATAAAATAAAACTCTAGAAAATCACATAAAATAATTGTTAAAATATTAATTTAAAATTTCATTTAATAACAAGCTTAATGCTAAGAAATTTTAAAAGGGACTAAAACGGTGCCATGTACTATAATTACCACTCACCTGGAACCTCCAAGACAATAGTTATTTTCAATGGAAGAGAGACAATTTCAACTGACTGATTGAATATTTGAATATCCTACATACCCAAAATATAAAAGAAAAATATTAAATAATAATAAAATAAAATAACTTATATATATATATATATATATATATATATATATATATATATATATATATATATATATATATATATATATATATATATATTTGCGGAATTACACGAGGTGCGGATTTGGATGAACAGTTATATATAATAATAATAATAATAATAATAATAATAATAATAATAATAATAATAATAATAATAATCAATTATCGTTCAACAGCAATTATGATCAACCCAATTCAATACTAATGATCAAAGAAAAAAATAAATAAATTTCTAGGGTAGTTGTAATAAATCAATGAAAGAAAATAAAATCAAATTCACCCATTATTGAATAAAGAATGAGAATTTTTACCTTGAAAACAGAATCGAATGTGATGAATAGAGAAGTAAAAATTTAGGAATTCTCTGTTGAGAGTATTTGATAGAAAAAGGAGGTGACAAACAGGTTTTGAGAGCAAAGTTTAGCAGAAGAGATGATTAGGGTATATATATATTTCAAGAGTTCTATTAGGTGTAGAATGGGATAAGAGTTATTATTGAACTGGGTTGTTCAGATTGCAGATATATATTTGATTTCAAAAATAATATATATATATATATATATATCTAAAAATAAATAAGCAGACCATCCAATAAAATATACATATATATATTTTTTTTTTCTTAAATATATTAAATTATTATTAGCTGATTAAAATAAAATAATAATAAATAATAAATGTATATGGGTTTCCACATACTTCCCCCCTTAAAAAAAATTCGTTCCCCGAATTTGAATAGACAAAATTCTAACCTAAAGAATCAAATAAGTGAGGATATTAGGCTCGCATTTCAGATTCCGCCTCCCATGTGGGCGCACTACTTGAGTGATTATGCCACAAGACTTTGATCAAAGCCACTTCCTTAGACCGGAGTTTCCTAATTTGTCGATCTAAAATCTTTACTGGTTGCTCCTCATATGACATATCATCCCTAAATTTCATGGTTTGAGGTTGTAAAACATGAGAGGGATCTGGTACATACTTCCTAAGCATAGAAATATGAAAAACTGGATGTACATGTGCAAAACCAGGTGGAAGGGCTAAACGGTAAGCAACTGCTCCAATTCTCTCCAAAATTTCAAATGGACCAATAAAACGAGGGCTAAGTTTCCCTGTAACACCCCTCACCTGACTACAGTGTAACCGAGCAAGGCGTACTACAATCGGTGCCGGAGCACCCTAACTTATCTTACTTTATTTTTTTTAATAATTTTGAATTCGTTTAATTTAACATCAATTATTTTTTGACAGAGAAACTAGCAGAGTTTCTCCTATTTTATTATTGTTTGACATATTTCAATATTCATCTATTTGAAATTCAATAATATTTTCAAAATAAAATCTTATCCATGCTAATCCTAATTATCTCATCAATCATTCTCATAGTTTTCTCATATTTCAAATCTCATCCATACATTTTAATTTCATAATCATTTCCATACTCATATCATCATTTGAAAAATCATTATGTAATTCAAATCAATTCTCATTTGTACAAATTCATTCATGCTCCATTCTTATAGCAAAATTCTCAAATTTGCATTAATTTACATCATTTGCAATAATTAAATAAATCCTTAATTTACATGATATACAAATTAATTACAATTTGCTAATTTATATTACAATATAAGAAATAAATAACATACATAAAATACATGATATGCTTAATGTGAGCCCTATCTACATGCATTGCTGAGGAGGTGACAACCTTGAATGCTCTGCAGATCAGAACTCCAAAATCTCTGTTTAGTATTCGCTGGGCTTTAACTTCAGTACCTGCGCGAGGAAACAATTCCATCGCGCTAAGCATTGCTGCTTAGTGGTGCAATAATATAACAAGGAAATAATATACAAATAAAGATAGAAATAAAACATAATTTAAATAATTAAGATTTATTTATACTTCACATGCGATTCTAAAATTTAATATGTTTTATCGTAATTTAGTCTTCTTTGGACGTGTTTATTTTGCCAATGTACAGTAATAATGTACAAAGAAAAATGATCTAAAAATAATAAATTTATGCTTATATTATTATGTAAGTCACATTTGCAATATTTATTTATGTTATAATTTTCTTTGCTAATCTTTTAGCATTTTCTCTATACTTGCTAGGTTGTCTCAGATTATCTCATAATAAGTAAATTTTAATATCGGTCCAGTTCATTTCGATTTTTTTTCTAATAAATAACTATTCTAATTTATTTTAGGTCATCTTACTCATTTATCTTATTTAATTTCTAATATTTTTAATTGCTAATATTCTTAACTTATCTCAATAAATTTCACTGCCCAAGTAACCTATGACAGGCTGACTAAACTGGATAACTGGTCGTTGGCACTGGACACCGCGGTGCCTCGGGCCGTCATACCATGGGACGCAGAACATCAACCACGTATGCAGTCAGTATGGCTAAAAAGCCATGATAACACATAATCGGGAATAAAAGCCATGAATGTTGGCATAATGCCATGAATGCGGGCATAAAGCCATGAATACGGGCACAAAGCCATGAATACAGGCATAAAGCCTTTTGCAGTACTACTAAAACAATACCCTATTGGCATGCCAATCTATCCAATCTGACACACGTGTCTAGGCAATACAAGGGCACATAATATCATTAAATATTAATATATTGTGTTTTATGACTTTGTTATTTCATGATAAATTTCATAATTTTTACATTCATCATAATATTCATACATTCCTTACATCATTCATATTGATCACAATTCATAACAATGGTGTTCATATACCATTGTACTCAAAACATTCTTCCTTTCCCTTATAAAGAAAACTAATGTTCCATTCATATTTTCATGTGATTCATTTATTTATTACAATATTTATATGAATTCATAACTCATACAAGGTGTTATTATCTTATTTGTAATGGAAACATAAATCCTAATATAAACCTCATCCTATTTATACTCAACAATCCATCTAGTTTAATTTCATTTCATATTCAAGTGGTATTACTTATGTTTTATTAGACCTACTAGTAAGGGGAATACAAATCTTAATCATATACTCACATAACTTAAATGTTTATTAAGTCATTTAGGTAAATTACTATTTCTATTCCAAGTAATCCATGAATGTTTCATGGATTCCAAATTTCATACCTTAATTTCTTCTACCAATTTAGTTATTATACTTTGTGTCTTTGTATTACTATTCACAATACTATTCACTCAAATTGTTGACTTTTTAATACATAATAAATTTATTGAACCTAAGTTCTCCAAGATACCACATTTTTCATTCAAAATTTGTTGGTATTGGTTGCCAATACCATTTCCAACCTTAATGTTAATTGGGCAGAATTTTCAGTTTTCATGCCTTGTATTTACTGTTCCATTGATCAATTTTGCAGTGGGAATTTGGCAAACTGATCAACATGAAAGTTGTTCCTCATTTTGTCTAGTTGAATTTCCTTTTTTGAATCACTCCATTTGGAGTTTTGTAGCTCAAGTTATGGCCTAAAAACCATGACTGGCCGGATTGGGCAGAACCCAAAATTCTGGGTAAAATTGTTTCTGCCAGATTTGGTAACTCAAGTTTGGTTGGCAATTTGACTAGGTTATGATCATAATTTGGGTCAGGTTTCTTCATGAAAGTTGTTGGTCTATATCTCAACGTGTTGCTAGTAAAATTTCAGGTCAATTGGACCTTGCTACGTTGAGTTATGGCCAAATGACCAAATACTGTTCATTTGGTCATTTTGCCTAGGCAGATTGCAGGTCACCCGAATTAGGGCAAACTTTTGGTCAAGTTGATTTGGTTTTCTGGGCATGGTTTCTTCACTAAAGTTGTGCCATTATGTGTCTAGTTTCACCTCCAATTGGCCTCATACCAATTGGAGTCACACAACCTCAGTTATAGGTCAAACAATACCTTGGACTCATAGGTCCAAATTTCCTGCATAAGAGAAGCACTCCCAATTTTCAATTAATTAAATTAATTTAGCTTCATTATATTAATAATCATCTTTTTTTGTCAATATTGGACCCTCAAATTTAATTGACCAAATTTTGCTCTTACCGAGTTGTCGGTTTATCTTTCTTTCTTCTTTCTTTTACTCATTTTTAATTTAATTTTCATCAATATTTATTCATATTTTATGTCATAATAATTATTTACTTAATTAGACAAGTTGGTAAAAAATCATCTCTGAAGATGAAATGACCAAAATGCCCTCCATTTGGCTTAACAGACTAAAATTGTCTGTACCGATTGAAAAATTTTTCTAAGTATTTTCTTGGCATTCTAATGCCATAGGAACCTCAATGACCCTTTTTTGGAGTCCCAAAAATTATTTTATGAATTTTTTCCCGGATCTAGGGCTCCTAGTTGCGAGAATCGCAACTTCTCACTGGGTTGCCCATCGCTAGGGCACCAGCTCATTTAACTTGGTTGTATTTTATTTCTAAAATTTTTCCTAAATTTTTCTTATTAATATTTGAGTTATTTATGATTCCTCACTCTAGTCTAATTATTTTTCCAGACGTTCTAGCTATTCGGACCGACACTGGTCATCGAAACAGTAGAATGTGCGGAATTGTTACAGTGAGGGTGTTACATTCCCTTTCTTCCCAAACCTCATGATTCCTTTCATAGGGGAAACTCTCAGAAATACATAATCACTAATCATAAATTCTACATCTTTACGCTTAGGGTCAGCATAACTTCTCTGTTGACTTTGAGCAGTCAAAAGTCGATCACGAATTAGTCGAACCTTCTCTGAAGTTAATTGTATCAACTATGGTCTAGTAAGCCTTCTTTCTCCAACTTCATCCCAACAAACCGGTGACCTACACTTTCGACCATATAATGCCTCATATGGAGCCATCTCTATACTTGCCTGATAACTGTTATTATAAGCAAACTCCACTAAAGGCAAATGATGATCCCAACAGCCACCAAAATCCATAACGTATGCACGAAGCATGTCCTCTAATGTCTGTATGGTCCTTTCTGACTGTCCATCCGTCTGAGGGTGAAAAGCAGTACTAAAGTCTACTCGTGTTCCTAAAGCTTCTTGGAATTTCTTCCAAAATCGAGAAGTAAACTGAGTACCACGATCAGAGACAATGGAAACTGGAACTCCATGAAGACTAACAATCTTGTTTATATACAACTGTGCAAGTTTAGCAAAGTCGTATGTAGTCTTCACAGGAAGGAAATGAGCAGATTTTGTCAATCTATCCACTATCACCCAGATTGCATTGTAACCACCTCGTGTACTAGGTAAACCCACAACAAAGTCCATGGCAATATGCTCCCATTTCCACTTGAGAATAGGCAATGGCTGAAGTAACCCAGATGGTCTCTGATGTTCTGCCTTAACCTGCTGACAAGTCAAACATTTAGCAACAAAGTCTGCAATATCCCTCTTCATGCCACCCCACCAATAATGCTCCCTTAAATCACAGTACATCTTAGTTGAACCTGGGTGTACTGTGTAAGTAGAATGGTGTGCCTCCTCCATGATTTCTCTTCTCAACTCATCAACATTGGGGACACAAAGTCTAGTGCCATAACAAAGAATTCTATCATCATTTAACATGAACCCTTGAGCTTGGCCTTGATGAATACTATCTATAATCACACATAGCTGAGAGTCCCTCTTTTGAGCAGCCTTAATTCGATCAATCAAGATAGGCCTAACTCGAAAATGTGCTAAGAATGATCCAATTATGATTTCAAACTCTACTCCCTGATCTAGCAACCCATGTAATTCACCAATCAGAGGCCACATCTTGGTAGATATATGGGCTAAACTACCAAAAGACTTCCTGCTTAGAGCATCAGCCACTACATTAGCTTTTCCAGGATGATACTGTATGGTGCAATCATAATCCTTCAGCAATTCTACCCATCTCCTTTGCCTAAGATTAAGATCACGTTGGTCAAATATGTATTTGAGACTTTTGTGATCAGTGAAGATTTCACAAGTCTCACCATACAGATAGTGCCTCTAGATTTTCAAAGCAAAAATTACTGTAGCTATTTCCAAATCATGAGTTGGATAATTCTGCTTGTGCCTTTTCAACTGACGAGAAGCATATGCAATAACCCGTCCATGCTGCATCAAAACACATCCTAAACCAATCCTAGAAGCATCAAAATATACTACATAACCCCCTGATCCAGATGGAAGGGCTAACACTGGTGCTGTAGTTAAACGAGTCTTAAGCTCTTGAAAACTTTTTTCACAAGCCTCAGACCACTGAAATTTCACATTCTTCTGTGTCAACTTAGTTAAAGGTGCTGCAATACGAGAGAAGTCTTGAACAAACCGTCTATAATACCCTGCTAAACCCAAGAAACTACGAATCTCTGACACAGTTGTGGGTCTAGGCCAATGAAGCACTGCCTCAACTTTCTTCTTATCAACGCACACCCCATCCTTAGATACTGTATGGCCTAGGAAGGCCACACTATCTAACCAAAACTCACATTTTGAGAACTTGGCATATAGCTTGTGTTCTCGTAAGGTCTGAAGGACAATTCTCAAATGCTGCTCATGCTCCTCCTTACTCTTTGAGTACACTAGAATGTCATCGATGAACACTATAACAAATTGATCTAAGAAAGGCTTGAAAACTCTATTCATGAGATCCATAAAAGCGGCCGGAGCATTGGTAAGACCAAAAGACATTACAAGAAATTCATAGTGTCCATACCTAGTCCTAAAGGCCGTCTTGAGTATGTCTTTTTTCTTGACCATCAATTGATGATACCCAAATCGAAGATCAATCTTAGAAAAATACTTTGCACCTTGAAGTTGGTCAAACAGGTCATCTATGCGTGGAAGAGGATACTTATTACGCACAGTTACCTTATTCAATTGCCTATAATCAATGCACATTCTCAAAGACCCATCCTTCTTCCGCACAAATAACACAGGAGCACCCCATGGAGAAACACTAGGGCTAATAAACCCCTTATCTAGTAGGTCCTGTAGTTGCTCCTTCAACTCCTTAAGTTCTGCGGGTGCCATACGATAAGGTGGCATAGATATGGGCTCAGTTCCAGGAACTAAGTCTATACCAAACTCTAACTGTCGCTCCGGGGGTAAACCTGATAAATCTTCTGGAAACACATTAGGAAACTCCTTAACCACTACAACATTCTCCAAACCTGCACCTTCTACCTGAACATCTCTAACATAAGCTAGATACCCTTTACACCTCTTTCGCAATAATCGTCTAGCACTCACTACGGGGATAAGATTACTAGAGGCTATACTGCGATCTCCCTGAAATTGAAATTCTGCCTCCCCAGGATTTTTAAAGAGTACAACTTTATTATGACAATCCAATGAAACGTGATAAGTGGCTAACCAATCCATGCCTAAAATCACATCAAACTCAAACATATCCAAAGAAACAAGATCTGCAGCTAATTCCCTATCTCCAATGTGAACTATACATCCCCTATACACCATATCAGTGTCTATTGCATCCCCCATAGGTGTTGATACAGATAAAGAATACTCTAACAAAGTAGGTGGTGTACTAAATCTCATGGAAAAGTATGGAGAAACAAAGGAATGATTGGAACCAGGATCAAATAGTACTCTAGCATCAAATGAGCAAATAAGAAGTGTACCTGTCACTACTGCATTAGATGCCTGAGCATCCTGCTGAGTCAAAGCAAAAACCCTAACTTGACCTCTACCACCAGATGCCTGTCCCTGAGTTCGACCAAATCCTCTACCACCAAAACCTCTACCACCCTGACCGCGACCACCAAAACCCTGACTTCTACCACTATCTTGTGGAAACGGTTGATCCCGAGAGGGAAGCGAATGTGTTGCTTGACCAAAGACTCGAGTTGTCTCACTAGTAGGGATACCTGTCTACGGTGTCCCAGCTGTCCATAACCAAAGCATGCTCCAGTGACCCAATGGCAAGTGCCTTTATGTGGCTTACCACAATGATGACAAAGAGTGGTAATAGGCTCAGTGCTAATCTGGTTATACCGAGCATTCCCTGCATGTGTCCTCTGCTCACGTCCCTGACCAACTCCAGATTGATGTGCCCTATTACCAACTGTAGACTGAGAACCCTGCTTATTATCCTGATAAGAACCCTGATGACTTTGTCCTCTGTTAAATTGATTACCTTGACTATCTTTCTTAAACCGCTTGCGCTGCTCACAAGCCCAACGTTCATCATCATACATCTCCATCTATCTAGCCCGATCAACCACCTCCTCATATTTAGGTAGTCGTAAAGGAGCTACACGATCAATTAGCCTGTCTCGTAAGCCCCTTTCAAACCTGCGAGCCTTCTTCTCCTCATTTGGAATCAAGTGTTTACCAAAATGGGATAATTTGGTAAACTTCATCTCATACTCTATAACTGTCATTTTACCTTGCTTCAAGGTTTCAAACTCCAAAGCCTTAGCCTCTTGAACACTAGGAGGGAGAAATCCTCCAAGAAGAGAGAGTGAAACTCAGGCCAGAGGATAGAACCTTCAGGTCACCCATTCTTCTTAGAGATATACCACTCACGAGCAACTCCCTTAAGCTGATTTCCTGCCAACATCACCATCCTAGCACTACTGCAACCCATAGTGTCATAACACCTCTCCATGTCATCTAGAAAATCTAAGGGATCAGCTAATGCATCCTCTCCAGTGAACTCCTTTGGTTTTAGCTTGAGAAAGTCTGTAGAGTCAAGGAATCGAGCCCTATCCTGAGCTGGTGCTGAAGTAGAGCCAACCACTGGTTGCTGTGGTTGAGTTGTAAGGTACTCAGCTATAGTATTAACGGCACGATTCACTGCAGGCAATCCCGCTGCCAAATCTGCCACAGTAACTTGACCAGCCCTGGGTGCTTGAGTTGCAGTAGCTAATATGGAATGGTTGTGCCCCAGTCTTAGCTATAGGCGTCTGTTCAGATGTCTGATTAATAGTTTGAGGTGGTACCTCCCCTGTTGGATCAAGGTTTGCACCATTAAGACCCTTGGCCCTAGTTCTTCTCTTACGTCTAACAGACCCAGGCACCTATTCATTTTAATAGACAAGTATTAAATTTGAAAATGTGAGCCAAATTAAGACAGGTGAAAAAGTACGAAGGACGCAGATATCTGAAGCAATGATAAACTGAAAAGACGTTGAGGATCTTATGCTCCGCAAGTTTACTAGACCTCAACCTGGTGCTCTGATACCAACTTTGTCACGACCCAAAATTTTGAACCGTGACCGGCACATAATTTAAGTATTCTTAAATCATGCAAGCCTTATCAGAGTATCTTGCATGAATATATTGTCACTTACTAATCTTAAAAATAGACAAAATCCAAATAAACAAAATGCTGAATAAACATTATAAATATCCCATAGGTAAACTGCGGAGTCTCTACAGATTTCAATAAAACTTAAACTGTTCAATAAACTAAACTAATTATTAGCCCGAGAAAACATGAATTCGGGCATACCATGAGAACAAATCAAGGTTGTCCCTCTCCAGAAAATGGACTGAATATTTGGATCATTGCAGAATTCTCTTGATGCAAAGCAGGATAATGCAGAGAAAATGTGGTTTGAGCTAGATGCTCAGTGAATGATAATTATAGCACACAACGGAATAGGAACAGGTAGACGCTTGATTAATTTCACAATAAATTTTCTATTCAATAAAATCATGCTCATGCTGTCAAAATCATTAATAAAATAACTTCATAAAACATATATATAAAAGAAATTCATTCAATAAAAATTTTATGGTACAGTGCACCAGGGTGATGATACCCCACATCACCAAAGGCCAGATGGTAAGTGCGCTACCAGATATCAGATACCTTCCTCCTCCTTCACAGATATCAATGCATATGATACTAATGCAAACCATAAACTGCAATGATGCATGACTCGACAATGCAACCTAATACCGTGATAGTCCACACGGCGGGGCCAGATAACGGAAACAGATACTGGGCACAGGTACCAATTCAAAATAGAAAATCAATTTGTACAAATCAATCAAAATCAATAAAAACTTTCAGATAGCAAATAATAACTGATAGTGCAATTCCAATAGTATATTTCAATAGTTTTAGAGAGTCAATAAAATCAAATCAATATCAAATCAATTGAGTAACACATCGGTAAATTTTATAGTCAAATATCAATCAATATAAATACATTAAAGGCCTGTTCCCGATATCCTAATGGGTCTAATGCAGAGATAGTTGACAAAATCAATTATTTAGTCAAAATCGAAATAAAATTCAATAATAAAATAAAACTCTAGAAAATCACATAAAATAATTGTTAAAATATTAATTTAAAATTTCATTTAATAACAAACTTAATGCTAAGAAATTTTAAAAGGGACTAAAACGGTGCCATGTACTATAATTACCACTCACCTGGAACCTCCAAGACAATAGTTATTTTCAATGGAAGAGAGATAATTTCAATTGACTGATTGAATATTTGAATCTCCTACATACCCAAAATATAAAAGAAAAATATTAAATAATAATAAAATAAAATAACTTATATATATATATATATATATATATATATATATATATATATATATATATATATAATAATCAATTATTGTTCAACAGCAATTATGATCAACCCAATTCAATACTAATGATCAAAGAAAAAAATAAATAAATTTCTAGGGTAGTTGTAACAAATCAATGAAAGAAAATAAAATCAAATTCACCCATTATTAAATAAAGAATGAGAATTTTTACCCTGAAAACAGAATCGAATGTGATGAATAGAGAAGTAAAAATTTAGGGATTCTCTGTTGAGAGTATTTGATAGAAAAAGGAGGTGACAAACAGGTTTTGAGAGCAAAGTTTAGCAGAAGAGATGATTATGGTATATATATATTTCAAGAGTTCTATTAGGTGTAGAATGGGATAAGAGTTATTATTGAACTGGGTTGTTCAGATTGCAGATATATATTTGATTTCAAAAATAATATATATATATATATATATATATATATATATATATATATATATATATATATATATATATATATCTAAAAATAAATAAGTAGACCATCCAATAAAATATATTTTTTTTTTCTTAAATATATTAAATTATTATTAGTTGATTAAAATAAAATAATAATAAATAATAAATGTATATGGGTTTCCACACTTATCTTCGCCCAATTCAGTCCAACACACTGGGGTTCTACATTTCCTCCCATACAGTGCTTCATACGGAGCCATTTGAATGCTAGCTTGGTAGCTATTGTTTTATGCGAATTCTGCCAGTGGGAGGTATTTATTCCAACTCCCCTCAAACTCAATGACACAACTCCTTAGCATATCCTCCAGGATCTATCACATAATTCACATTGTTACTATCATTTCAATTTATTAATTGCGAAAATTCAATTAGTTCTTAGGTTTACCTGGATTACTTGTTCTGACTGTCCATCCATCTGAGGATGAAAAGCCGTGCTAAAACGGAGTTGTGTGCCCAAGGCTTCTTGCAACTTTTTCTAGAATCTCGAGGTAAACCTTGGGTCTCGGTCAGATATGATGGAAAGTGGGATTCCATGCAGTCTAACTATCTCACTGATATACAATTCTGCTAGCTTCTCCAGTGAGTAGTCAGTCCTAACTGGCAGCAAATGTGCTGACTTCGTCAATCTATCCACTATCACCCATACTGCATCATGCTTTTTTTTGGGTGAGAGGTAGACCATTAACAAAATCCATACTGACCCAGTCCCATTTCCATTCAGGAATGCTTATAGGCTGTAGCAATCCTGATGGAACTTGATTTTCTGCTTTAACTTGCTGACATGTCAAACACTTAGTCACATAGTCAGCTATATCCCTCTTCATACCAGGCCACCAATAATGAGGCTTCAAATCATTATACATTTTTTTGCTTCCCGGGTGCATAGCATAAACACTAGTGTGTGCTTCTTTCAGAATGCTAGTCTTCAATTCCCCATCATCTGGTGCACACACTCTTCCTCTATAGTACAGACACCCATCTACTTTCACCTCTTATTCATTTTCCTTTCCCTCTGGAATTTTACCCACAATGGTCATTAATTTTTCATCTGCCCTCTGCCCATCTTGTATCTGCTGTAGTAGGGTTGGCCTCACTGGCAACTCAGCCAAAATAGCTCCATCTTGAGCTAAGGACAGACAGGCATTTAGTGATCTTAAAGCTATGATGGACTTTCTGCTTAAGCCATGAGCAACTACATTTTCCTTCCCAGGATGATAATCTATCACACAATCATAATCCTTTAGGAACTCAATCCATCGCCTCTGTCTAAGATTGAGCCCCTTCTGGGTTGGCAAATAATTTAAACTCTTATGGTCTGTATAGATGTAACATTTTTCACCATATAAATAATGCCTCCATTTCTTCAGTGCGAAGATAATTGCTACTAACTCCAGGTCGTGAGTAGGGTAGTTTTGTTCATGTGGCGTTAACTGCCTGGAAGCATAGGCAACCACTTTCCCCTCTTGCATCAATACACACCCTAACCCATTATGTGAGGCATCACTCTAGACCACAAAGTCTATTCCTGATACTGGCTGTGTTAACACTGGTGCTTCTGTCAACATAGCATTTAGCCTCACAAAATTGGCTTGGCACTTGTCGTTCCAGCCAAATTTCACATTCTTGTGCAACAACTTGGTCATTGGAGTAGCTATAAGAGAGAATCCCTTCACAAATCTTCTATAATACCCAGTTAGCCCCAAGAAACTTCTGACCTCATTTGTATTTCTGGGAGGCTTCCATTCCATCACTGCTTCTATCTTTTTGGGATCCACTCCAATCCCCTCAGCTGATACTATGTGTCCAAGAAAGGAGATTTCACTCATCCAGAAGTCACACTTGGATAGCTTAGCATAAAGCTTCTTTTCTCGCAGGGTTTGCAGAACAATCCTCAAATGTTCATCACATTCTTCCTTGGTCTTGGAATACACCAGAATATCATCAATAAAGACCACTTCAAACCGATCTAAGTATGGATGGAAGACACAGTTCATAAGGTCCATAAATGCTGCTGGTGCATTTGTTAACCCAAATGGCATCACTAAAAGTTCATAATGCCCATACCGGGTTCTGAATGTAGTTTTTGACACATCTGCATCCTTTACCCTCAACTGATGATACCCTGATCTGAGATCAATTTTTGAAAATACACCGGTTCTGTTCAACTGATCAAACAGAACGTCAATTCTGGGCAACGGATACTTATTCTTCACAGTTACTTTGTTCAACTGCTGGTAATCAATACACAATCTCAAGGTTCCATCCTTCTTTTTCACAAACAACACCGGAGCTCCCCATGGTGACACACTGGGGCGTATAAACCCCTTATCGAGTAACTCCTGCAACTGAATTTTCAACTCCCTCAATTCAGTGGGTGCCATCCTATAAGGAGCAATAGAAATTGGTGTTGTACCCGGCATTACCTCTATAGCAAACTTGACTTCCCTTTCTGGTGGTAAACCAGGCAACTCTTTAGGGAATACATCTGGGAAGTCTCTCACTTTGGGTATATCACCCAAGTTTGGCTTAGCCTGCTTAGTATCAACCACGTGTGCTAGGTAAGCTTCACAGCCTTTTCTCATCAATCTTCTTACAACTGTGGCTGAGATAACATTAGACACGAAATCTGTCCTTTCACCCATAACAGTAATCTCATTAACCTCAGAAGTTTTCAGAGAAATCCTCTTCAATTTGCAATCAACTATTGCCTGATGACGTGATAACCAATCCATTCCCAAAATCATGTCAAACTCGTTGAAGGGCAATTCAATTAGGTCTGCCAAGAATTCATACCCCTGAATCCTCAACGAGCAACCTTTATACACCTTATTTACTACCACACTGTGGCCTAGTGGATTTGTGACCAGAATGTCTTAATCACTCTCCTCTACTAGAACTCCCCTCTCTACGGGTAGTTTGATGCAAATGTAGGAATGAGTGGATCCTAGATCCACCAATGCATGCACAGAAGTGTTGTAGAGGAAAAATGTACCCCTGATGACATCGGGGGCATCTTGCTCCTCTTGAGCTCTGATGGCATAGGCCTTGGCAGGTACTCTAGTATCTGGCCTCTCAGCTGACTCGGATGCAGGCCTCAGCGATAGACCTGCTGCCTCAGGTTTACCGGGCTTCCTACCCCTTTGTGGTGCAGGAGCAGGTCTGTCAGTTTGTGTTGGAGCAACTGTAGTAGTCTTCTTCGGACAATTCTTGATCTGATGTTCTGTAGATCCACACCGTAAGCATGCACCGGTCACTCGCCAACAATCTCCCTTATGCCACTTCTGGCAGTACGGACAGGTAGAAAATGCTAGGGCTGGTCCCCTAAACACCGTCCCTAGAGAGCTGCCCACTGATGGTGTGGACTGGCCTCTCCTAGGTGTAAACTATGGTCTGGGCCCCTGAGATTGACCCTAAGCCTGTGGTGGTCCTGAACTCTAAGCAGGAGGACCCTTACTCTTCTTACTGGGAGCAGAAAATGTACTAGACTGACCCAGACCCCTCTTCTGCTGTCTTTCCCTTCTATTTTGTTCATTGATTCGGACCCTTTCCACTTTTGATGCAGCATCTACTAATTTAACAAAATCTGTGATCTCTAATGCTATGATAATGACTTTGATATTGTCATTGAGCCCTTCTTCAAACCGTCTGCACCTCTCTGCCTCTGTAGGGACTATCTCCCTCCCATATCTACTCAATCTTACAAACTCACGCTCATATTTCACCACTGACAATTGCCTCTGTCTCAGACTGATAAATTCTCTTCTTCACTCTTCTAAATACACCTTGCTCACATATTTCTTCCTGAACTTTGTGAGGAAGAATTCCCAAGTGATCCGTTCAGGTTGCACCTCACTGGTTACTGTGTCCCACCACTAATATGCATCATCCTGAAGTAGGGACACAGCACCCTCCAAGTTCTGTTCGGGGGTGCAGTTAAGCTATTTCAAAACTCTGATGGTTCTATCCAACCAATTTTCTGCGGTCATGGGATCATCCTCCCTCTTCCCAAAGAAATCCACAGCCCCATGCTTTCGCAGTTTCTCCAGATGGGATTTCTGTAGTACTGGTGGAGGTTGTGGTTGTGGTGGTGGAATTGCCCCCATCATTTTCTGATAGAATTCAGTCATTTGCTGAAATAGCACAAACTGAGGTTGGGCAGGTGCCTCAGCTGCTGGTGGAGCAGATTCTCCCCTGCCCCCAGACTCAGCTCTTGGTGGAGCACGACTCTCCACCTCTTCATCAACTGCACTTTGCGAAGTAGGATCCATATCCTATTCAAAATAAAAAAACAAACAGATCTGCATCAGTGTCACCTCAACACTTACAAATGCAATGCAATGGTATGCACTCTATCTAGGCCTAGAAACGCCTAAACCGATGCTCTGATACCACTAAATGTGACACCCCTTACCTGTCTGCAGTGTAGCTGAGCAAGTTATGCCACTCAGTGTGCTGGAGCACCAATTCATGTTTCTATTACAATTTATCCCCTTTAATTCATTTATTTTCAATTTTTGATAAATCTAGATTTTTTCGCAAATTTTATAAAAAATCCGGCAGAGTGCTGGCTATAAATTAGAAAAACAGTTCTTCTGAACCTGTTTAAAAACACTTCCAATATAATTTCCAAATCCAAACCCCATTATACACATTTCAAATCAATCTCAATCTCAAATCACAACATTATTTTTAGAAATTTTTCTTTTCACTTCATTATTGGAAGCACATTCATAAATATTTCTCAACATAATATACAGAAAATTTCAATAATATGAAATTTCATATATTTACATCATCAATAATTTCAAGAGTTTATAGTTACAATCCCAAAACAAATACAAAATACAAAATACTACCCAAAATCCTAATGTCCTACCATATGCACTGCAGAGGTGAGGTGACTCTAGACTCCGGATGCAGCTCTGAAGGCTCACTCTGTCTAATGTCTGCTGGGCTCCCCAGCTAGGTCTCCAGTACCTGCGCGTGGCAAAAGCGATGCGCTAAGCAATTCTGCTTAGTGGTGATAATATAAAATAAAATAAAATAAAGTATGCAGAATGTAAGTTTACATTTTTTTTAGTAGACTTAATTTCTAATATTATTTGCAGTATTATTCAATTAAAATTTGGTAAGGTTTATTATCATTGCCCGAGTAACCTATATTAGTCGAATGGACTGGATAAACGGATAAACTGGCACTGGGTACTAAGTACCTTGGACCATCACACCATCGGTCACATTGTGTCTCCCGGTGTGCAACAGAACAGCTAATAAGCTGCAGTAATTGTCAGGGTTAAAACCCAAGTATATCAACTCAAATAACATAGGCAAAGGCTATTATGTCACAGAATGGCATGGGAAACCATGAAACACAGAATGGCATGAAGCTATATGCAGTACTGCTAATAGAACCCAATTGGCATGCCAAGCTATCCAAACCAATCTTGTTAGGTATACTAGGGCATATTACACTTTTAAGTTTCACAATTTTTGAATTTCAAGTTTTGGTGTTACTATTCACTTCATTAGTCAACCAAAATGTTGACTTTTACATGGATAATCGGTACATTGGTTTTAATACTCCCAACATACCACATTTTGCATTCTAAATTTGTTGGTATTGGTTACCAATACCATTTCTAAGCTTAATGTTAATTGGGCAAAATTTTCAGTTTTCATGCTTTGCCTTTACTGTTCCATTAGTTATTTTTGCAGTGGGAATTTGGCAAAATGATCAACATGAAAGTTGTTCCTTATTTTGTCTAGTTGCATTTTTTTTTTTTTTGAATCACTCCATTTGGAGTTTTGTAGCTCAAGTTATGGCCCAAAAACCACAACTGGCCGGATTGAAAATTTTCCAAAATTTTTGGACTAACCAAATCTACAGTACTTGGAACAGTGAATGTAACTCACTTTTTGAATATGTTTTGGTCATAATTTGGGTAAGGTTTCTTCATGAAAGTTGTAGACCTATATCTCAGCTTGGTTTTGGTAAAATTTCAGGTCAACTGGACCTTTCTACACTGATTTATGGCCAAATGACCAAACACTGTTCGTTTGGTCATTTTGCCCAGGCAGAATGCAGGTCACCCGGATTAGGACAAACTTTTGGTCCACTTGGTTTGCTTTTCTGGGCATGGTTTCTTCATCAAAGTTGTGCCATTATGTGTCTAGTTTCATGTACAGTTGGCCTTGAACCAATTGAACCTCTACAATTCAAGTCATTGCTGCCCAAACCTGCTGGACTCATGCCCAGTCCTGCAGGTCTCCAAGGGCAGCCACACTAATCTCAATTCCCACTACACAAACCACTTCATTTCTTGTTTACACATAACCAAATGGTCACTAATTGACCATTAAAACTCACTTTAACCATTACATGATCAAATTCTCCATTTTATACCCAAACCCTAACCCATTCCATTTCAATTCATGCATTCACTTACCTTTCACCATTCTAAACAATAGGTTAGTGTTAAGGGCAGCCACAATACCAAATTTATTCAAGGAAAACAATCAAAACCCTACCCTTCACATAGCTACTAAAAATGGGGGTTTACATGATCATCAATTTCATTTAAGTTTCTCTCATTTTCTAGCTCAATTTTTGTCCCTAAACATGAATTTCAGAAAGAAAGCAAGGATTGGTCACTAACCTCTTTGCAACTAAGTTTGGGTCTTGTAAAACTTCAATTTTTCTTCAAAATTTTGCTGCCCAAAGCTTCTTCAAGGTGTGTGGTGAATTTTTTGTGAAGACAACTAGGGCTTTTATGGTGAGAAAGGGTGGGGATTCAAGCTTGATCAAGCTTTCATGGAGGGTTTTTCTCTCCTCTCTCTCTCAAGCAATTCGGCTGGTTGAAGAAGAAGTGGCTGTTGGACTTTTCTTTTTTGTTTTTATCTTATTTTGTGTCCATTTTATCTCTTAATTAATTTTGTTAAGTTGTGATTGGTGGAGAGCTCATTAATGACATCATGTGATGTCATAATTCCACTTTTCTTTCATTTTCTTTTCTTTTCTTTCTACTCATTTTCAATTAATTTTTCATCAATATTTGTTCATATTTTATGTCATATAAATTATTTATTTAATTGGACAAGTTGGCCAAAAATCATCTCTGAAGATGAAATGACCAAAATGCCCTCTGTTTGGCTTAACGAGCCAAAATTGTCTGTATCGATAGAAAAATTTTTCTAAGTATTTTCTTGGCATTCTAATGCCATAAGAACCTCAATGACCCTTCTCTGGAGTCCCAATAATTATTTTATAATTTTTCCCTCAGGTCTAGGGTTGCTAACTGCCTTCACCGTCACTTCCCCTTCGGGTTGCTCATCTTTGGGGTTTCGGCTCGTTTAACCTTATTGTATTTCGTTTCTAAAAATTTTTCCTTGATTTTTATGAGCATTATTTAGTTTCATTATAACTCCTCACTATAGTCTATTTATAATTTCAAACATTCTAGCTGCCCGGACCGACATTGGTCACTGGAACAATAGACTGTACGGACTAGCTACAGTGAGGATGTTACAAATCTTTAGACCTGAGATAGCACAGTTAGCTTGTATATAGGTGGTTTGAGTTTCATAATGCTTTCATACTTGTACTGTGTATGAGTATATGGGCATGTGTTGGCTCCTACTAGTTATATATTGTAACATCCTCATTTTAGCTAGTCCGTACAGTCTACTGTTCTGGTGACCAGTGTCGGTTCGGACAGCTAGAACATTCGGAAAAATATTTAAACTAAAGTAAGGAACCAAAAATTAACTCAAATATTAATAAAAAAAAAAATTTAGGAAGGGACTTCAGAGAAGGGTCATTGAGGTTCTTATGGCATTAGAATGCCAAGAAAATACTTAGAAAAAATTTTCAATCGGTACAAACAATTTTGGCCCGTTAAGCCAAATGGAGGACATTTTGGTCATTTCGTCTTCAGAGATGATTTTTGGGCCAACTTGTCCAGTTAAATAAATAATTTATATAACATAAAATATAAATAAATATTGTCAAAATTTTAATTGCAATTAAATCGACAAAAAATGGAGAGGAAATGAAAGAAAATGGATTTATGACATCATCATGATGTCATTAAAACTCACCCAACCAACCCAATCTTGATACATGGCATAAACATATATAAAAGAGGTAAAATGGGCTGGAAAAAGAAAGAAAAATCAGTTGCTTCTTCAACCTTTTGGGCAGCAAAAAACGTGGATAGAGAGAGAGAGGAAGGAAAAACTCCATTAAAGCTCACCCAAGCTCCCAACCTCACCAAATCTCACTCCAAAACCCTAGCCTTCTTCACAAAAAATTAACCTAGCACCTTGAGGAAACTTTGGGCAGCAAAAAGAAAGAAAAATCAAGAAGTTTTATAAAAATCAAGAAGTTTTCTAAGCTAGGGAAACTCTCCAACAAAGGTTAGTGAGCAATCCTTGCTTTCTTTTTGAAATTCATGTTTAGGGACAAAAAATTGAGCTAGAAAATAAGAGAGATTTAAATGAAATTGATGATTATGTAAACCCCCATTTTCAGTAGCTATTTGAAGGGTAGGGTTTTGATTGTTTTCCTTGAATAAATTTGGTATTGTGGCTGCCCATAACACTAACCTATTGTTTAGAATGGTGAAAGGCAAGTTAAATGCATGATTTGAGATGTTAGGGTTAGGGTTAGGGTATAAAATGGAGACTTTGATCATGTAATGATGAAAGTGAGTTTTAATGGTCAATTAGCGACCATTTGGTTATGCGTAAACAAGAAATGAGGTGGTTTGATTAGTGGGAATTGCAGTTGGTGTGGCTGCCCATGGTGACCTGCAGAATTGGCCATGAGTCTAGTAGGTTTGGGCAGCCATAATTTGAATTGTAGAGGCTCAATTGGTGCAAGGAAAATTGGACATGAAACTAGACACATAATGACACAACTTTGGTGAAGAAACCATGCTCATATAACCAAACCAAGTGGACCAAAAGCTTGCCTTAATCCGGGTGACCTGCAGTCTGTTTCTGCAGAATGATCAAATGAACAGTGTTTGGTCATTTGGCCATAACTCAGTGTAGAATGGTCCAATTGACCTGAAATTTTACCAGCAACAAGCTGAGATATAGACCAAAAACTTTCATGAAGAAACCTAACCCAAATTATGACCAAAACCTATCCAACAAGTGAGTTTCAGTCACTATTCACTGCACTATAGATATGGTCAGTCCAGAAAAATTTCAATCCGGCCAGTTGTGGTTTTTGGACCATAAATTGAGCTAAAAAACTCCAAATGGAGTGAATCAAAAAAGGAAATTCAACTAGACAAAATAAGGAAAAACTTTTATGTTGATCATTTTGCCAAATTCCCACTATAAAAATGACTAATGGAATAGAAAAAATGAAGCATGAAAACTGAAAATTCTGCTCAATTAGCATTAAGCTTAGAAATGGTATGGGCAACCAATACCAACAAATTTTGAATGCAAAATGTGGTATATTGGGAGTATTAAAACCAATGTACCTATTGTCTATGCAAAAGTCAACATTTTGGTTGACTAATGAGGTGAATAGTAACACCAAAACTTGAAATTCAAAAATTGTAAAACTCAAAAGTGTAAAATGCCCTAGTATACCTAACAAGATTGGTTTGGATAGCTTGGCATGCCAATAGGGTTCTGTTAGCAGTACTGCATATGGCTTCATGCCATTCTGTGTTTCATGGCTCCCATGCCATTCTGTGACATAATAGCCTTTGGCTATGTTATTTGAGTTGATATGTTTGGGTTTTAACCCTGATAATTATTACAGCTTATTAGCTGTTCTGTTGCACACTGGGAGACACAATGTGACCGATGGTGTGATGGTCAGAGGTACTTAGTACCCAGTGCCAGTTTACCCGTTTATCTAGTCCAGTCATTTAGTATGGGTTACTCGAGCAATGTTAATGAACCTTACCAAAATTTTAATCGTATAATAATACAAATAATATCAGAAGTTGAATCTACCAAAAATGTAAACACACATTCTGCATCTTTGTTTTACCATATTTTATTATATTTTATTTTATTTTATATTGTCACCACTAAGCAGAATTGCTTAGCGCGTCGCTTTTGCCACGCGCAAGTACTGGAGACCTAGCTGGAGAGCCCAGCAGACATCAGACGGGGTGAGTCTTCAGAGCTGTATCAGGAGTCCAGAGTCACCTCACATCTGCACTGCATATGGTAGGACATTAGGACTATAGGTGGCCCTTTTGTATTTTGCATTTTGTATTAGTTTGGATTATAACTATAAACTCCTATAATTATGTATTAATGTAAATATATGAAATTTCATATTATTGAGATTTTCTGCATTATGTATGTTGACAAATGAAATGTTGAGAATTATTTGTGAATATTCTTCAAGTGATGAAGTGAACAGAGAAGTTTTGAAAATAGTATAGTGATTGAGATTGAGATTTTGAGATTGACTTGAATATATATATAATGGAGTTTGGATTTGGAAATTATTTTGGAAGTGTTTTTAAACAGGTTCAGAAGAACTGTTTTTCCAATTTACGGCCGGCACTCTACCGAATTTTCTATAAAATTTATGGAAAAATTCAGATTTATCAAAAATTGAAAATAAATGAATTAAAAGGGATAAATTGTAATTAGAAAAATAAATTGGTGCTCCAGCACACTGAGTGGCATAACTTGCTCGACTACACTGTAGACGGGTAAGGGGTTTCACATATATGGAGGTAGGTGTTGATCAAGATAGAATCTGTTACCCTAAGTAAATAGGGATAAAATCTTATGTTCATTTAATTGTTCTTGATATTTCAAGTTCCTCGCAAGGATAGATAGATTTAATCAGAAAAGAGCTTCTGATGAGAAAATCTTTTTAATCAAGAACTGGAATTAAAAGAGAATATAATATTCATAGCAAATGGGGTTTGACATAAACCATGACTCCAGCTCAAATTGGGATTTTGTAACAGAGAGATTCTAGTGCATGGTAACATATAATTATAGATTCATTTAAGGTAAACCTTATTACTGATTGGGTGGCCATGGCATGCTATGCTTGGTGTTAACCATGGTCTATGAGGTGCATAATATGATTTAGAGAAATCATTTATGGCAAGAAAGAGTTCTGATGATATTAAGAGTTGATATCATATTTCATTGCCAATTAGTGATAAGCCTAGTGAGTCACACACATACACAAGTAATCACCAAGTTACATATGATTTAATTAATTAATTAAAGAATTTAATTGATTAATTAAATAGGTTTGATTTGCAATTAGATTGCAAAGTCCTTAGCATGGCTTGAAACCAAATCTAGGTTTTTGGATGTATAGTATAAGTTAAATTTATATTTAAAGTGTTTAAATATGAATTTAATTATGAGAAATTAATTAATAGAGATTAATTAATAATTTATATTTGATATAAATTGATTAGAAGAAGAGAAATAATTATTTTGGGTTGAGAACTCAAAATTAAGACACAAGGGTATTTTGATCATTTCACAGGGTGACATGTGGCACCATGAGATGGTGACATGTGGCACCATATTTTGATCATTTCACAGGGTGACATGTGGCACCATGAGATGGTGACACATGGCACTATACATAAACTTGCCAATTGTCTTTTAATCATGTAAGATGACCAAAGTCAAGATTAAATCTAAGTTTGACACTTGGCACAATGTGATTGGGTCAATTAAACTAAGAGCCAATCAGAAGGTGACATGTGGCAAGGGTTTTAAGTGGTGACCTAGCTATATAAGGGAAAGGATGAAATAACAAAAATACAAGCTGCTGTTGTTTCATATGTGCCACCACCCTTGGAGACCTCTTCCTCTCTTCTTCTTCATCTCTCATCAATTCAAAGAGAATTGCCAACATTCTCTTGAATTAAAAATACTAGAAATCGTTTCTAGTATCCTGTATGCATCTATAACATCTCTAAAGGCAAAACTTGATTTTCAAGGGGCTTTAGAAAGGCTTGAGAAGCTGTTCAAGGGGCTGCCATTTGTGATCTTGGTTTGGACAAGCTAGAGGGACAACATCTGGTGTCCTAGGCGCATCCCAAAGGTGCCAAACACAATTACAGTGCATAAAAAGGTTAGTGCACTTGTTCTTGATTTAATCTAGGGTTCTAATGAATTAATCTATTAATTCTAAAATCTTAAATGGCAAATGCAGATTCAAAAATATATTAAAAGTATTTTAATATGTTGTTTATCATTGAAATCAAATAGATAAATAATGAATCTCGCATGATGCATAAGACCCTATAAGAAAATTTTGAATTTAATGATCTAAACTTATGTTTTTCATGCTTCCGCTCCTTCAATTGGTATCAGAGCCACTATATTTGCCATTTAGATTGTTGATTATATGATTTAATTGTGTGATTTGATCATGAGATGATTGTTTCATTGCTAGTTGGACCAACAAAGGTGGCGGCATGCTTCTATGGAGTCACCATATGTGGCGGCTTCCATGGTTGTGCAAACCTAGGGTGCGCATGGCTGTTTGGCCTTAAATGTGGGTTTTGTTTCAAGGCCCATAATTAGGCTCATGACTAATTAAAGTGTTTAATTTGGAGTTTTAATCACACAATTAAATTTTAATTTAAATCTGAATTTTAAAATTTGCTTGAATGTGATTCAAATCTGAATTTTTAAATTTGTTTGAATCATATTCAAATCTGGATTTTTAAGTTGAATATAAGATATTCAATTTAATTTAAGTATGTATGTTTTATTTAATTGTTAAATAGTGATATGCATGATGGATGATCATGGACAATAAAAGACCAATGTGATTGGATTTATTTCTTTTATGTTTCTTTGGGTTGTAAATTAATTAATTTATTTTAATTTATTTTGGTGGCATGAATTATAAAGGTTGTAATATTTTTTTTGGGTTGTAATTTCATTTATTTGGTTCTTCTAAATTCGCCTTGGTATGCCAAGGATTACTATGTAATTGGATTGCAAGAAGATCAAGGAGGTCAAGAGCATTGTTGGGACTAGTGGGAGGAATTCAAGATCAAGTGTTGATTATGTACTCCTTCAGCAACTCTTGTAATATGAATGAATGAAATGCACTTAGGAATGCTCTGATTCAGTTCTTGGTGGCTCAGAATTGAATCCCTTAGAAAGTCCATGATCATACCATATTAATTATCCATGAATGCATGAGATGTATGGGAATGTATGCAAGTATATGATATATGCATGATAAATGGATAATGTGCAAAGTGAGACCTTAATAGTAATTAAGACGACCACAAAATCTTCCAATCAAATGATTAAGTTAGAAATGGTATAATTAAAGTAATTATAACACGGGCCCTCCATTGAGGCAATTATTTTAAGAAATTTTAAATACATGCATATGATACGGTTAGTTTAAGAGATTTTCTTAAGAATAATTGTTAAGCATGAGATGTTGTAAATATTTAAATGGTTTGGTGGCAAATAATGGATGTACCTCAGGACATTAAAATTATTTGCATGTTTACTGGCTCAATGGGATCAACTTAACTAATGCAAGATAAGTCAATAATGGATGTACATGAGATTTTGAGTATTAGGGGATAGGTAAAGGATTAAACCTCACATGAGATGTGATGGGCAAGGAGTTGCTCACTTATAGTTTATTGTAATTCCAATAATGGATGTACCTGAGGATGATCAATAGTATTATAAAAATTCAGTCACCCACTAGAAATCCATCCAACTGGGATTTTCATTTTCTACTTTGAAAGTGTAGTATTCGCTAAGTTAGTGGGAGGACCAATTTGATTAAAAGACCATAATCATTTTGGTAATTACATGATACATTTACTAATTAATCTGGTTATTTTCTACAATTAATTTTCTGATAATAATTAGCACACTACAACCACCACCATCTAATATCCTTGCAAGCATACTTGATTGCAATAGGTTGACAGGACCTAATCTCTCTGATTGGCTAAGAAATTTGAAGCTTATCTTGAACCTTGAACATATAGGATATGTTCTAGACTCAAATGTTCCTGGTCCCTTACCTCCAAAGGCCACTCAAGAGGAACATGAAACTTTGGACAAGTGGAAGGAGCATGATATGAGAGCCAAGTGTTACATGCTTGCTTCTATGAGTAATGAGTTACAGAAGCAGCATGAGAATATGCAGAGTGCGAGTGAGATCCTCCTTCACTTACAAGAGTTATATGGTGAACACAACAGGAATGCTAAGTATGAGATATATAGACTGTCGCAATAGATTTTGCGGTCGCCTGGACGATCACTCACCGAAGTGGGAAAAAGTGAGGAGTCGCCACCTTAGTTTTGAGGGAAACTAAAGAAAACCATTTGAGAAGTTAAATTAAAAATGAAACCACTTCAAAACAGAGATTCTAAGTTCAGGGTCCGTAAACGGGTGGGGAAGGTGTTAGGCACCCCACCTCGTCCCTTAATAAGGGTAAGTAGATTTAATTCTGCATTCTTTATAAATTAGTTAGGAGGGCTTGGACGGCAATGTTAATCCTTTTAGTAAAAGGAATATTTGATTTTTCACTAAATTTGGATCACCCAGATACATAAGTAAATGAGAAAACCTTAGTGAACGGGTGTGAGAATCGGATAAGAACTCTCCTCCGATCTCTTTTAAGTTGTTTATTAAAATTTTGAGGGGAGACTGGATAAGAACCCTCCTTCGATCTCTTTTAGAGTTATTTATTAATGTTTTGAGTTGAGACCGGATAAGAACTCTCCTCCGATCCCTATTTAATGTTTATTAAAATTTTGAAGGGAGACCGGATAAGAACCCTCCTCCGATCTCTTTTAGAGTTATTTATTAATGTGTTTAGTTTAGAACGGATAAGAACTCACCTCCGATCAATAATTAATATTTATTAAATTTTTAAGGGAGACGGATAAGGACTCTCTTAGATCTCTTTCAGTTAACAGAGCACGGAAGGGATTTCTCCGATCTCGAATTTTTAATTTCAACTACATGGCATAAGAGCCTAAAGCTAAGGATTACGGCGTTCTAAGATCTTTGAGGATAAGATTTCTCGATACCTTTTGACTAGATAGAGGAAACTAAACTTGATTTACCGACCTTCCATGCGTTCATTTTACCAATATCTATTAATGACCGATCTACTCTGTTTCGTTTACTTTGGTCTTATTCCACTTTATGACATCTTTGTCGAATTGCTGTTTACGTCGGCCTAATAGTTTGGCTATCTTCCTGACGTGTTATTCATGTTCTCTCTTTTAAAAGAAACCCTTGAGTTGCAGTTACCTACGTTTACCCAACCACTTACATACTACTAGGAGTTAGAAAACTTGCTTTCAAAAAAGATGAAGATTAATAAAAATGAACTGATCACTAAATAGATGATTTGGGAGTGTCATTCTTTGGGGATCGTTTGTGCAAAAATAATCTTGAAGAAAGTTGCAGATGTAAGAAGAACACAGGAAAATGCGGAAAGTAAATGCAGACACTCGATAAAACAGTGGTATGAGCTCTTACAGTAACATTCTTTGGGGATCGTTTGTGCAAAAGTAGAAAGTCACAGATGTGCGAAGAACAAAGAAAATGCAGAAAGTAAATGTAAGCACTTAATAAAGCAGAGTATGAGCTCTTACTGAAGGAGCCAAATCTACTAAAATAACTATGGGGTGTCAAATAGTGATAAGGCAAGGATTGATTGGCACGAGGGTGGTGTTCCTCATGAACTGGAGGGTGCTTAGCTAAAATGCGACCAGATCAAGATGAAAAGAACCGAGTGGAATGAAGTTGAGCTTGGACAATGAAAACAGAGATGATAAAAGGCAGAAAGTGAGAGTGTGACCAGATAATGAACAAACTGGAAATGTAGAGTTCCAGTATTCAGAATCTTTTCAAGAAAAACACTTCAGAAAACTAGTTTCAAAAGTCTTTTTGATCGACACTTCTAAGTAGCAGAGTAGCAAACTAAATGAAATTTCAGAGTTCCTCTGCTATAATATGACCTCTTGTCTATTTTTGCCGTCCCTTGAGCAGTTTTATGCTGGTATTTATAGGAATCGGGTGCTCTTCGTGAAGGGTCAGGATTTATTTTGAGGGAGATGGAGGGTCAAGATTTCGAAGGACATGATCGGAGGTTCAGGAATTAAAGAGAATCAAAATGAATGGTTGAGATCACTCTTCATAATATTTGTCCTTTTCTTCTTTCCATCTGACGGTCCAAATTTCCTTGTCCGGAACGATCTGAGGGCTAAGAGCGAAAGACGCTGGTATTGTCGTCTTCTCTCTTGATCTAAGGGTTCCGGGTTTGTCCTTACAAGTGGGATCAACGGTGGAGATTGGAATGTACAAGACTGTCATGACATACCCTGGCACCTGTCAGCATTGCGGGCGATTCTTAGGCGTGCGGTGGAGATCTCGTTTGCAACGCCTTAACTACCTCGGCTCTGATTCTGACGACGGTTATTGGGATTTGTCTTATTCTTTTTGCCTACCGATCCCTCCTCTTTCTGATCTCTTTCACATGTTCTTTCCGACCTTTCATGCTGGTCTCCCACCTTCCGATCTACTATTCCGATCTTTTCCCTTCTTCAGGTCCGGTCTGGTCAAAGTATTAATTGTCCCTCGATTCCCGAAGCGTTCGCTTCGTTTTCTGCTCAGCAATAAATGCTCATTTTCCCCTATATATACTCCTGTCGATAGAGACATTTCTTTCATCTGATTTTCCTCTCTTCCTTTCTTACTTTCCCTGTTCTAGCTGCTCCGGTGGAAGTTCTGGCTATAACTGTGGCTTTTGATCCCTTTCCGATGGATCTTTTTACTCACCGACTGAAAATTTACGATCCCGGTGATCGAATAACCTTGTCTGATGACGGTGAGAGAACTGGATCAATTGACCGATCTGGATTGCGGAGCTTGATCGTGCCGGTCTCGAGTCGCTCATCTGAGTTTATTCGGCTTCTTACCACATTGGGTGTTCCGACAGCGTCTTTCCTCCACATTGGGTGTTCCGACAGCGGGTCGGTTTCGAGTGGTAACATCGGTGACGATGTCTCTCATCTTCATGGGAGTCATAGTCACCCCATCTGAGCTGTACATCTATCCGATGTCAATAGCCGGTCTCCTGATCAAACACCTCTTTTGATTCAGCCACGAGACTAGGCTTTGACATAGGTTCTTTAGATAGGATGTTCCACCGGTCTCTAGAGATCGCCCAAATGATGTAATCCTTCAATGTAATCAGATCTCTAGAGATCGCCCAAATGATGTAATTAGACCTTTAT